>NC_084590.1:30827004-31427004 GCF_033807715.1 Cololabis saira | reverse complement strand
AGCCTTATCACTGCGGGGTGTGCGGACAAGCCTTCGCTCAGAGCGGACAGCTGGCTCGTCATATAAGGAGCCAGCACCGACAGGCCGGAGGTGGAGCAAGTGGATGTGACTTGGTAGAGATGGTCACCATGGAAGAGGATGCTAGGAAACAAGGGGTGAGAGAGAGGCTTCAGATGCAGCCAGCTGCAATCATGGGGAAGGGGATGGCTGGTACAGATGTTAGGGCACAGGGCTCCTCCGAGTTGGACCTCACCCTTCCCAAACACCTTTCCATAGCTTCAGGTCTAATGCTGCTACCTCCCCAGGCTAGACCGCCCAACGGGGAGCTGCTGAGGCTGTACCAGCACCAGAGAGAGGGAGGAGCGAGAGGTGAAGAGGAAGCTGAGGGGCAGGGGGAGCCCCAGCACGCCTCACCCTGCGCCAGCCCCTCCGAAGGCTCGCTGGAGAGCGGAGAGACAGGAGGCAGCGGTGAGAGCGGCATCGCAAGCGGCAACTGCACCCCCAAACGCCCAGAGACGGGCGACAGAGCGCGAGGAGTCGGCGAGTGGGAGAATGAAAGAAGAGAGCTCATTGACAGAGAACAGGAATGGAACTCGGCCAAGTTCAGCGAGGCTGTGCAGGAGTGGCAGAGAGACAACGACCGGAGGGGTGTTACAGGAGGACCCAACGCTGGAGGAAACAACAATACATCTGCCGGTTCGACAGGGAAGAAGAAGAAAGATGAGGCCTGCGAGTATTGTGGTAAGCAGTTCAGAAACAGCAGCAACCTGACCGTGCACCGTCGCAGCCACACAGGTGAGCGGCCATACCGCTGCGGCCTCTGCAGCTACGCCTGCGCGCAGAGTTCAAAGTTGACACGCCACATGAAGACCCACGGCGCCCAGGGGGCGAAGGCCTCCTTTCTGTGCCAGCTGTGTGCCGTGCCTTTCACCGTCTACGCCACCCTGGAAAAACATCTGAAGAAAGTTCACGGCCTGAGTCACGCAAGCGTCGGGGCGTACGCACAGGCCAGCGCCGCAGACACTTTAGCTGCTCTGAGGGCTGGAGAAGCAGCAGCAGCCGTGGTGGTGAAAATGGAGGAGGATGAGGCCGCTTTGGATCGGATGGACGCGGAGGGCAAAATACAGAGTGATGTGGCGATAGGAGAGGAGGTAAATGAGGGAAAGTTTGAGGAGGGCAGAAGGAGTCCAGCCATAGTGGAAACTCTTCCACATGACAGCGGTGCAGAGGCAAGCTTAGCTTTGACTTCTGTGCTCTGAGAGCCTTTTTCTCAGCCACACAGTAACATAGCACTGCATAAGATTACACTTACCCATGCAATGAAAAAGACGGTTTAGTTGAAATTCTTCAAAAGTCGCAGCACTGTAGACGGCCGCGAACGGCACCGTCCTCCCCACCAGCACTTAGGCACCCAGCAGCCAACAGTTGCTCTTGACTGTATGCAAAGCTGCTGATTGAAACTAAGTGCCTACAGTTCTTCAGACCACAGAGAAAAACAAGGCCATGACATTCAACAGGGAGATTACCATAACTCGCAAACAGGAAGTGAGCCGCCACAGTCCACACCGACGCAGGAAGCCGATCACCATGTTGTAGCGCAGGATGCACAAGACGTGTGATTTCTTTGCCCGGTGACCGTCTGGACAGTTGGAAGACGGCTCACAGCTTCAGATAATACACAGAACTCGTTATACATATTAAAAGAGATAATAAGAAAAAAGCCCAGCAATAGAATGATGTTGATCTCTTCAACACCAATGAATGGAGAGAGGCCATATTGTGCTACATTGCCGTTTTCTTTTAAGAGGACCTTTTAAAGACTAAAGATGTTTGTGCAGATACAGGGCTGAAATGAATCCAAACACTGTCTGCCTGCAGTGTCTCACAGTCCTCTTTTTAAAGGAGCTTGCTTGTCACAACACTTGTCACTTAATGTTTACAAGGCTCACGGGGCCAAGCAAGGCTGCGCTCCTGACTTTGTGACAGTACGCATGGATCATTCCTGTTCTGTTTGTTGGCTTGTTTTTTTTCTAATTTTTATAAATGTAAGTATGAAGACTTTAAAGTCTGGTCTACTGATCTTTTTGTATAATTATTTTCTATGCATAAAAAAAAAACAGCAATCTTACCTACATGTGAAACGGGTGTGTATTATTTCTCTATATATTATTGTGATAGTAAATCCTTGTTTTTTTTTTCTTTTATTGTTTACATTTGTAAATTGCCAGAACGCTTAAAGCTTGTGCATGTTTTGCAGCCATTTTCAGATTTTTTTGTTCATTTGGTTTTTTTTTTCCTCCCTGTTTGAGTTGGATTTTTTTCCTAACTTATGGATGCTGCATGTTGGTGGTGATTGTGCAAATAAAAAAAAAGTCTGTTTCACTGTTGAACTCCAGGGTTGACGGGTGTGAAAGTAGTTGGTTGGAGTTTTGTGGAGGGTCGCCAAGCGAGCCTGCGTGTGCGTGTGCGTGTGTGCGTGTGTGCGCGTGCGCGTGCGTGTGTGTGCGTGTGTGTGCGCGTGTGTGTGCGTGTGTGCGTGTGTGTGTGTGTGAGAAAGTAATCCCCTGACACTTCTTGAACCCTCTTTCTTTCTTATTATCTTGTGTCCTATGCATGGCTCGGCATAATCGCCGTGTCGAGCTCCCGGCGGGTCATTATGTTTGACCGATAAGATTTTTAACACAAGTTGAAACCTACAAATCTGCTAATTTTTGACAATTGAAACTTTAGGCAAGTTTGTCAAGCTCTTTCAGGACTACTGTGATTACTGCATCACCTGATCTATTCAGGTCCAACCTGGTGGCCGTGTGCATGTTTAAAGTGAGTTATGAATGAGTGCAGTCTAACTGTTCAGGGATAATATTTTGTATATAAATTCTTAACATTGCTACCCTCGTTATTGTTGTTAATATCTGCCCGTCCCTGTTACATCATATCCAGTCTTCCGCTATTGCTGATTGTTCCCCTCTCTGCTCAACACTGGCTACTGTGAAGCAAAGCCACTCCACTGTCTTTGTACACTTGACTCTGTTTTGTAATTAACCTTGTCACAAGGAGCCTCAATAAAGAATTGAGGAAAAATCTTTTATATTGTTGAGTTTTCTTCTACCTCCCTCCATTCTGTGCTTTTTCTCTCTCTGCCTCTCTTATGCAGTGGGCCCACGTGAAGGCTTTGAAACTGAGCGTCTTCTCTCACCATGATGCTCGTCTTAGGCGGTGTGGGTCGTTTCTCTGAGGAGCTAGTCAGCGCTGACTTATTAATTTTTAATGCGCATGTTTTGGGTTGGGGACCCTCGCTCCTTGTTTACATTCTTGTGATCTTGCTGGGTTTGTCTCCAAACACTGTAATGCAATGCAACTGGGGATGTGAAAGTATGCTGTATTTGTGCGTGGGCATATTTGAGTTGGTGTCAGTCACTGTGATGGGACAGGCGAGCCCAGGATTTCTCAGGATACGGGGGGGGGCATGGTGGTGGTGACGGTGGTAGGGGTCATTTGTGGGCATGTTGGGGGCCAGAGCAGGCTGGGTAGGGATTGTCAAAGGTCTGGGATAATTGCTGACTCCATTTTAAGGGCATAAAAACCTCTGCACCAGCATCTATGTCCTTAACCCCACCCCGTCTAATGAAAATCAAGTTCTCGGATCCCTCTAGCTCATTAACAGCAGGTCTTTTAATGAGCTTTCAACAGGGTGGGGGGCTGGGAAGATGAAGAGGAGTGTTAGATGGGGGAGTGGGGGGGGTACTGCACCAGATGCACACACACACCCACTCCTGCCAATTACCATTGTGTTATTGGGAAGAAGAGGAAAGTGAGAGGAGAAGCCCCCCCCCCAGACCCAAACACGCCAGTTTTTCCATTTCTCTCGACTGCAGGCTGAACATTAAGAAAGTGGGACAGGGCCAGTGACAGGTAACATCCCCCCATCTCTCCCTCCGGTGAACTCTCTGGAGTTGGGCGCCGCAGCCGTCGCCATTTGGTGCTCGCCCGGACCAAATTATGTAAGGTAAGGTGATACAGACAGGTGAAGACGGCACATTGGTCCCCGCAGCGAGGGAATATCTCTTTTCCTGCTTGCCCTTTGTCTTCCTGCACTCCACACCTATCTGAGCCGCCGCCAAACCTGCAAGGTCAGTGTCGGTACCCAAAGCAGCCAATCACAGCATGAGGGGGTTTATGGTGTCGGCCAATAAGAGCTGCAGTGGTTTCTGACCGGTGACTGCCCCTGGGCGGCAGTTACGTGGACTTTGAGGTCTATTAGTTTTGTCTTGGCTCAAGGAGAGCTTTCTCAGTGCAAAAGTTCAGAGAGGTCACTGCAGGGCAGACATGCAACGCTGTCCCAGGAGATACAAACGTCTCACACATTAACATGAATACGTATTAACATAAGCAGGGCGCATCTGAAATCACCGAGGCACAATTTAAGTGTTTCGCTGTGTGTGCTGTTACTTTTAAGTGAATCCATTCTTTGAACTTTCTGAGCTGTTTGAGGCTCAAGTAAAAGAACTGAATACAATTACTCGCATGTTTTAGCTTCAGGGCCTGAGTCTGGATGTACTAATACATCTGATTCCTAACATTCTTGGCAAAAACAGAGACGTGCTAAACGTGAATCCTCTTTAAAAAGAACAAACACGAAGTCAACATCTTAGCAAATTCATGTAGCAGTAATACCTTCATTATAGATATGTTATTGAGACAGACATGTTGTGTTCCTCAGAATAATTAACTATTATGCTCTACATACACTGACAATAAAAACATTTCACTTGAAAATAGAGAGCACACATATAAAATAGAATTTATGACAAAAAATGGAGGCAAATGGATGAACGTTAGATGCAACATTTTATCAATAAAATTAGTAAAGGCTCCCAGTCAGAATTCAACCACATCTTTATTTCTCCCTCTGTATGAATTTATATTCTATGTTTCACCCGTGTTCTTACTTTTTTAAAACTTCTATTTATTTAAATTTTGTGTTCATAAAATGCAAATCTAGATGCAAAATAGTAGCCGTGTATTTCCATTGTTCCCCAACTTCCATAACCTCAACATTTACACAAGAATCTCGGGTCGGTCGACAAGAAAGAAAGCTGGATGCGAGACGCATCTCCGCAAGAAAATGAGTCAGGAAAAACATTTTTAAGCCTATATTATGAAACGTCAACATTTTGCGCGGACTACACATAATTTACAGGTAACTGTGAAGATCACACCTTAGTGGCTGCACTTGCAGGCTTAGCGGTGGAAAAGTGGTTAAAGTGCATCCTGCCTTTTGCATAATGGCGTTTCCGATGGGCCCAGCAGAACCCTGTGACCCTGAACAGGACCAAAGCAGGAATATACATGGATGAATCTATGTTGCATTTTATTTAAATAAGGCGATTCAACCTGATCTGCACAGAAATGAAATCATTTATAATCAGAAGCCAAAAAAATGGGTTTCCTGAGTGGAGAATAAAGTGAGAACTCAAATCCAATTCAGGCCAGTCACAGTTATCCAGCCCTAAAGTCTTTCCATGTAGTAAAAATGTGTATTCAGATGCAGAAACAAAACATTTATCTTCACCAGCCTCAGAATCTAAAAGTGATTGTGGACTGAGCCATCTTTCTCTCTTCTTCTTGATGGGTTGTCATGGGCTTTGTTCACATTAAGTGCTGGTCTCCAGCAGTAGTGCCACAACCACACATTCAGATTAAATTTAAGATGATTAGCTCTGAAAATTTAACAACAAAGGGAATGCTTGAGCTGTATGTTTGCTTTGCTTAAGGGCAGGCCCGTGGCCATGAGAGGCTCTCGCTTATGTATGAGAGGATTGTGCTTTATCATGGAAAAAGCCAATTAACTGTGAGTTTTTAATTACATTTCTCATGGTGTACTGTGTGAAGCCTCCAATCATCTCTGCAGACCTTGCCCTGTTTTTCTCCCTCCTCTGAATAGCATGGGAGGCAGCTGAAGCTCGGGATCAACTCATCAGCCAGGTCGACGGAGGTGAAGATTACAAGAAAGAGAAATATGTATTTTTAAGTGGTCAGACAAACCGCAGGACTCCCTGTCTGCTTTTTATCTTTGCACATTTCCCACAATTCCAACCTTCTCTCAGCCAACCCTCCTCCCTCAACGACCACAGAGTGAAACCCGAACCCTGGAATTACGCCCGCTTCATCTCTCCTCCCTCCTCCGTACCTCACGCTGCCACCCTCCCCACCTCCAACAGTGTGGGAGGACCAGGGCAGGAGGAGGATAGAGCTGACAGGGTGCCGGGCAGCCGCGCACCAGAGCGCTGCCATTCACACCATCGTAACCTAGTATGAGGTAGTATTGATGACAAGAGGGCCAGGTTGATTTACTGGGAAAACAAAAGAGGAGGAAGTTTACCAATTTCTCTTTTTCATGTGAGACGTAATGTTGCACCAAACAGGCAGAAATGCTGTGAGATAATGATAATGGAAATGCCTTTTAAAACCCATTATAAACAATGCAAAGGTGTAGTTTCAGCTTTTTGTCTCAGAGATCAAATAAAGATGCTTTTGAAAGATTAGACAAACAACGGTGCAAACAAGCACACCAGATAATCATTTCCTCACAAAACAAACTGTTAGTCTACAGCAGCACTGATTGATCCAGATACGACCTTGCATTTACCACAAGAACATGCAGCGGCCTCTCAGCCCGAGACCTTTGACTACATAAATGAGTTAATTTTAATCAAATCAGTGGATTACAATAACAAATTATATGCAGTACAATGGAAAACTCCATGAAATACATTGGATATGATACAAAATCATAAATGTTTGTGTCATGATATATAAAAGTATATTGTAGTAGGCTACACAGCACAGTATAAAACATTGATCTCTGTATTTTAGGTTGATATACATTTCCATCTTTTGAACGTCTGTGAAGTTTTGTAAATGAAGCATACATCTGTTAAACATGATACAACTAGACTAAGCCGCCCCAGGAGTCATTGCTACTGGGTTTGCTCACTCACAGCCTCCCGCTTGCTGTTTAAAAGTTAGACATGAATACATAAAATTGTGTCTCAAATACATCACTTAACAGAGAAGCTGCTGAATAGCTGGAAATCTTGCTGGGCATTGTACATTTCTTAAACGATGAATGGGAATGGTTTCCATGACTCTGACTCCATCGTACAAGCAAGTAAAAAAAAAAAAAAAGAGTACGTTTGGGATTTCCCCGGGCATCCTGCTCTGTTGTTTTATTGGTTTCAATTAGACAGCTCACAGCCTTCTCTCATTTATATGTTTCTAGCAAAAAAAAAACAACTATACATTTATTATCTTAAAGAATTGGATTACAAGAGGTCAGAATTTCCTCTGTTTTGATGAAGAATTGAGGATTGTTCAATGAAGAATCTGGTTAAAGAAGGGTTAAAGGAATGTCAGTTAAACTGTGGCTGACAGATATTCTGCCATCAATGTTATGGGAATTTTTATACATTTATTATAATATTTTTAAGAAAATTCCCAGCACACATTGTCTTGTCTTGCATTGTCTTATTTCTTTTGTTTTGTTGTTGTTTTAATTTTTGAGGGAGGTTCATGGTGTTTGAAAAGTATTTCTACAAAGAAAGGGTACAATAATCTGGATTGGTCAAAAAAAAAAAAGCTAAAAAATAATGTTTTTTTTCTCAGCAACTTATCACGTTATGCTTGTACCACAATCCCAACAATACAGAATACAAGATGTGACACCGTAAATGTAATAACAATCTGTGATATAGTATGATATGTGACATCATTACGTAATAAAATATACTGTAACACATGTAACATCTTGTAACTCTGACACAGGATGCTCAATGCAGAGCAGTGACACATTATGTGACATTATATCATTTGATCCTGTATGGCGCACAATGAAAACAAAAATATTTTACAGTGGCTTATGACAAGATACATTACGGTACAATGTGCTACAGCATCATGAAATAAGACACCTTACAATATCATGTGACTCAGTGTTATAAAATAAAATATGATAGTGTGCTAGAATGCAACATTTTATGACATGAGATATGAGATGACACAACTTGATATGACATGAAGCAAAACTATATGATATTCTACAAAATACATGATATAATACATTTTAATAAAATGGGATAACCTAGGGCGAATGTATCATAAATCTTAGAGAACCGTTCTCAGCAGAGAAATCCAAGCAGAGCTGCAGAAAAACGTCAAACATCTGCAACTAAACCACTTCAACAAGTGAAACAATACACCCAGTGAAACATGGCGTGCGTTGCTGCAGTTGCAGATTTAACACAATTTGAGAGAATAAAATAGGATGCAATACACTTCTGCATGAAAGACCACAATTTAATGTAATACAATGGATTTCTTCATAATACAGTGTAGTAAAATATATTACATGACTGAAATCAGTTACAGTATGATACATAACAGGTATAAAATTATAGATATAATTAAAGATATAAATTAATGTAGCTCAGTAACAAGTTATCATTCTGGTCTCTCAATTATCCTCCTAAAATGGATCAAAAACCTGAACATGAGCAAATGTAGATGGCAACATTATACCCAGTTAACTTGAAAATGTCCCCGTTCACCTTTGTTAATGCTGTTTATTTATAGACCTCCAAGGGTAAATACGAATTCAACCGAACAACCTGAAGACGACAAAACGGATGAGGTAATCAAACATCTGCTATCTCAAACGCTCTCCGATTAACTGCTCTTTAAACGTCTGTTACTCTCTTTTGTCTTTCGTAAATGCATACACAAAACACCGATCTTGCACCTGGTGACCTTCCTTGCGAACGTGAGACAAACACACACACACACACACACACACACACACACACACACACACACACACACACACACACACACACACACACACACACACACACACACACACACACACACACACACACACACACACACACACACACACACACACACACACACACACACACACTCACACAGCTATTTAGTTGCTCAGGTGATCACACACAAGCCAAACACAAACTCGGGTCACTTGGTTTTGTTCCTCAGTCAGCCCAGAGGGGTCTGTCCATATATGCTGGAAAAACTGGATTTTAACCATGCATCCTGTTACCGCCCCTCCAACACACACACACACACACACGCAGACAGAGCTGGGGTCAGAGGTGCAGACTTGATAGCATACTGAGACTAGGACACAGAGTTCAGTGTTGTAACCGCCTCAGCCAGAGTCTCCATAAGCAACAAATGTCCACCATCGTCCCAGATGTGCACGTCTTCATCCCTCATGTACTTTCTACAAAGTTTCTTTCATTTGTGTTTTTTTCTCACACACTTCTGTTCATCTGCGCAGCAGCGATTAGTTGCTCAGATGTAGATGCGTTTGTTCTCTCAAGGTCAACAGAGACATCTCTTGTTTCAAAACATAAAGCCGGCAAGATGGGTGAACAAACCTCGCTGGGATCAATTTTGGTGTTGAACAAATAGAATTTTCTAAGTCAGTCCAAAATGTTACTAAATTTAAAAACTGAGTGTCTAAAAAAGGATGAGGGGGTTTCATTTTCCTCAGTGGAACATATATGTGTGAGTAATTAGAGGAGAGATTTTGGAGCGAGTGTTGTTATTTGTGTTTGTGTAAATATACACAGCAGCTGATGCAGTCTCTTGTAAACAACAAGTGATGTAAATCATCCGTTCATGGAGTCTGACAGTTTCTTTATCCGTTCTCAATCTGCATTTGTCTGCCAAGTACTGAGCATAGATGTGTGCTGACTTCATTCTCTGTAAGTCTCACATTTATAAAAAAAGGGATCCATGCAGGTTATCAAATGAATTTACAGGAAGTCAGATGAAGAAGAGGGCTCGGTCATGTTTTGATGTATTATTTAATGTATTAGTAATTTGTTGTACGTGATGCAGCGTTGTCCACCACAAGGATCAGTTCTTTATTTACTTTTTTACTTAGACTGTTAAAAGTTTTGGAGATTTTCAGTCCATCACCGACATAAAAAGATCTAACACCCTTAAATCTAGCAGCCCATAGCAGTGACTCTACTCCTCGTCCTGGTCCCAGACTGGCATTTACTAGAAATCCAGTCGTTTCATCCACCTCATTTACTAGATTAACACTCATTTTATTTATCTGCCAAATATTTGAAAACCTTTGTCTTCAGGTATTTGTTGACCTAATCTTGTTGTCTACGACTGGGTCCTTGTCCTGTGGTGGTCATGTTTCATCCCTCCTTACTTTAGTCATGTCTCTGATCAGTGGACACCTTCGGTCTGGATATGTTCAGGTCTGGAAGACTGAATCACAGCAGGATAAGGAGCTCAAAAAAGCCCCCCCCCCCCCCCCAACAAGATATTTGACAGTTTTTGACTTTTCAAGTATCCATTTTTGAAAGATTTAATCTGAGAGGACCAAGTAGATTAAAAGTTGTGCAAACACTGATATGAGTAGTCCATCACTTCCGGCCTTGCCCTCCATCATTATCTGATGTATGTTTCCTGAAAAGCTTCTGAGACTTGAGAATGAAAATACGCACATATGTATCAACAAGCTCAAAATACTCCCTGGTTGTGCTTGTGATGCTTCAAAATATATATGTTGCTGGTTTTCCCTCATCAAATAAATAAAAACAAACTGAAACTGGGAATGGGGTTTTATTTAAGTTAAAAAAAGTTTAAAAAAAAATAATTGGATTTTACAAAGTCAAACTGGATATTTACACAAAAATAACACGATTAAATAAAGTGTAGAAGCAATCCACAGCTGTTTAGAGTCTGTTGTGTGATTTCTGTTATTGGGGGACAATGACGCCCCCCCCCGCCGTCTCCTGACCGCTCATTCTGCTGTGATGTGTGTGAGTGATGCAGCAGAAAACGGGCCGGGACAAAGCCGGTTAACCAGCGGGGAGGAAGAGTGGGGTCTCGGGGCCCACTAGTGCCGAGGTCGTGGGATCAGAGCAGGTCACAGAGGTGTGGGAGTGTCTGCCCGGCCCTCTGACCTTTGTAAAGGAGGCTTCCTATAATCCCGTTCTCAAAGACCATGAGGACATAATGGAGAGGACATGAATGGAGTTAAACGGTGACCATTAGGCAGATCTGTGTTGCTATTCTTCTTGTTTGTTTAGTCCTGGTCAGTCTCACGTTTTCAGTGTAATCAGGCGTGTGATGGAGGGATGGCTGGATGTGCCCAAAGAGGACATTGTACTTGAGTTTGATATTCACTTACAGAGAAGGATCAGGATCAAACCAAATCATTTAAGCCCTGAATACCATTCACACGTGGTGAGCATGAAACCCAAACTACTGCATCTCCAAACTGTTACAAGACAAAAATCATTTATTTTATTTGTACGAATGAGACTAATGAGATCTAAGAACTGAAGCACCAGAAACTCAAGCCAACTTTCTGTAAGATCTCCAACATTAGTTGTTGCACTGAAATTTAACTAAATGTTATAGAAACGATCCTAAAATCTGTACAATTAGTTTTATTTATTGGATTGGATATGGGCTCTAGAAGTTCCCCATGAATTCCTGAGTAGGAATAAGCATGAATAGATAATGGATGGATGGATGGATGGATGGATGGATGGATGGATGGATGGATGGATGGATGGATGGATGGATGGACGGATGGTACCAATTTATAGTCAAAAGAATGCATGGTCTGGTATCACTAATGTCTCATCATGTTTATTGTGTATGATATTGCATATCAGTGATCCAAACAGACTAGCCTAATTTGAGGTAAGAAAAAATGTGGTAACAATTTGTAGAAAAAAGAAAATCATTACATTTTTCTTTTCAGTTCATGAAAAGTTCAAAAAGACTGTAAACAGAGGAGAGGATTTTTAAACTTCACAACCAAAATGCATTTTCATGACAGATCAATAACAGATGTGTAAGTGATTTCTACATGCCGACATAACACTTAATAAATGTGGTCTTCACAGAAGTCTGATCCAGAATCAGTTCATTTTACACACAACATGTCATTTGAACACAGATGAATGTAATATATTCATATATGGACAAAACACATGATCATAACGCTGGTTATCTGTCTAGTATAATCGCTTGATGTGTTTCATGTCAACAGCTGATAAAAAACAACGCTATTCTTGGGTAATGTAGATGTTTACATTGAATATTGTGGATTTGTACCAGGACCGTTGGGAGAGACGGTATTCCACCGTGAACCGCATAGAAGTCTGTTTTACTGTTCAGTTTTAGATGGACTAGACTGCCTCCTAGTGCTGCTGTTAGAGAACTGTCTGCAGCTCATCTAACTTTGTTGGACTTAGAAAAACAATCGTTTATTTATTTATCTATTTATTTATTTATGTCTCTTTTTTTCCAAATAAAAAATCATTTAATGGCATTTGAATGTCTGGATCCTTAAGAATTTACTACATGTTCATAAAGGCTACTTTAAATATAATAATCTTTCCAAAGCAGCTAGAACTTAGATAAACAAACAACACTTGTGAAAATATCATGCTACACATGTTTTCTGTTGAGGAAACTGATTCAGTTTTACATCTGTGTGGGCCTCACCTGTCCACCACACATTGCTTACTTTAGTCCTTTTAATTGTTCTGCGTTAGAAGGTGTGGGCTTAGGGTTGCCCTGTTCCTGCATGCCGACTAGCTATTTACTGTAAATTCACTTGGTAAAATGAATAAATACTAAACGTGCCCTGGTATGAATCTGAATTCTTTGTTCTGTCCCTTAAGTCAGCCTAAACCATTGTGATGGAAAATTTAGCCTTGGATACTTGATTAAACCAAATCTGCTGTGAAGAGCAGATTTAGCCTTGGCCTGAATAGAGTGTGCAGACTGATACTCTGCCCCTAAAAGATTAGCTCTGACGTTACAATGTTTTGTCTACCAGAATCGTAAGGATGAATCACCATTTATGCCCTGAAATCATTATGCTTCCTTTGTTCGTTGTCATTCTGCATCGAGATGCCTGATGTATGTTTGTGACCCCATTGCATGCAAATGCTTAATTAAATCTACTGAAATGTGACTCATCTCTCAAGTCTTATTCTTGGTAACTTAGACCCCTCCGTTTCAGTCCAGACATTCGCCTAGTGGGAAATAACATATAAAAATAGCATTTAAAAGGTTTTTCCACATCAATCATGACACTATTACTGCCATGACAAAAATGACAAGGTTACAATGGACTGTAAAAGTTTGCCTTTTTCTAAAAAGCTAAACAAAAAAAGCCTTGTATTTTCAATGGAATGTTCAATTTTGGTCCCATCCACAAAACCTCTCCCCAAGAACCTTCTGGGTTGTAAAAGCAAACTATTTTTGGTTATTTTGGAAAAGAGGGTCTTTCTCCTTGAGGCCATGCCATGCACACTGTTGTTCTTCAGCGTTGGAACAGTAGACTCATGAACATTGAGATAAACCCCATGTTTTAGAGGCCTTTAGCTGCAGAGATACCACACAAGCTTCCTTTGTGACCTTAGAGACTATTATACTGGTTGTTCATTTAATTACTTTTATTGGTTGAGCACCCCTGGGAGAAAGATGCCTGAATTATTTAGAGATGGTTTTAAAACCTTTTGCAGCCTGATCAGAGTCAACTACTATTTTTTTTTCTTTGTAGGCACCCTGACACGCTTCCACAATCATGTGAAGTTAAGATCAGACCTTTTTAAATAGCTGTATTTAGGATAAAACAAGGCCACCTGATTTTCATCCCACTGATTGAAGGCAACTGTCTCTAATTTAATCTACAAATTAGATGCTAAATCTAGACCCTCACAAATGTTTGCCAATAACAAACGCATTTTCTCTTCATAAACCTTTATCTGATGATGTTTTACACTATTTTCATGCAGAAATATATCAAATTCTGCGAGGTTCACTGTTTCTCAGGTAGGCATACCATCCTAGCTGCAGCCAGTGGACACCCGTTCTCTACATGAGACAAGCAGCTACTAGCTTTTGTGGAATTTGGTTGTGTAAACACTTGCCCATGCTTTCATTGGATTACTGTAATGCTCATCTTTCTGGCCCTTCTAGGAAATACTTTTCCCAATTACAGTTATCTCACACCTCAGCTGGATATATGCTGGCTAAAACCAGAAAGAGAGGACAATTTAAAGCCTCTGAACTGCCCACCTGTCCCCTGCAGAATTTACTTCAATATCCTTCTATTAGTTTAAGAAAGTTCTCTGTGGTTATTGTCCAACTAATTATTTTTTCATTGATTTATTTCATGAACCTCTGTGGACCTTCAGGTGTTCTGCAATTTTTTCATTCTGAGAATAAAAACATGTCGTGCATATTCCTTTTGCTGTTATGAAGACCTGAGAATGCAGAGCATGTGGACATTTTTATAAGGAAACTCAAGACACACCTCTTTTTATTATTTTATCTGAATTTTTATAGTTTTATTTTGACATTGAATTTATTTACTTTTATGGTTTCCAGTTCGATCTATAATTGAATATACATTGTTCTTGTTTCTGCAATTTAAATTCTTGTTTAATTTTCTCTTTGCCTCCTGCTGTGATTGCTATTACATCAATGTTTTAATGACATTCACATGTTGTTTTTCCTCGCCTTGTCTCTTAAAGATACAAACCAGTCTCTTTTAAACCTAAATTGATTGAAATCCTAATTGACATTATTTACAACTCATTGCGAAACCGGTGCTTGGTTCTGAGGGAGCTCACTACATACAGAATTTTCATTGTAAAGTAGTTGTGTTCTGAACATTGTGTGGATTTATCTTTTGTATGTTATGTTATGTTATGTTATCTTTGGGTTATGATGTGGGTTTTTCTATGCTGATTTTTCTATGCTGATGATCAATAATTAGCCATCAGTTTAATCAGTCGATATCATCACTGTTTTTCTTAAAAAAAAAATCTTATATTGAGCCTGAAAATAGATATGGAAAGTCATTTAAGGTTTTTTTTTTGTTTATTTCTTTTTCAAGATTACAGGGGTGTATAAGATGTTTGCACAGTACTATAAATAAATATGTGTTTTTGTATGTATGCTAATGCTTATGGAGCTTTTACTGTTTGCATTTTTCTATCACTTTGTGTTGCACATGTCGTTTGAACGGAGTGTAAATAAAGTTGTTTTGATTGGTGGATTGGTTACTGATGAACTGATCCAAAGAAATAAAATTGTCTCCTTTCATGACTTTAATTCCTAAAAAAAAATCGTGAATAATGTTCTACAATTTCGAGGAAAAAGTCGAAATGTTGAGAAAAAAGTGGAAATGTCGAAAAAAAAGTGGAAATGTCGAGAAGAAAGTCGAAATGTCGAGATTAATGTTGAAGTACAATTTCGAGAAAAAGTCAAAATGTCGAGAAAAAAGTCGAAATGTCGAGAAAAAAGTCGAAATGTTGAGAAAAAAGTCAAAATTTTGTGAATAAAATCGAAATTTTGAGAAAAGTCAAAATGTCGAGATTAATGTTGAAGTACAATTTCGAGAAAAAGTCAAAATGTCGAGAAAAAAGTCAAAATTTTGTGAATAATGTACAATTTCGAGAAAAAAGTCGAAATGTCGATAAAAAAGTCGAAATGTCGAGAAAAAAGTCGAAATGTTGAGAAAAAAGTCGAAATGTTGAGAAAAAAGTCAAATTTTTGTGAATAGTCGAAATTTTGAGAAAAGTCAAAATGTCGAGAAAAAAGTCAAAATTTTGTGAATAATGTACAATTTCGAGAAAAAAGATGAAATGTTGAGAAAAAAGTCGAAGTGTCGAGAAAAATGTCGAAATGTTGAGAATAATGTTGAAGTACAATTTCGAGAAAAAAGTTAAAATGTATTTCAACTTTATTCTCGAAATTCCGACTTTATTCACGAAATTTTGACTTTATACACGAAATTTCAACTTTATTCTTGAAATTATATTTCAACATTAATCTCGACATTTCGACTTTTTTCTCGACATTTCGACTTTTTTCTCGAAGTGCACAATAAAAAAATAATCTTCCCCTCACAAATATTTTTTCTCCTGCATGGCCCTAATACTCTTCCGTAAATTCCACAATATTGTTGAAGGAAATTCATTGAAAACACGTCCGCATCAACCAAAAGAAGCAGCTAAAAAGAAGAGGGTGTACTAATGAGAGCTTTTACTTTTAGTGCACTGCTGGAGGGTTTGGTTTATAACCTTTAGTCCTTGTAAAGATGTCCAGTTATATGACTGTTTTTTTTATTTCCTGCCGTCCGCTCAGGTAAAACTGGTCCTGGTGGAGGTTTTAAAAAAGCAAACAAACAGCCAGATCAAAGACATGCTGCAGCACCGTGTTATTACGGCGTCTTCTGCTCCCAGGGGCCTCCGGCGCTCTGCACGCCTGCTCTGGTCTATGCGGAGCCGGGGAGGCGCTCCGCAGGCCCCCGCGGGATCTGGTGGGGGTGTGCTCATATTTAAGCGCTGACTGCTCATATTTTGCATTTGACAGTTGCTGTGAAGCTGCACAATCTGCGATCATGAGTTCCCACAAGGCCGCACCTCTGGGCTCCATCGAGAATCCGATTAGGTTTCGGGACCAGGACTACGAAAAGCTCCTGCAGGGCTGTCTGCAGTCAGGTGTGCTCTTCTGTGATCCAACTTTTGAGGCTGAGCAGAAGTCCATCGGGATGCCCGAAGACCCGAGTCCAGGAAAGGCAATCAAATGGAAGCGACCCAAGGTGACAAGTCATAAATGCACAATAAAGGAGATAGTGTGTCTAAACGACATTTTGAACATTTCCATTTTGCCCGGTAATGTATTATGTCTAAAAACTCCTTTTTTAAGAAAAAAAAAAAGCTTTCATTATTGGGTTTTCAAATCGTCAAGGTTTATATCTCCCAGTTCTTTTTCAATAATGAGATTATAGACTGAAAGAGTGACCTGTCCAGATTCCTTAATCACACCAGTAGTTTGTGTTCAGCAGATCTGCTTTTGCTCCACTTCTTAAGGACATCCATAATGATGCTGTGTTTGTGGAGGGCACCACTGGGACCACTGATATCTGTCAGGGACAACTTGGTAAGTGCATCATAAACATTACAATAGAGTGATATAGAATCTGTTTCTAATGACGTTGCTCAGCTTCCCTCCATGAGAGCTGAAACTGGGGTCCACCATACTCATGCGTCCTATAAATTAGCAATGCAGAACTTCATGGAGGAGTTCAATTCACTTTAATAATAGGTGAAGCCTTCCACACACCATTGTTTTGTAATTTCATTAAATGTAGTATTTAGCGCTGTAGAGAAAAATGTATGAAGCCTTATGCTGTGGACTGAACTCTGTAGTCCACATATATCACAAACGTTCTGGAAATCTTCTCTCTGCACGGCCTGATTTCATTAGCCCAAAGCCCTTGTTAGAATTTGTGTTGTTCAGTCTTTCTCCTATTTGTGTCAAACAAATGTTTGCTGCATAAAAGCAGATTCTCCTCACCTCTGGGATTTCTGGATTTCTGCTTGTGGTTTTAACTTGTACATAAATATATCGGAGCTCCAGATCAATACCTCCTGCATCCCACTTATTTTCGGTATGTGTTTTCTTCCCAACTCACTGCTCAGGAGGTTTTTCACAAAAATGTACACAGATAATGCAACATCTCCACAGAAAGAACACACAACAGATGTTTGTCGTTTGAGCCGAATGTGACTTATTACAAATGTTCATGCTTTTGTGCTTCAGCAACTCTGACTTCGCACTGAAATAAGATACTTGTCATTAATTCCTCAGTCATTCATTTTTTTCTTAATTTATCAGGTAACTGTTGGCTGCTGGCGGCCCTTTCCTGCCTCACCATTCACCGGCCTCTCTTTGTGAAGGTGGTGCCACCCAAGCAAACCCTGGACAAACCTTATGCAGGGATTTTCCATTTTAGGGTAAGTAAACCCGGCCATCCTCGCTCGGTGTGGGGTGAGTTAAACTGCTGACGAACTGTTCCAGCAAGGACTGGAATGTTCCTCAGACTACATGACTCCAAGTTCACAGATGTGCCACCAGTTTTAGGATACTGCAACTAATTATTTTGGGAACATGCAGTGTGAACTTGCAAACTCAGCTTTATACACAAAGAGCCAATAGTTTACAACATTATTTTTTATCTCAGATTGCAAATGAATACACAACACACACGGTGTGATATAAAACTATAAATCATTCAGACCCTTTGGATAAGTTGGAAACATTGGACTAAACAACAAAACACTGATTTTGTTTTAAAAATGCGTATTATTATTGAATTTGAGGCCAACGTGAGTCAGAGGCAATCTAAAGACACAAAAAGGATTTTATTAACAACAGGTCAGCAAAAATGATTCCAACTCTGTGAAAGATTACATGGTTAAGTAATTCAACGATTTAAGAAAAAAATGTTTCTCGCAATTTGAAAATGTCATCATTAACAATACAGTGTATATTATTAATATTATCAAAAGATGCACATGAAAAGAAAAATCTCTGTATGCAAGCAGCAAGACTGAAAACTCAGACATCAAAGATACAGACTGGCCTGGAGTCCAGAAAAATTACAACAAAGAGATGTTTAACAGAAGAAATTCTGCATCAAGGAAGAAACATAACACCTTTAAAGCTACAGCAGATGATCTCCTCAGATTCCAAATGTTTATAGTGTTTTTTGATGAGATGCAGCAGAACTTCTGACTTCCAGTGCACACATTTTAGTTTACGTTAAATGACTTGTGCTGTAATGCAAATAAGTGTGATGATAAATAACAAATATCAGCTTGTGGCATGCTTAACGTGTATGGAGCGTTGAACACAACTCCTCTATAAGAACTTCTGCACCATGCATTCTTCATCTTGTTAAAGTCCAGCACTTACATTACCCACAATGCAACCTGACTCAAGTCCTGCCATGAACAAACACCATCAGACTGACCAACAAATATGTCCAATGTGAAAATCTGTGGATTTGTACTAAATTAAGAGCTGTATGTTCAAATGACTCCTCACTAAACGTTCAGGTATAATGCACACAGTGCACATTTAGCCAGTGAGCCATTATTACTAATAAATAAATGGCAATATATAATTTGACATCAATCATTTGTTCCTGCTTGAACTGCCTCCAATAAAAACTATTGTGTATAGACAAATAAAGTCAGCAGATAGTTAAAATGAAATCATCAGGATGGATTTATGGCCTTGATTTATACTCGTTTAGTTCGTTTAACATATGAAGGATTCTTTGAAGTTTGACATCTTTTATCTGATCTGGCTCCGACCTTTTAGACCACCTCCAATAAGTGATTTGTTCATTTATCTGTCTGGCCACAGCTTTGGTGCTTAAAGGAGACAGCTGCATCAAACAGGTATCAACTCATCCTGGTGCTATCCCTTCATGGAGTTCTCATAGTTTTATCTCACAGTTTTATCACCTCATTAGACGTTGTGATTTTAATCTAGAATTAATTATCCGCTGGCTAAGATCCATTCAGATCAATAACACATCATCTGATTAAATGTCTCGAGCGTGCAAAGGCTAAAACTATATTTAATGTTCCATTTTCTTTTTTCTTTTTTTCTCCACCCGGGAGCTGTGGACCTTCACAATTTGTTAGGGAGAATGTGGCGTGACTGAACAAGCAGGACAAAGGAGGACTGGAAGCTCATTTTGCCCTCTCAGGGTGGTGGAAGAGCAGTCCAGACTTGCACAGTGACTACCCCCCGAGACAAAAACACACAGACAAACATGCAGAGAGTTGTGTACCGATGACTTCACAGGGCATTATACTGGCTTGAATTAATCATTAACATTAACCCTATCGTGTTCCCCTAAAAATGTCATGACCTATGCAGGTTTTTGTCCACATAAAGAGCACACTTCCTCATATTATGTGTCTAAACTGTTTGTTTGCCGTGACAACTTGAGTAACACCTGGACCACAGATACAGACCAGTGCAGGCCTGCTCTGAGCAGCTGCTGCTGTGAGAGTGCACTATGATCACTATGAATACACACCCAGTCATGTCCAGTAACACCCTTGTGAGGGCTTAGTTTGTGTCTATGTGCATTACATATTGTGTACAAGCATAACATGTATAAGCGTCACGCCTGGGAATGATACCCATCCCTTCATCTAACTTTTCACTGATTAAACACTGATAATGTTCATCAGCATTACTCCAGTTTCAATCTTCATAATCATCACCCTGTCTGATCCTCTCATCCCCTCCCGAACACTCTTCACAACATTTCACCCTTCACCTTTTCTTCTCCCATCTAACCCATCTTAAGACACTTTTTATCCTATTCCAATGCTTCCAGCCTTGCTGCCTTTTCCACCTGTTTCCTGGACAAACAGTATATCCACCTTTCTTCTCTACATCATATCAGAGAGTCTCCCTCTCGCTGTCTTGTGGCACCCCTTTTCCCTCTCTGTCTTCCTTTTCTTCAACCAGCAGTACAACAGCTTCCACTGACGTCCTACTATTTAACAATGTCAGTGATCACTCTTAACTTTGTTCAGAACAGTTAAGGTTATAAATCTTGTTTTGGTCTAGGTTTGGTCTTGCCAACACAGTTACAGCACCACAATACATTTGCATATATCTGTTCATGTTGTGAAACCTCATTGTGGGCGTTCAGACTGAATTGTGCCCTAAAGAGTATTGGATATTGGTCTTCTTAGCTGTAATTTCTTGTTCATGAAATTTGTTTTGGTTCACCCTCACCGCTCTCACTCCAACACAGAGGTCAACAAAGTTAAGCGGTTAGAAGCTGAAGACCAAAACGTACCTTGTCTTTCAGGAGCTGGTAGAAGCTAAACAAAAGAAGTGAAATCTACGTCTGCTGGATTTCAAGTTAAATAACTGTTTGTGTGATAGATGCTTAAAATGTTATAATTTGAAACTGTTTTGTATTCATAGCTTGCTTCTTCTGCTTATCCCAGGTACCAATGACGAGAAGAAAATGACCAGCTTTTAAGAATAGATTGAGGCTATGGAGTTAAAGTTCACTCTGTGCTTTTCTCCTTGTTGTAATTCGTCATGAGTCATTCTTACTCATTACATCCAGTCCATCACTCATTTCACTATTCTGCTCTTCCTGTCACCGTCTCTCTCCCTCTGTGCAGTTCTGGCAGTATGGTGAGTGGGTGGAGGTGGTGGTGGATGACAGGCTGCCAGTACGTGAGGGCCGCCTGCTCTTCAGCTACTCAGACACTCGCCATGAGTTTTGGAGCGCCCTGGTGGAGAAGGCCTATGCCAAGTCAGTTGCCACTGCCAGCATATGTTCCCGGGTTGTAATGTCTGACATCACCCACTCTCTTTCAGTGTGTGCTTTCCGCTATAGCAGTTTGACTGGGATGCACAACTTCTAGAGATAAATACTTCACATCTTCTGTAGGTTAGTTGGATCCTACGGGAGTCTGAAGGGAGGGAATATTTCAGAGGGCATGGAGGATTTCACCGGAGGCATCGCATACTCGCTTCCTGTCTCATCCCGCACCCCTCCAGTCCTCTGGAGGTCGCTGACTGCTGCTCTGTCCAGAGGAAGCCTCCTCAGCTGCTTCATCCAGGTACATCCAACATACACCTTCAAATTAGGGTTGCCACCTTTAAGAAATAGAAATAAGGGACGCCCCATTTCAGCAGTGCAGACACCAAAAAAAGGGACATCCCCAAAACTTCTAAAATACATAGAAATGTATTTATTTTATATCAAAAAACAAAATGCTTTGATTTAAAGTTTAAAGTGCTTTAATAGCATTGAACTTGCATGACTTTACAGACAGCCAACCATATAGCATATGAAATAGCCTCTGCTCCTATGCTATGTATGTCCACATCAGCCAAGATGTATAATATACATACAGGTGAAGGTCGGAACATTAGAATATGCTGTAAAAGTTAATTTATATTCAACTTAAAAGGTGAAACTAATATATATTACCTAGCCTCATTACATGCAAAGCAAGATATTTCAAACTTTTATTTGTTATAATTGTGATGATTGAATTGTTTATTGATTTCATAAAACATTCTAATTTTTTTTTCATAAGCTGTGAGCCATAATCATCAAAATTATAACAAATAAAGGCTTGAAATATCTCACTTTTCATGTAGTGGGAAATAGTATATTTGTTTCACCTTTAGTTGAATTTACTGAAACGAATGAAACAAAGTTTTGCAATATATTCAAATTTTCCAACCTTCACCTGTATATTATGACGTCAATAAATAACAGAGAGCGAACCAACATATGTTGCTGTCTTTAATATATCCTGTCCTTTATTGTGTTCACTATTGTTAGTTCGTTGTTCATGTGTGTGCGAGTGTGACAGACGTGCATGGGACAATTGTGAAATACGGAATCAACTGTGTTCCGTATTGGTTCAATACGTAACACAACTTTTAATTCCCAATTACGTAACAATTTCGTATTTCAAGGGACGGGTGGCAACCCTGCTTAAAATGTTCACGCATGATGCTCCCACTTGAATCTCTCTTCTCCTGCTCTGTTTTTCTTTTTTGTCCTCACAGGCATTCAGCTATCGTGAAATTGGTAAAGTGACTGCAGATGGGCTGGTAAAGGGCCACGCGTATGCTATCACTGACGCCGACAAGGCCAGTATGATGCAGAGAAAACGCCGCAGTCTGTGTGTCGTCTTTTGTCATGTGATTCTTTGATGTGTTTGCCTCAGTGCCGGATGCAGGATTTTTTTATATAAAGATCGTCAAAGGGACATGTTTCAGGCTGACGGGTCAAGTAGTTTTCAATCATCCTTCTACACAATCCCTTTTTTGTTAAGGTGCACAATGAAGGGAATAAATAAAATTGATATATTTCACCAATCACACATTATGCCAACACTATGCTATTTTAAAAAGTTATATCAGCTACTGTTTATGCCTAAACACAAGAAATAGTGCAGTCCATTTAACTTGGAAGTCTGAAATTGGAACGAGTTGACTCTTCCAGAGGCCTGGTCATAAATAATAAATTAAATCATATCAAATTTAATTAAATTAAAAAAAAAGAAATCAATAAAAAAAACATCAGACTAGCTGTTATCGCTGCCTGCCGTTGTTAGCAATACTAACTCATAACAGAGCTGTCAGGAGCATTTAGCAAATACTGATAAAAAACAAAAATTTCTGTGTCTTTTGACTTAAGATGAATAAAATAAGAACTGTTATAAGTAGTAAAAGTGTGTTTACTTTATTGATGTGAATAGTTGAAGTATTTTTACAACTTTTAAATTTTGAATTATGAATTCAGGGGCGTTCCAGTTAAAATTCCAACTTGGAAGTCTTGGTTAATGCTCACATAAGTGGCTGCTTTTTCATGTAATGTTTTTCAGACTTGAGCTGAATCTCATCAGTTCAGCAAATGTTGTTTTGCACATGAATGATGACCAATTTGTGGATTTGTGATTTATTTTACTAACAAACACCACAAAATATTTCCAAAATATTTCAAATCTCTCTTGTCCTCTTGTCCTATTCTTTTAAAACCGTGTTCTTTCTTCTTCTTTTGTAAGCTTTAATGGGGATGGATATAAATATTTGGATACATTAGTGTCAGTGGCTATTTGGGATTGGAATTGCATCACTTGCAATCCAATAATCTTTCTTGAACAAAAGACAGATGAGTGGGGATCAATCGGGTTTCTATTGGGCCAAATGCACTGTGGCCACGCCCCCTGGAACAACCTATGGTTTTCTTATTTTTAGCTATCATTTATGAATTAATTATGTTATCTCATTTTAATATTCCTTTTAATAATCTGATGTCCTATTAAAATCTAAACTGATGTTATTTAATTTGGTAATGTTGTTTCACTTTAGTCACAAAAAAATATTAAATTCCCCAAAACTAAAAATCCTATAATCTGATTTAACTGCAACATTCAATATCAGTTCAAATCTACTCTGTTATTATGTAACCAGATCTTATCTAATGTATAATTATTATTTTAAAACTAAATCTGACCTAATAAAAAACAGTTATAACATCTGGCTGCATCCCATTTCTAATATTGGGTGATATAAATAAACCACTTTTGTCACATCTTTGCTTAATCTTACCCAGAGCTAGAATGATCTACTCCTCTAATTAAATCTGATTTTGATCTAATATAATTACATCCCATTTACAATGTGCTCCTATCTAATCTATTGTATGTCATACCATTTCTCATAAATACTCACTTATGATAACTAATTTTATAGGAATTTGTTTTAAATTGATACAATTAAAAGAACATTCAATCTAATTTTACCTAAAAGGCATTGAAGTTTATATGATCGTTGCTCTGGTACTCCGATTCAATCTGACTGTGTCGTTTCGTTGGCCTGTTTACATTTTAGGTGACAAAAGCATCAAATAACATTTTGCTTCTGAAACTGAGAAACCCCTGGGGCTTCATTGAATATTCAGGACCCTGGAGCGATAAGTGAGTGACAGAGAGCATTGACACATATATACACACACACACACACACACACACACACACACACACACACACACACACACACACACACACACACACACACGTACAAATTATAGGGTCTGAAATGATTTTGAGTTTCTCGTTGTATGTGTTTGACTGCAGGGGTAAAGAGTGGGATGACTTGGACAAATCAGAGAAGGAAAGACTTGAACTGAAAAAGAAAGAGGATGGAGAGTTCTGGTACTGAGGAGATAGTTAAACTCAAACAGCTGCTCTCAATAACAGGAGCTAATCTGGGTTACTGTCTCCATCAGGATCAGTGTTGACGACTTCAGCAGGATATTCAACATCGTGGAGCTGTGCAGTGTGAGCCCTGACTCTTTGGAGGGCGCAGGCACAACTGCCACCCCATCTTCATGGACTATCAGTGAGAATGAAGGATCCTGGGTACCGGGGAGCTCTGCCGGTGGCAGCCGCAGATTCAACAGTATGTTTAGATCTCTCCAGTTATTCATTCAAACAAACCCCGTATGACGAGCTCTCGGTGGTGACACTGCTGTTTTTATTTCTCTCAGGATCCTTCTGGAAGAATCCACAGTTCCAGCTGTTACTCAAAGAACACGACCAAGATGACGAGGATGATGAAGATGATGATGATGATGATGATGATAGTGATGATAGTGATGAAGCTGAGACCATGACTCCAGAGGAGAAGAAGAGAGCAGAGAAGCAGAAGCAGAAAGCCAAACAGTGCACACTGCTGGTGGAGCTCTTGCAGAAAAACCGCAGGAAGAAGAATAAAACTAACTTCCTCTACATAGGTTTCCACGTCTACAGGGTGAGAGTGAAGCTCCTCATTCATTCACCTTTTGTATTCTTGTTTCCAAATCAATTTGAGTGTCATTGTTCTTCTTCTTCTTCATTCCAGGTACCTCCTGAGGTGAATGTCTAACAGTTAATTCATCACTCTTATCTTAGAGTAATTTCAGAATAATCTCATGTTTGGAGTATTCGTTTTATTAGTCATACTCCGGTTCTCCTCATAGCTGCAAGGTACCTGTCTGGACCGTAGATTCTTCATGAAAAATCGCCCGGTGGGTCGTTCTGGGAAATACAGGGCTCAGAGGTAAGAGATCAATGGAAAAGGAAATATTATTACTTGTTTTAACACTCTTTAGTTTGAAGCCGATGTCTTTACTTAGGTGCGTAAGGTAAAACAGTAGAGTTAAACCACGCCCCTCTGCAATTATTAGCATAACCAGCTTCTGACCTTTGTTGATGTTTAAATCTGTAACAGATGTATTAGAGGCTGCATAGCTGACAGCTTGCTAGTATCATTCAATAGATATAACTATTTAACTTTGCTCCACAGAGGTGTTTGGAGGAAACTACGTCTGGATCCTGGTAATTACATCATCGTAGGATCCACTTATCGGCCAAACCAGCCTGCGGAGTTCTTTATCCGCACTTTCGCCAAGACCAGAAACACTCTTGGGTAAGATGTAGGGAGGTTCGTTTGAAGGGCCTGGACAACCCCAAAACAGGAGGCAAACATCATGGGAACACAACTTAGGGTGCACTTAGGGCCTAATTTCAAGAGACAAAGTGTGTCCACTCTCTTAATGGATGCTTTGTTAAAGGTGACCTATTATGGCATTTAATGTATATTTTAAACAGGCCTTGAATGTCTTAAAAACTATCTAAAGCTTGTTTTTTCTACATAAATCATAAATCCAGCCTGTGGGCCCTGTCACTAGTTTTACCGCTTCTAACCTCTTTTTCTGCGCCTCATTTTTAGGGAAGGGGGGGGTATGATAATGAGGCTCTTTGCTGATTGGCTCCCTGAATGACGTGTAGCAGGGGAGGAGCATAAACCTCGCTCCGCCAGAGCAGCCCCAGCCTGTAAATAAATACAACACTGAATTTTCACAAATGGAAACTTTATTGTTAAAAAAATAAAATATGAGTTGTATATAAATAACATTTATGCACTATTTAAGCCGGATCTACCCGGCGAATGCTGAACGCTGGCCCCGGAGCCACGCCGGGCGCCCGGGAGCAGCGCGCATCACCGCGGCTTTAACCGGGGAATCTGACCGAGTTCCGACCGGCTGGGACCGCAGGAACCGGCCTGGACTGGTAGCAGGGACTCCCGGGGAGCGACCAGCGGAATTTCAGCCGGATCTGCCCGGCGGATTCTGCGCGCTGGCGCTGCAACCGCACGGAGGGCGCACAGATCGGCTCCGGAGCGCATCCGCGGCGCATCTCCCGTTACCGGGGATCAAACAGACAGATTTCGCTTAAAATCTCGGAGGGTGAAGCTGGTCCGACCTGGGACAGACCCCCGAGGACCCAGCTCCCAAACCACCCGGGAACCTGGATGATTTAACCCGGATCCGCGGCGCCACGGCGCCGCGTCCGACTGGCTGAAGGAAAGGACCGCTCCAGCAGCGGAGAGAGCTGGTTGTGGGCGTGGTTTCAGCAGCGGAGGCTGAACCTATGGAAATGAGCGCCTATGGTGACGTCACCATAGGCGCAGATTCAGAATGGCTCAAAAAAAGGTCACGTGACACTGGGGGACTCTGTAAGGCGGGGGTCAGAGACCCTGCAGAATTTCATGGTATTTTGTCTCCCCTGTGCTGGCAGGGTGAGGGGAGACCACTTTATATATGTTAAAACAAGAAAAAACGTGTTTTTCATAATAGGTCCCCTTTAAGTCATGAACACAAAGCCCTTTATAAGGGCCCAGTTTAACTCCTGAGTCACATGCTGATGTGCTCAAGAGTGCGGCGACCCATGGCCCTACAGCTACGTTTAGGCCGACGCTCTGTTTCCAACTTTATACATTTATGATTTTAATAACTGCAGTAAAGACTTAACTTTAGCCTTGTTAACATGTTCGTACAGGAGATTTTTATTTACTAGAGTCATTTTGACTAAGATTTAACTTAAATTTCCATTGGGATTGATAAAGTATCTATCAATAGATCGATCTATCTATCTATCGATCGATGTCCAACTCTCACAGTTTCAGTGAATGATATAAAAGATCTTTAGAAATGTTACTTTTCTTGAGTAAAAGCATGGGACATTTAGACTTTGTTTACATTGACACTCAATTTCCAAGTAATGCAATGTAGTTTTCATCTAAAATATATACTCTGCATACAAATGATGTGTCTGCCGTAGACTTTCAGCCCTGCATAACCACATTAATGGTTTCTCTTTGGTGGCTACAGCTCAAATGTATGTAAGATCAATTTAATGATTGGCAAAATTTGTAAAATGTGTCCATTCATCCATAAAGTATACCCGCTTCAATCTTAGTCACAGAGGTCTGCAGGGCCCCATCTCAGCTGTAATCAGGTGGATTGAGGAGCATCGGTCCATCACACGGCCACACACATACCAGTATCCACATTCATTCTCACTTATTTCAAAGGGCCATTTAGAGGCACCAGTCAACCTGAGAGTGTGTTTGGATTGTGAGAGGAAGTCAGATTCTTGGAAAAAACCCACATGAGCATAAGAACTCCACACAAGGCCCCACTCAGGATTAAGACCCGGAACCTTCTAACTTAAGTGCTAACCAGGACAATTATAACAAAGTTATCAGGGGAAACCTCAACACATTGGGCCGATGGCTTGTTTCTGTGTACACAGCTTTTTGCACTATGACAGCAAAGATAGACACTACTCTCCCTGAACAGGATAAAGCGAGTATTTAATGTATAATTGCCGACGATCAGAATAAACATCATTAATGATTATATTACAACACAAAACAATAAAAAACAGAGACATTAGGCAAGTAGAAACATGACTCCAGAACTTTTTCTCTATCATAGACATCGATGCTTTTACTTGTTTGCTTTTGCTTTCACTCCCTGATTTTGTTTCTGGTCAGTACAAGTGAAAGGGAATAAAACCTTAAAAAGTACAACAATAGAGAAATAAGCTAACAGTCTGGTGTGATCTCTTCTTTATAGGGCACAAGAGTTCATCTGCTCCTCCAGCTACCTCCCTGTGAGTTCAGAGATATGAAACACCAGAAGATATCTCGTGATGAAAGTGTTGTGTTACATTTAAGTGTGTCTTTCAGGTTATGGCCACCCCTGTCTCCCCTGAAGATCACAGACGGGTTGAGAGCACTTTTGATGAGAATGCTGGCATGGTAAGTTTCTTACAATCATGCACTTTATGCTACGTGTCCAACCGTACAATTTTTCCCTCCTTTTTCCCCTGACAGGATGACAGGCTGAATGCCAAAGACATCATGAAGCTGTTCAACTCAGGTCAGAGAACCCACGTATCACATGTGCAACTCGGCATTATTTACCTTCACTGTGCAAAGCCAGCCAGTTTACCAGCAGTGCCATCTCAGCCACTAGATGGAGACAAAGTAGCAACATTCACTTGGATGAGTAGGACGCTGGAGGCGCAGAGGTCATCAGTCTGGACCAGTGTTATAAAAGTTGTAAATTTTTTCATGGTTTTCACTTTTATTTCATTTTCCAGTTTGTTTGATTATTTCAGTTTAGTTTTAGTTAGTTTAACAAGTGTATCAGAAGTTTTAGTTTTGAAAAATTGTTTAGTTTAAGTTTTGTTTTAGTCATAGTTTTAGTTTTCTTAAAGGGGACCTATTATGAAAAACACGTTTTTTCTTGCTTCAACATATATAAAGTGGTCTCCCCTCAGTCTGCCAACTCAGAGAAGGAGGAAAGCAACCAAATTCTGCAGTGTCTGAACAGCCGCCCGGATGAGCCATCCAGTGTGATGTGGCTTCTACGAGCCGTTCAGATTCTGCTCCTGTCGTGACGTCACGACAGGAGCGATGCGTGAAACCGTGCCCACAACTAACTCCGCCGGCCGGAGCTTCCGCCATTTTTTCGTAGCGGTGTATCGCGTCATTCAGGCAGCCAATCCGCACAGAGCCTCATTATCATAGCCTCCCTGCCCACTCAGAATCCTGCATAGAGATTGGGGTTAGAAACGGGGAAGATAAAGACATGGCTTAGAGACTGAATTTCTCATTTATTTAGCAAAAACAATCAAAAGCTTGTGTTTAAGACATTCAAGGCCTGTTTAAAATAGGTATTAGATGCCATAATAGGTCCCCTTTAAGTATTGACTTACAGTTGCAAATAAATGAAAAGATGTAGGATGAAAGAATCAACACTGCCATAAAGAGCAAAAATCATTTATTCTTTCTTTTGAGTAATTAGAATTAGAAAAAAGAACGATTAATTAGAAAGATGAAGCCGCAAACATTAAAAAAAGACATGAAACGAGAATGAAAATAATGAATTTTACAAGCAATTCTATTAGACTTGCATTGTTCATTTTTCTTTTTATCTTAGTTTTAGTTGTTTAAAAAACTTTAGTTTTTATCTGTATTTCAATTAACATGATTTTTTTCCACTGTTAACTTCAGTTTTAGTCTTAACTATAACTATTATATAACTATAATAACTCTGGTCTAGACAGAGGCTCATAGCTGCAGTCGGGCAAACTATATTAAACCTGGTTTGGTAAGAAAAAAACGATGACACTTTCCTTCACCTTTTCCATTCTTCAGCTACACAAATCTATTTTAAACCCTTGTTGTCCCGCAGTATCAGCTCCAATCCGTTTCTTTCTTTCCTGATTAGTTATCTACAAAGGTTACCAACTGCCACTGGAGACATGCAGGCAGATCATCTTCGGAGTGGATGTATCCTTTTATCCTGAGAATATTCTTCTATATAAATCATGCTAATGTCTCCTTGTCGTTTTGCTGAATCTTCGTCACATTGCAGCCTACCCTCGGGTTAACTCAGCTGTGCAGGCTGACGTCCATGCTCTTCACTCACTGTCTGTCCTCATAACTTCCTCTTTCTATCTTTTCTGCTCCTGAGGTGTCCCTTAACTCTGCTGTCAGACTAAGGGACGCGCCACTCTCAGCCGGGAGCAAGCAGAAGCCTTGCTGTCAGATCTGCGCAAAATACAGGTGCAGCTCAGTGTGTGTGTGTGTGTGTGTGTGTGTGTGTGTGTGTGTGTGTGTGTGTGTGTGTGTGTGTGTGTGTGTGTGTGTGTGTGTGTGTGTGTGTGTGTGTGTGTGTGTGTGTACAGAGACAGAAGGGAGGATAGTGTCACTTTTACTGATGCTGCTCTCTTTCTTTCCTCCTCAGTCCATCTTTGTTCAGTTTGATGAGGACTCTTCTGGGACCATGAGCCTCTTTGAGCTCAACACCGCTCTGGAAGCTATTGGTATACATGCACACACAAACACGAACAATCATGAGGTTTGCCTCCAGGTTCATACCTTTGTCCATCTGCTTTTCCCAGGAATGCAGTGTGATAACAAGGTAGTCCAGCTGGTGTCCGAGCGATTTGCATCTGGAGAGCCTCACATGCCATTCCACTGCTTTGTGTCCTGTGTAACCAGGCTCCGCAAGCTTTTTGGTAAGACACAAACACACACACACATACACATGTGCACAAATCAACTACAGAATTCAGACAACCTGCTTGATTCAATGAAGGTCTCCCTTTGGAAGTGTAACTGTATCTGTTTGCTGTCTGTGTTTGCTGTGCGTCTCAATTACTTACGGTCTTTTGCTGTGTTGGTGTTCCTTTTATGTCAAGATAGTTGTGTTTTAGATGGTACAAAATGCTGTGAGTTTTCTTTGCCACGTATAACTTGTGTCCCTGTCTAAGAATGATAACGTCATCAATTTTAGTCATGTTTTGTCTTTGGCTGTGGTGCATTTCTGTGGTCAAAGGAGCAGTTTTCTACAGATTCCAATCTACTGAGTGCAGCCATGTTGATTGATCGGGATCTGCCCACACCTATGATTAATCAGGATCTCTGGAAAAGAAAAAAGAAAAAAATCACATTGCATAACAAATCAAGCCAGCAGACTAGTCAGCACAGTCACAGCAGATTGATGGATCAGTGTCTGTCCATACAGAGTCTCGCACACACCCTGAGTTGATGAAATGTACTTCATCTACACTACAGAATCCTGTCCTCCATACATATTTACAGCTATGGCACTCAACATCAGACACATATTCTTCTTTTGATTTTCCCTTCAGGGGTCACCAGAGTGGATCATTTTTTTCCAACTTGTCGTGTATTCTGTGTCTTTCTCTGTTCCACCAACCAGCTCCAAATGTTCTTTCACCACAGGCAGAAATGTCCTTTTGGGTCTCACTGCAATACCGACAAAACATTGGTGAGACCGGACCAAATACAGAAACATGGAGCAAAAACAAAAACACAAAGACAATGATTTGATTAAGTTTTCACTAAATATTGTAGAAAGGTCCAAAGCTGACTCCTGGTTTGTGGTGCAGATTTTTTTTCTTCTTTCCTCTTCCACAAGTTGTCTGAGACAAATATTGTCAACAAACTAAAATAATTATACGTAAGGTAGGAAATAAAGTGGTGTTTATGCATTTTAAAGCCACATGACATTTTTCAAGTGTAACCTCTCGTGCAGTGGTCATCATAGCTATAAATCTATTCTTTTTCACCTAAGATGGGTGATGCATTAAATGTAAATAGGATTAACCAGATTGTTTATTTATCTAACTCAGTATTTTTGTGATTCATGAGTTGACTGCTGTAAAAAACACGAGACAGTTTTGTAACAGAGCAACCGTGTTTATGTCTCTAATTTTGCTCAACTTTAGTGATAATACTTGCTTTCTTAGATCAGTCTTTAAAAAAAAAAAGCAATTTTATTTGATTTGATTATGCTGTATCCGCTTATGAGTGGTTTTAAGATCATCAATGTGAGCACTACTTGTTTATCTGACAAGCTTTTCATGTGCCTTCATTGCTGAGAAACAGGATATTGTCTTGGATCGCTGTTTTTGAAAAACACATGTTATCACAACTGCATGTGATGTGCTGAGCCTTTTCAAAGACACCGCACGCAGTCATCCTGTCCTCTCTTCTCCTCAGCCCTGTATGAAGCAGAAACCAGCCAGGAGGTGAAAAACAGAGGCATCAATTCTGTGAGTATCGAGACAACTACGCTCTGTTGTGTGTTCATACTGACCTGGTCCAGAACAGGATTTTGAACTTCTTTTCTCTCTCCTATTTTGTTGCTCCTCCACAGTGGCTGCTTCAGTTTCTGACAGTGTGAAGCTCCTGCATGTAGAACAGCTTCACACGGATCAAGGCAAGCTGATATATAAACAAATGGCATACACTTATAAAGTGTTTTTTTTCTTTTTGTTTTGTTTTGTTTTTTTAACTAAAAAATGCTGCGGCCTTGCAGGAGCATTGATTTTCTCTTTCTGGCTTTCATATCAATGCTTGTCATGTATACTTTTTATCAGTAAAGATAAGTTTCAAAAATAACAAAGACAAAACTGGTTGCAAAGTGCTTTGCAAATTGAGAAATGAAAACCAAAATAGACAATTTACGAGTTTTATGAACTTATACAACACCACATGTTACTGAGCTTGGAAGATCCTATTTCTTTCTTGAGGTGCTCCTGCAACCTGACTGCAGTCCAAGTGTGCATAACGGAGTTAACTGAACATAATTAAGAAATAATAAAAACCTGTCTTTGTGAGGTCTCACTGTGGGTGGTACTGTATGTTTGCTGTGAGTGTCACAGGGAAACCAAGCCGATAGGTTGAGAGAATTGTTCACTGAACTGTGAAGCACAACATCAAGATCTGAGGAAGGGCACAAGCAAAATTATGCAGCACTTAAAATGCTCCAAAGCACAAAAAACCTCCATCATTTTAAAGTGGAAAAAGCTGGGAACCACTGAAAAACATTTTGATCTGACTACAAAATGAGAATGAATTGCTTTAAACAGACTAATAAGCAACTAATGGTCACTATGAATGCAATGCAGAGTTTTTCTGAGAAAACTGGGCAACCTTGAAAAAGGGATTGTCATCAGGCATTTATGTTGTTGTGACCAAACAGAAGTTGTTCCTACCTGAACAACTCAAGGAACAAAAGAAACCACACCCATGTAACGCTTAAAACAAATATTGAGCCTTTTTCCCACAATTCCCTACACTGTAAGCAGGAAACAAGGCTCTGTGCACCATCTGATTAGGGTTAGCTTAACAGTCAAATGTAGGAATTACAGCATGATTTTCTGGGAAGCGTGCTCCTGAGGCAGATATAGTTAGACTCATCAGAATAAAGGGGGAAATGGGAGAAGAAAATATAGAGCTCAATATGCAATTCATATATCCCACCTTCCATCCCCATTATGCCTTTACTATCTCTCAAGGTGGAACAGGGTGGAACACCTATGCAAGGTGTACCACCAGAGAGCAACATGTATAGACTCCAGGCTCCTGAATAGTGCTAACGTTTGTATAGATGATGGATGGATGTATATTTCAGTCATTTATTTAGTTTACATTTATAATAGCAGATTATTTATAGTGGTAAGCCCTAAAGGGAAAAGCCAAAAGAACAAGAAACAGTTTTTACATTTAGAAAACACTGAAATAAATCATGCCTTGTGTTGGACTAGTGATCTGTCCAGGGTTTACCCCTACTTACTCTCAAAGAAAGCTGGTATCTGCTTCATACACTACTATGACCTTTGTATTTATGTTTTTGCTTCAATAATTAAAAATAACTAAAACGAGTGTTCTGCAGTTGCAATTTTTAAAAAGTGCAATGATTCCTATTTTCTAAGAGCTGACAGATGTGTTTGAAAAATACAAAATTAATCTGATCACAGCTGCAATTACACAGCTGGGAATTAAAATACCGCACACGGACCGTTTACTCATCCTTGGACACATTCACATACTCCGTAAAAAATACGGACACATGTATGCACTCACTGCCGCACAGGCAGAGTGAGTCCTGCCCCACTGAGGGTGTGAGGGTGATGTCTCAGCTATACGCACCATCTCTATTATTATCACGCTGACGCCACGTACAGCGTCAACGCTCACTCGCCCCCTCCTCCACGACATTCCCTCACTCCTTCCATCCATCCTGCACTCTTTCTCCCCCTCCTGTTCTCTCTAGTAACTGTCTGAGTCTCACAATCTGCATCATTCCCCTCCTCCTCGTTACATGCCTGCTTCTTTCGCTTACACACACAAACACACGCACACACGCATATCCACATGCAAGCAAATGTCCTTTCTACACATGGTTCTATTAATAGCTCCTTTACACACACACAACTTCCTGTTCATCGTTAGGTGAGTACACACAGGTTGCCCTCGGCAACGGTCCATTTACATTGTGATAGAGAAAGCAGGAGACAATGGGGAGAGAGAAAGGGACCCTAAGAGTCCTCTTAGTATTTGGCCTCCTTTTCACCGCAGCCTGCATCATCGTTTTGTTTTCTTTCCTCAGAAATATTCTGCTTCTCCTTATTTGTATGTCTATGGTCTGGATAAGGTGTGTAATATGAATTATATGTTGTACTCACAAGACACATGCACTCTTAAACACGCTCCCTGTCTCTTTTTCTGTATACAATTAAAATTCAACTTTGCACCTGTTTCTGTTTTCACTCATTTTGCAGGTATTTGATCATTTTAAATAAAATATGGGAGGAATTAAAACTTTTGCCAATGTAAAGGCTCATCAAAGCTTTTACGGTCCACCCTGAAGAAAATCAGCAAATTTAATCCAAAACCACAATTGCGGTTGCATTAGAATTTTGTGTTTGACTTCAGTGCAGGAGTCTGGGAAGAAAGAGTAATACTAACAGGAGTAATGTCCTTTATCAAACACAAGAAGCTGGCAGGGGGCAAGGCAGGATACTCTAAAAAGCAAAAGGAAGCACGAGAGGAGGCACCACAAGGAATGCAGGGAAGGTAAGAAAGGCAGGACATTCAATAAAAACTAAAGCAGGTGAGACAAACATGAAAGACAACAAAACACACGTGGCATTAATTAGGAGGGAGAACTGGAGGAGGAGGCAGATGGGGAGCGAAATATCAGACCTCTAAACAGGCCTAACAAACAACAAGAAAACAAAAAAATTCTAATAAAACATCCGACATCACAAAAGTAAAAGACCAAAGCAAGAAGGTGTGTTACAATGTAAGGAACACGTGGAAATCAACAGACATGAAAATCATCTATGCTTGTTCCTCGGGGTGATGGAGGTCTGCTGGAGCCAATCCCAGCTCTCCTTAGCCCGAAGGCAGATCTACACCTTAGACCGGTCGCCAGTCTATTGCAAGTCTTTAGCAAATTACATAGAAATCCCATAATTGAGCCATTTTACACATAAATGTTTGGTTCATGATGGTGTCTGAAAAAGAAACAGTAACTGAATCTAACCGGTGTTTTACCCACCTAAGGATGGACAGTTCACAGTGAATGTGTAAAGGGGCTCTCTTACAGTATGGAACAAGGATTACATAATCATACATCAGTCAGTGCATTTGGTGTTGATTGGACTGATTTTCGTAATTTTTTCTCGAGTTGTAACGTTTTGAATTGACTGTTGCTTTTTTATTCATCCATCTGCACATCCACATCACTGTAAAAACAATCAGAATCAGAAAGAAGTTTATTGCCAAGTAGTACGCAGACAAGGAATTTGTTGTGGTGATTGGTGCAATACAAAAGAGCAAATAATATTAAAAGAAAAAATGTACAACATGTTGGTTTTAAAGTGCCGGAGCAATTAGTCTGTACAAAGGTGACCTGGGATCTGCGTTAATGTGACGAATAAGGTCAGAAGTGGGGTCTTTACGTTAATGTAACGTAGAGTGGGGTGGAGGGACAGTCTGGTAGACGGAAGAGGGGGGTCCGGGGCGTTGTTGACGAGGACAGCTGTAGTCGGGAAGAAACTGTTTTTATGGTGTGAGGTTTTGGTCCTGATGGACCGCAGCCTCCTGCCAGAGGGAAGAGTCTGGAACAGTTTGTGTCCGGGGTGGGAGGGTCTGCTGCCATCTTTCCTGCACGCTTCAGGGTCCTGGAGGCTGCAGGTCCTGGAGAGATGGGAGATTGCAGCCAATCACCTTCTCTGCAGAGCGGATGATACGCTGCAGCCTGCTCCTGTCCTTCACAGTGGCAGCAGCGTACCAGACGGTGATGGAGGAGGTGATGATGGACTCAATGATGGCCGTGTAAAACTGCACCATCATTTTCTTTGGCAGGTTGAATTTCTTCAGCTGCCGCAGGAAGTACATCCTCTGCTGTGCTTTTTTGGTGAGGGAGGTGATGTTCAGCTCCCAATTAAGGTCCTGGGTTATGATGGTCCCCAGGAAGCGGTAGGACTCCACCATGTCTGCTGGAGAGTCACACAGAGTGATGGGGGCCGGTGGGGCTGCGTTCCTCCGGTAGTCCACAATCATCTCCACTGTCTTTAGAGCGTTGAGCTCTAGATTGTTCTGACTGCACCAGGTCACCAGCTGGTCGACCTCCCACCTGTAGGCGGACTCATCACCATCAGAGATGAGTCCAATGAGGGTGGTGTCGTCCGCAAACTTCAGGAGCTTGACGGACTGATGACTGGAGGTGCAGCTGTTTGTGTACAGGGAGAAGAGCAGAGGAGAGAGAACGCAGCCTTGAGGGGATCCGGTGCTGATGGTCCGAGGGTCAGAGACATGTTTCCCCAGCTTCACCCACTGCTTCCTGTCAGACAGGAAGTCTGTGATCCACCTGCAGGTGGAGTCAGGCACGTTCAGCTGGGAGAGCTTGTCCTGGAGCAGAGATGGGATGATGGTGTTAAAAGCAGAGCTGAAGTCCACCAACAGGATCCTGGCGTAGGTTCCTGTGGAGTCCAGGTGCTGGAGGATGAAGTGCAGGGCCATGTTTACAGCATCGTCTAGACCTGTTGGCTCTGTAGGCGAACTGCAGGAGATCCAGTAGTGGGCCGGTGATGTTCTTGAGGTGTGGCAGCACAAGGCGCTCAAAAGACTTCATGACCACAGAGGTCAGGGCGACGGGTCTGTAGTCGTTAAGTCCTGTGGTCCTTGGTTTTTTGGGGACAGGTATGATGGTGGAGGTTTTGAAGCAGGCTGGCACATGGCATGTCTCCAGGGAGGTGTTGAAGATGTCCGTGAACACCGGAGACAGAGACAGAGTCCGGTCCTGCTGCTTTGCAGGGCTTCAGTCTTTTAAATATCTTGTTAATGTAGTCAAGTAAAAGGTTGTTCCCAGATCATAGATTGAAGTTGAAACACAGAAGAGATTGAGAATCTAGGAAGAGGTCACTTCTGCTTATAAGCATCTCAAACTGTAGACATATTCAAAGTGCTGCTAAAAACTAATTTATTTTCCTTGTATTTCAGCTCCAGTACGATTACACTGTTTACAGTCATCTGTACTTAATTTATTTTTACTTTTGTCAACCTGGATAGGCTCCAATGGACCCTGATGACCCTGCAAAGGATAAATGTGTATAGATAATGGTGGAATGGTGGCTGGATGGATGGATGGATGGATGGATGGAGGTATGGACTTTCGTCAACCTTCTGACTTTTAAATGTCCTATATAAATAAATCAGATCTTGATCTTGACATTCTATTTCCTAACCCTATTTTCCATCCAATCCCCATCAAAATCCTTTATTTATTTTTTATTTTTTTAAATATCCAAAGCAGTGTGGTGATAGAAATAACTTCAATTCAGATTTTAAAAGACAAAAGATTGACTGAAAGAAAAAACAAAAGCCTCGCAAAAAGTTTCAAGTTTAATTTAAGAAGTTTCACAAAAATCTGCCATCTACCATTATAAGTGAACTATTTCAGTTTTCAAGGTTTTAAAAATATTTTGTTTAGTCTTCTATATCTGAAAATCGTGTTTTGTTAAAATCACAAGACTGTGTTGGCCATTGAATAAAATTCTATTTCTTTGGCTTCAAAAAGTCCTGAGTTGCTTTGCAGCAGGTTGAATCGTCATCTGCATTGTGAAGCTCCCTTCTGTTACTCTCTTGTAGCGTCTGGGTGAATGTGAGCAGAGAATAAAGCCCTGTACACAGCGCAATTCATCTTGCTACTTCTGTCAGCAGTCATCACATCATCAACAAACATCAATGAGTCCCTTCCATTTGCCCATTTCATACCCCTGCCTCCTCCATGTTTGACACATGGATCATGAGCTGTCCCTCCCCTTCTCCAAATGTTTCTCTCCCTATCATTCTGAAAGAAGGTTTTCCTGGTTTCATCTGTTTTAAAAAATCTGATTTCAGACCATGGAAGACTTTCTAGATGTTTTCTACCAAAGTCTGATCTGTCTTCCCTTCTGCTGAACGTCATCAGTGGTCTAGCACCTTGACGTAAATCCTCTGTAATTAGGTTCATGAGGGTGTTTCTTGTTGATTAAGACAAGACACACCCACTTTCTCGAGTGTACTTGACATCTGTCGATGTTGTGACTTTATCCCCAAGGACAAGATTTCTGTGATCATCCACTGTAGCTGACTTTTGTGGATCTGGTCTTTTGATATTGGCGGTTCACACTTTCTTTTTAAGAATGTACCAAACTACAGATTTGGCCACTCCTAGATGTTTGCTATCTCTCTTATAGACTTTTTGCCCCTGCCTTTTGCCTATAGAGAGCTGTGATAGGCTCCAGCAGATCCTTGTGACCTTAAATTGGTACAAGCAGGGTTGGATTGATGGATAATTAGGTTATTCATGTATGTGTCACACAGCATTTATGTAGTGCTAAAGCTATGTGTTATTATAGTCACACATTATCACTGTATAAAGCAGAGTTAAATGATTTCAGAAGTCATCACTGTGCACTAAAAGATGATGGATTCTTCCCAGAATGAGATCAGAGTTTCACATATTTTGGTATCAGGATGTAAGGCCAGCTGAGTGTGATAATGTGGCTACTATCGCTAACGGCTCTCTTAATAAACAACACAGGCCGTTTGACAAGAGCACAGCTCAGTCAGGCGATTCAGATCAAAACAAAGAGAAGCAGTTTGTGGCTGATCTGCCAGGATAAAACTGCAAACCGAGTCTGTATTTTCTCTGCTAGTTCTTTTCTCTCGGCAGCAGCTGTGCTCAGTCCTCCACCTGCTCTCTTCCTTTCCTCTCCCTCCTCCCAACTGTCCTGTGGGATGCGATGATGCTCTGACAGGCTTGGCGTCTGTTCTTGGAGGTGTTGGTATTTTTGTGCCACAGCGACGGGGGCTAGTACAGGAATAGTGTTGAAGTTGTAGCGTGTAGTGTGGGGGTGGGATCTGGGAAGGGCTTGGATGGTTTTAGATGCTAGATTTGAATCCATTGTATAGACAGGACTGAAACCAGGGAGGATTGCGTAAGTTGGTTCACTGGCTGTAAATTTAGCCTGGGTGCGCTCACGCATAAATTTGATGAGCAGTACTATCTCAGTCGTCAGAGCCGTGGTATTTTAGGACATGAGTATGTGTTGGCATTAGACATAGGGAATATTATTGTGATTATTTACATGTTGTGAAAATTGAAGGCTTGATATTCAAGATGAAAAGAGTAGCATTTGCATCCACTTGTGTACCTCTCCCCTCCTCTGCTCTGTTCCTCATCTTGTTGTTGCTACTTATGATCTTAATGGAAGATTGTTATGAATAATGGAGACCACAGAAATATTAAAGTGATGTAACATCTTACTGCATCTCCTTTTTCATTGCAACCTTACTTCTTGTTCAAAATTGACATGCACAGACTTAAAACAGTAACATGCAAACTCAAGTCTTTCAGGTTCAGTTATGGATTTTCAGTTATTCAGTCCTCCACTTATGGCCTTTGTTTTGACAGCTTTGATGTTTATACATTCTAGATACTTTTTCAAAGAAATTCTTTTTTTGTGTGTTTTCAGGGGAATTATTTCCATATGACATAACATAAGCTCTACTGCAGGATAGCAAGAAAAAAAAGATTTTGATGGTGTTATATACAAAGAAACTTCACTGCAGACAGTTTATGTTGGATTAATTCTTTCTGGCTGTATACCCCGTGGTTATTTATGAAAGTCCAACGTGTTTCAACGCGTTTCCAAAACGTTCTGTGAGGCTCTAAAATATCACTTGGTGGAAAATGTCATAACCAGTTACATTTATTGTCAAAAGGTCAGCGCGTGACTGGTGCAAAAAAGAGCATCTGGGAGACGCAGTGGGGAGGGATTTAAGCCGCTTCTGTCTTTGGCTTCTGAAAATGCAGTTTGACACCGTATTCACTAATTTCGGTTAAAAAACTACCATGCAAAGCAGGCATTATGCAGGATTTATGCAGGACTTAGGTGAAGTTTCAGATTGCAAGAAACTAAATACCCCAAACTAAATACAAGCTTATAGCATAAACAACAGTGCCAATGTTTGGTTTGTTGGTTCTGGATTTTTGTAGAAACATCCTCCACACTGAGAGAAGCCAGCTGAGGTGGTTCAGGCATCTGGTTAACATTCCTCCTGGTTGCCTCCCTGGGAGACCAAGGACACACTGGAGAAATAACTTCTCTCAGCTTGGTTTAATATCCTCCCGGAAGCGCTAGAAGAGAGGGATGACTCTGTTCAGACTGCTGTCCCCACGAGCTCAACCCAGATAAATGATCATAAATGGATGAACGGATGAATATATACAGTACAGGTTTGAAGAACCGAATATTGCCATTCAGGTTACGTACTCATCATGGAAGGTTTTGCTTATTTCAGAGCTTCAGAAAAGTATGCCAAACACTTTCTGCTGATATGACAACACGAGTGCTACAAAGTTAAAAAAAAAAATTGCCTGGACAGCAGACCTGTCATCCATGAAAACTATCGGTCAGTTTTCATCTAAATCTTACACAGTACCCCAGTTTTTTTGTTTGTTGGTGTGTTTTCTTGGGAATAAGACTCTACTTGAATAAAAAATAATAAGTGGCCACCATCTGTTTAAGCCAAACTGGTCTTTGAAATATTATGTTTATTAAATATTATAGCATTGAAGCATTGAATATTTCAAAGACCAGTGAAATACTGTACAGCAAACCGTGTATGCTGTACACTGATTCCATTGTGATGTAATCTAATACTCTGAGATTGATAGGATGAAGCTCTACTTTAAATCTTCGTACTGTACCAATTACATTTTTCAATTAAACTTCATTCATATCGCACATTTCAAACATAAGTGCAGCTCAAAGTGCTTTATAGGATAAAAAAACATAAAGCAACAACAGATGACAAAAGTAAAAACAAATTATTATTATTTATCATGTTTTTTTGAGATTTTACTGACAGCCTTGCTCTTTCAGCTACAGCATGGAGCTCACAGAGAGCACTCCAGGCTGAAGTTAGTAGCTTAATTTTTAAACCTTAGCATATAAAGATCTTAGCATATAAAAACATCGGCCTATACATTCAGCATTTAAAATTTCAGCCGATAATAAGCATAAACCTCAGTTTATTTTAATTAGTGTGACATGTTAAATAAAAACGTTCAACTGGCCTTAAAGGCAAACTGACTGTATTGGTTTGTTAATGCATGAGACAGTGTGTGGAAATCTTACTTCCTATGCACTCTACATTATCAAGCATGTGTAACTATGACAGCCATCATAAAAAACACACTAGTTAGTGATTAAAATATTGAATATCAGTCCATGTGTACAAAGAACAGAATGTGCAAACATAAACGCCAAAGTGCTGTCGTCAGTCATTTACACCTGCGATACTCAAATGCCCCGGGGCAAAACCACATTTCACTCAGTATCCCTGCTTCAAATTATTTGCCACTTCTCTGTGAACTAAACTTGTTGTTGTGCTTGTCGTATGCAAGTATGGAAATGTAGTTTCAGCTGACAGTCATTTTTCACAATTCACATAGAAACCTATTGGTTGACTGACAACTATATTCAATCAGTTATTCAGCTACTTATGTAGACCTGGGATCTAAAGATCAACGAGTTATGAACATTTTGTTATTTCCTTTGAAAACATGTAAGTCTTTGCCTTTTAGAGTTTAACAACTGTTACTGCTTCTGAAGAAGATGTGTTTTACCCTGGATGTATGAGAACAGATGGGGAAAATGGCCTCAAAGAAAGATGAATGCTCATGTTTTCAAACAACTTTGAGTTTATGCTTTTTATTACTTCTACTAGTTTTACATTACTAGTTACTATTGCATACTAAATAAAAATAACTATTTATACCTGCATCAACATAGTGACCTTTACGCTGCACCATAGTGATTTAGTTGTACCTCATGGTGTGATCCAGAAGTGGGTTGATCCATGACTGGCTAGTGTGGAGGCAGAAGGGTTAGTGGGTCTGTCACAGGGAAGGTGACATCAACAAGTTTCCAACAATGGACTGGAGGAGTAGCAGTAGCATCCCTGGAACATGCAAAATAAAAGTGTGAGTGAAGGGGAAGGGGGGAATGGGGCAGGGGGGATACAGTGAGGTGTGCAAGAGCAAAGAAAGAAAGAGTGAGAAGCAGAGGGGGAGCAGTGTGTGGGCAGAAAAAGGCCAGCGAGTTGAGTGCAGTGGCAGGGACATATGCAGGTTTGTCTGTTCCTGACGTGAGCAGTGTATACACAGTCCTCTCTGCTGCCCCCATATATTTTCTCTCTCTCTCTTCATTGGATCCCACCCCCCCACCCCCAATCATTCCCTTTTCCTCACCCACACACTGCCTTTATTCCGACCACTTGCTGGTTCTTGGGAAAGAAAAAAAATATATGACAGTCCTTATGTAAGGAAGAGACGACAAGTGGGGAGGGGGGACTGTGAGCAGAGAAAAAAGGTTTGAACAAAGCCTTCTGAACAGAAACAAGCAAACATGAAGAAAATGATGAAGATGAATAATAAAGGTGATAATTATACCCCCTTCAAACTGAAGTATTATATTATATTATATGTATTAAAAAATAATACAACCAAATAGTTAAAGCTCTTGTTTCTAAGTGATCAGTTAAAGAAAATTACCAAATCTGATCTGTGCCCCATTCAAGTATTATGCAAAATGTTGAAAATCTTTCTGCCCAAACAAATCCAAACCTTATTCATTAATGGGTTTAAAGATACTGAAACAAATGGCATAAAGAAAAGAAAAGAAACTACCAAAAAATTGTCACTAAACCAGGTGCATTTAGTCACTTTTCACTAAACCTGTACTGTCATGACAATAAACATGACAAATAACAAAAAGGTATAAAAGTTTTTACTGACAACTAGAAAGCAATCATACACTTAATTGTAACAAGGTAACCAGGTTACACAAACCCCCAAGTTAATGCTGATATTTGTCACATTTCTATAAATGACTAAATTTTGAGAAATTTTAAAAAGTCAGGTGATATTTTTCACATAAACACTGTTACATGCTGAACTAGAAAAGCACATGTGTAGATGTAGCAGCCTCATGTTTACCACTGTATCAATCATAACTTACTGGGAAATAATCAAATAGGACATTAAGCTTTTCCAACAGGATGAGTTACAATGTTGGCTGTGGGAAATGAAACAGATTAATAGGTCTCACATAAAGAAAATGTAGGAAATTGTGTGTATAAAAGATCTGAAGAACTGAAACTATATGCTTTGAAGCAAAAGTCTCAAAACTGTGCTAAACAGTGTTTTTCTTAATGAGACGCTTGCTTAATTACGTTCCACCTCTGATCTCATCCTTGTTCTCTACCCCCCCCTTTGCTTCAGTCCCTCCCTCTCGCTGGCACTTTGCCTCTCTGACTGGCAGCGAGCCTGCTGAAAGTAGGCTAGGATTGACGTGCTGCTTCTGTCTTAGTCACACAGAACTGTGGAACACTGAAACCCACTGATTGCATTTAACTTTAGGCATTCAACTCCCATGCAGTGCATGATACAATAGACCCATCCACTCTTATTTCTGCACCTCGGTGCTGACGTTTAAAGCCACAATTACAACAATGAAAAGAAAAAAAAAAATCTAATTGTTATACTGTGAACAATAGCAAAAAATGGTTCATTTCCAGTATGACAGATACAGTAATGGACTCACTACATTTTATAACAGCATTAAAATTAGGTTAATATGTTTGTAACTGGACACCAATGAGTTGAGATTGATAGCAATCAAAGTAAATAATTTGGGGCTAATACAACTGCAATTGGGATTTTTTTCTGCCATGCATGTGTATGATGTATATGATAAAATATTGTTCCTGGACCTATTTAAAGGGTGTCAGCCATGCAATGGTCAAGCATAGCCTTACTTACCTGCTCAACACTGACTTTGCTGAGTGGAATACTGTGACGTGACAACATTTCTGTCTGCAAACGAGCCGATGACGCATGCACATTACCTTCTTCACATATCACTCTAAATTATTGCTGTGCGTGTGTGCTGTGTTGGTTTGGGTAAACACACGAGCTCAATACTGAACTGGAGAGGCAGACATGAGGATTACTCCATATAAACATAAGAACAGCTAACGTAAACAGGACAAAAGTGATCTGCAACAAAGATGTGAGCTGAAGCAAGGTTTAAGAAAGACCGGAAAGTTGTAACTATAAATGATGCACTTGGTTCTTCACGTTCAGATAAATTTACAGCAGATGGTTACCATAGGTTAATGAGTTCCTGTTCATTGAAGTTGTGCTCAAAAATGCACAGTTAGGAAAGAAGAAGTAAGTGAGTCTAAATATTGTTTGGCTGAGCCTGAAGGTGAAATCTCACTTTGTAGTGTAACTAAAGATCACAAGTAACTATGTAGGCCTCACAGACACGTGCTTGAAATTGTATTGTTTTGAACTAGTATATATACAGTACATATGTATATATATATATATATATATATATATATATATATATATATATATATATGTATGGATGTGCATGCGTGCGTGTGTGCATGTGTGTGCGTGTACAATAAGTCTAATAAAAATAACAATCTCCTTCTTTGGTTATAAGGCATTAAATATGCTTACAAGTAAATACTTCCTGAGTTCACAGTGATCCCTGACCTTTCGTTCACCTAATCGGATCTTTTTCTCTTTTTCTAGATATGGTGTTCATAATAAATGTCACAGATGGAGAGATGCAAAGTCAAAAGCTATAAAGCCTGTAGTGCCATTGAAATTATGAATACCACTGTGGGCAGCTGATGTATATCTTAATTTTGATAGTTGCATCAAAAGATTATAACACCATCTAGAAAACAGAAGTTAGCAGAAAATAATATGAACAGCTTGTAACATTATAAAATATGTCACAACCCAACTTTGGTGTGATCTCAGAAACTGGTGCAGCCTCCTAAAAAAATCTGTGGTTACTATTTTCTCAAAGCCTGTGCTTAACTTGCATTTCATCTGTCTGGCTTGAAATTCTGACTTTCTGCAGTACTGACAGCAAAAACTGGATAAGAATAAAAAAATATGACACCAGACAAAAAAGAAACCTGTGACAAATAAAATATGTCAGAAGTTCAAAAGTTTGTGCTTTAATCTCAACTGAAATATTAATAAAGCCAGGACTCTAAGTTTTCAATTTAAATTCTGCTGTTTCAGTTAATGCAGTATACACAAGGCATGTTTACACAGGCGTGCAATGAGGCCTTCAGGTTCGCCAAGTAAGAATTACTGGATTTAGATGAGAATTGAAGTTTTATTGCACAATTACAGACCAGAACCCCCACATGACTGATCACATAACAATAAACTTGGGGGATTTTAATCTAAAGATTGACCTGAAAGACAACTCAAACATGTTTTTTGCGTATACTCCTACGCTCAGTTTCACTTTTGTTGTGCTGAGTTGCTGAGTTGGTAGCAGCTCTGACTGAATACAGCTAAGTATGCAGGAACCTGTTGAGTGGCTGAAAGGAAAAACTATGGTATGAGGTTATGAGACATTTTGGTTGGCTGGAGAGAGAAGAAGTGATCATATTTCTTTCAGGGAGGTGGGGAAAGCCTGTGAGAGTTATGCAACGTTGTTGGGATATGGAGCCAAAAGAGGCGTACACAACACCATTCTCAACTGGGACAGGCCTAGTCGTTGCCTGGTAACAAATATTTTGGGCCAGACCAGGCAAACACGCCCAGCCTTCCTCGAGGAAACAGAGGGGCTGGCGTCATGTGCAGAGTGCAAGCTAGTGGTTTCCCGAAAGTACTCTAAGAGACCGGGACAAGCAAAACAAAGCACACCAGGGGCATCCGACACTATTTTTATGTTTTTTGTAGTTGTTGTTAGGTTTGTCTGTTTTGTTGTGGGGTTTTTTTTTACCTGGCTTGACTGGAGTCTAGACCAACATGAGTTATCAAAAAACTCTATAAATAAAAGGCTTCAGAGAAAGCAAAACAGTTGCACTTGAACTATACCACATTTCTAAGTGTAGAAATAGTGACTGATGTAAACATGACCATACGGAAACCCTGAGGAAAACCTTTAACATTACATATTTCCCCTCATGGATAAATAAACCCAATTTTACTGCTGTTTCTATACTGCTTGCACAAAAACACATTTTAAAATGTTTTAAATGTATAGTGAAACATGCAGACTAAAATGTAATAATAAAAAAAAACAATAATGTCCCAAGCTGTCCCAATTATAAGCTACGGCTTCAGTCTGCACCTTTTTTGGTTCATTTCTTTATATATCCAGCTTTACTGTGGTGCATGTTTTGATTGACTAATGGGCCAAATAAAACTAACTAACTAAACCAAGCATTGATTACAGTGTGTGTAAATCCTGAAAAGATACTTTCAGTTGAAAGGATTTGAATGTGGATGAAAAGTTTTGGCAAAGTGACATCGTTATAATGATAATCACAGGCCATTTGCCACAGAATACTAGATATTGTGTTTAATAAGGAAGTTGTTCCTCATGTTGGAGCGTTAAACCACCGAGTGCTCGTGTTTCGCCTGCTACCCACGAGTTTATTTATCGGTAAAAACAAGATTATAAAAAGTGGTTAAAGTGATATAACTGAACTTTTAAATGACTCGCTCCAGCCCGACGTTACACAACAAAACAAAACAGTTGCTAACGGTTAATACGGCGATAAAAACAACAACAGTCTATGCAAACTAACCTCGCGTCTGCTACAGTACGCTGCACAGAAAGAATCCGGAAGCCATATTGTGTGGTTCTGCCCACAGCGCGTTGCCACGGAAACCGGTTGCTACGCAGCATAACAAAAAAGACCAAATTTATACGTCTTTGCGTCAGCGGCGACGGCGTATCCATGGCGACAGAACGCTGTACACACACACACATGCAAACCCGTGGATCGCACGGTTCCTATCACTTTTTTTAAAAACACAAATAGCCATTCTTTTTTAATATAGAACTGCTGACTATTTCTGAATATTTCTATAAATAATAATAGGGAAATACATATTTTTTTGTCATCGACTCTATTTTATTATCAATTAAACCGTTGCATAAGCATTTGTTACTATAAAACAGCGGTGGATTATTACTACTACTACTACTACTATCATTTAGCTTCTTTTACTATGATTAATCCTACTCTGGTCTGTTGTTTAATCTTGTTATTTGGTCGTGAATGTGGGCTGTCCGTGTGCGTTATTAGCCATTATTCACCTTAATAGTCCCCCATCGTGAACCACTTCCATGGACGGAGTTAGTCATCCCGGTACCGCCGCACAGACCCGGTAGCGGCAGCTCGGATGGGACTCAGCGTCCTCCGTGAATCCTCGTCAATGACGTCCATGCTGCTCTGACTAATAGCCTAACTTGTTATACCAAACTCTTCCCTTTCTGCTCTCTCCTGTTCACACATCGTCTGTTCTGCAGCCCTTTCACAGCTGCATATGTCCGCCCCATATTGTTTGACATCACCACCATGAAGGTAGGCTTTGTGTTTCAGATGTTCATTCATGAATCGTCACCCAGTCTTCCCGCATCCATCCATCCAGGGGCGAAAATCCCGGGGGGGACAGGGGGGACAAGTCCCCCCCATTAGTAAAGCTGTCCCCCCCTAGAATAATTTGAGACAGAATTAATAATTTTGGAACAATGCAGTAGTATTTAGTAGTGATGCACCAAAATGAAAATTTGTGGCCGAAACCGAAATCGAAAATAATAATAAACAGTAAAATCTCATTACACTTAAAACAAGAGTCATCACCAGAAAAATAACTTGTTATTTGACAATTTTCATCTGTTTCAAGTAAATTTTCACTTGAAATAAGTAGAAAAATCTGCCAGTGAATCTGCTTATCTAATAAGCAAAACAATCTTGTTCCACTGGCAGATTTTTCTACTTATTTTAAGTGAAAATCTACTTGAAACAGGTGAAAATTGTTGTTTTTTTCCAGTGATGAGTCTTGTTTTAAGTGTAATGAGATTTTTTTTAACAAAAATGAGACATTTTAACTAGAAATAAGACAAATATTCTTGTTAAGATTTTGGGTTTTTGCAGTGTATTATGTCAGCTGTGCTGTATTATTGCCACCTTCCACCTAATACCATTGTTTTGTATTACTCTAAAAAAGGTCTTCTGCCTGTTTGCGAGATAGAGTTGAAAATGTCAAAATGCTGTATTAAAGGAAGGCTAAAACTTTTATTCCTTGTCCCCCCCTGGATTTATTCTCTTAAATGTTACTGTTTATTGTCCCCCCCAACTATGAAACGGGATTTTCGCCCCTGCGTGGAGCAACTCCCCGAGGAAAGCCAACCTCCCACCTGCCACAGTCTTGTCCGCATGTAGGCTTTATTAAGAATGAATCACTTTCTGCTCGTTCGGCCGATGTTTGCAATGACAGGCGCTGATTTCCGTCATTGCTGCCCACTGTACACGGACAGGCTGGACACTGTTAACGGCATAATGTTTTTGTGACGAGAAAGAGGCTTGAATGCGAATTATTATTATTAATGCCCTGATTCTTGCCTACTCTAAATGCCTCTTAACATTTTGAAGATATTTCTCAAATTGCAGTTATTCCAACCTGCAGTTTCTGTGAAATGGTATAGCCTATCTGATTTCAAGCCAGGGAGTGTTCATGCACGGATGAAAAGGAGGCTTTCCCTCTCATTAGTCGTTAAACTCGCAGACACAGAGGAGTCCCGGGGCGTGTCCTGAGAAACTTTTCAACAGGATTTCCCTCGCCTGCTGCCGGGATTCCGTCCCTGGGCAGCTACAACAGAGCTCTGGCATACATAAATCATCCTAGCGTTTTTTTGGTTGTCTGTCAAGCCATAGTGACGGTGGCCAGTGGAAAATTAAAACAATGTGGCTATATAATACAGTAGTCCCTTCTTGGATACACACAAAAGTTTATAAAGTAGCCTACATAAAGAGTACGGTAGCATTAATTGCAAATAAATGAACGCAATTACTCCCCAAGATAAAACAAACAGCAACCTATAGGAATATTACAATGTGCTATAGCCATTACCTAAAATGTTCCAATCTTAGACGCATTGTAGTCTTAAATAGATATTTTCCATATTTATCACTCTTAGGCTTCTTAAAATTTCCTATCAGACATTGTCAGACGGTGAGAAATATCTCGTGCATGTGATAGTTAAAAAAAAAAAAAAGTCTATTATTATCCGTCGGCGAGGTAAGCTTCTAGCCATTTCAGTGGGAGAGGGAATCCCTCAACGTCACCAAGGATACCAAACACAACATCAGGCACAAATATGGTCATGTACGTCAGCGGAACTCCGAGGCGGGACTTCGGTGCTAGAAACTTGGTTCCATGCGAGGATGGCTTCATTCATCAGAGATCTGCTCGCGTGGACCGTAACAGTAGCCTGCGTCCTCCGGCGTCCTGTTAACGGACTTTATGGATCTATAACATCAACCTTTTTTTTTCACGAGCCGATAAGGGGAAGTACTCCGAGGATTTATAACACGAGAAGACTCGCTCAAGAGGAGTGAGCTGGACCAGGCAATCCCCCCTGAACGCGGGGAACTGGATTAAGCTTCTTCATGCAACTTTTTTGGAACGAAACCAAGAGCATCTCACCGGGGAATAACAAAAACATTAACCACGGTAAGGCAATTTTAATTGTGCGTAGAGAAATTCAGCTGCAATTTGCTTCCATAAAAAAAAAAAAAACGCTATTGGATAAGGCAACATCAGCCGTGGCGCATCTGGCAATTTATATCTTAAAGAAATGGTTCTATAATAATTGCTTATATGGCATTCTATGAAATAACGTGTTTTTAAAGTATGGGAATACACGCTTTATTAATTAGCCTATTCATCTGAAAACAATTTGCATGGACGTTGTGCTTTTTTTTATTCCACAAGAAAAAAAATCTAAACTTTGAGGGTTTTATTTTCATAATCTAACCCTATATAACAGCATTAACTTTCTGTCCGCAGAACCTTTTCCTTAGTAAGGTTAACATGTGCGCTGCCGTTGCAGGTGACACCGGTCACTCTCTGGTAACTGCAGGCGTCGCGTTCTCTCTCGGCCCCTCCGGGGAGATGTACCAAGGGTTCCCCGGCGACCCCGACAGTGGATCCCGTGGAAGCTCGTCTCCATCCATAGAGTCCCAGTATCTCTCCTCCGTGGACTCCTTTGGGAGCCCGCCCACCACTAGTGCTCCCCAGGTAAGTGCAAGTTAAAAACAGGATTCTGTTAAGATAAGAACATGCAGCCCATGTCAAATTGATAGATTAAACCTGATTTAAGCTTGAATAAATGTTGCACTTCATGATGTTTGTTTTGAGGTCCTATAGATGGACCTGCATGTGTTCACAAGACATATATATGTATATATATGTATATATACACATACATATGTCATATACATACATATATGTATGTATGTATGTATGTATGTATGTATGTATGTATGTATGTATGTATGTATGTATGTATGTATGTATGTATGTATGTATGTATGTATGTATGTATATGTATATATATATATATATATATATATATATATATATATATATATATATATATATATATATATATATACGTTTTTATCTTATTTTTATTTTAACAGAGGGACATGTTTCCCAATATCACGTTTAAAGAAGTTTTATTCTGACCATGTTTATCTTAAAGCAGGCTATTGACCCATCCCATTCTTCACCATAACAACATAATAATGGTTTACATAGGCTAAGTAATACCAATTTAAACTCGCCACATAATAAAATTAGTTCTACGTAAAAGGAAATACTAAATAATTGTGCAGTAGTCTAAAACCTATATACCCCAGCTTGTGGTGTAATGTATCTATTTTACAACACGGTTTTATGTTGCCTAAGAGAGTCATGACCACGAGGCTGTATTACTGCAGCCAGACAACATTAGTGTCGTTTGCCGGCGGTGTGTAGCTGGTAGTAACACCGGCGGCTCTGACAACGTGCTCCGCCGACAGACAGCACGCCGCAGAGCGGAAGACCGGAGGACTGGAACTCTCTGACGTCAGCAGCGAAGCCCCGCCCCCCCGCTAACCGCTCCGCTCTGCTTTCCCATAGGCCTCGCCGTGACGTACATGCACGTCTATTTTGGAGCGCTGCGTCGCGTTGCCAAGGGGAACACCGGGGGCGTAACGAGGGAGGGGCGGCTCTAAAGCCTGAATTATGCTTCCGCGTTAAAGCGACGCAGAGCTTACGCCGTAGGGTGAAAAATAAAATAGTGACTGAAAAGGCACAGGCAGAAGCATAGTGCTTATATTAATGCCTGCCAAACAATAGCAAAACTAATCCAGAAAAAACAGAAATATATATCCTTCATACATATCCTTTTATTTGCTTTCATATATATATATATATATATATATATATATATATATATATATATATATATATATATATATATATATATATATATATATATATATATATATATATATATATATCGTAAATCTATTCGTCATCAAAGAACACAAAGGCACAAAAGACCATCGGCATCTGTAAATTTGACTACATGAAACCTACTCTCACACATTATGTTGTTTTTATTTTTATTTATCCTTTTCATTTAGTTATTAATTTATATAAGGCAAGGCAAGGCAAGTGTATTTGTATAGCACAATTCAACACAAGGTAATTCAAAGTGCTTTTCAACATTAAAAGCGGCAAGACACAATTAAACAGTAAATAAATAACATGATAAGAAAAGAGGTAAAATAATAAAAAGCACAAGTTGTTAAAAAGTAAGGGCAGTAGAGTACTTAGAGTACTTAAGTATTTAATGTAAGAGTACGCAGACCTCAGGTCTACAGGAAGTTTGTGAGGAGCAGAATAACTGAACTGCCTCACCTTGCTTGGTTCTGGTTCTTGGGAACCACAACAAACCAGATCAGATGAACCTCAGGGGTCTGATAGCTTCATAGGGAACTAACAGATCATATAACCGAGATATTGTGTAAGCCAGAAATTGTCTGTTATTCTGGGGGTGTTTTTTTTAGCAAGAGTAAAATAAAAAAAAGAAACAAATCCCATGAAATATATGTTTCTAATTTTAAATATAACATGGTCATGCTTTTCATGAACTCTCAATAGGCTACAGACTATTTTAATGGGCCCCTTATGGATAATTGGCTATATAGTAATTTTTTAACATTATTTTCTTGATATGGCACAAATGCAAGATTGTTTGTGCCCCTTCTGACATTGTAAATATATATTTTCTCATGTGCAATGGCTCCATTCTCTGTAAAATGTAACTGTTTAAATTTCCTGTTCAGGAGTGTGTGTCAGCAGGTGCTGGCTTGAGCATTGTGGGCAGCGGGCCAGGGACCAGTCTTGGAGGTGAGATGCCCGGTTCATTTGTGCCCACCGTCACCGCCATAACCACCAGTCAGGACCTGCAGTGGATGGTTCAGCCAACCCTCGTTTGCTCCCAGGCTTCTGGACAGAGTGGCTCCACTGGCACCACCACCATGACCCAGTCCGTATCACTGCTTGACCCTTATGATATGCCAGGACCTAGTTATTCCTCAGTGTCTGGTTTCACCCCTCCAAGCTCTGAAACCCCAGGGCCAGCACCCGGCCCCATCCGCCAGTCCAGACCCCGCAGCCGCCGTACTAGGGACGAGTCTGTGAGTGACGATGGAGATGTTGGTGTGTTAGTAAGTTTGTGTTTGCTTGGTGATTTTTTTGTTGACCTTATACATGTACCACGCAGTGCAGGTAAATGGCTTAGACTGAACTCAAAATGAACCAATTCGAAAATTGTCAATCTGGTTTTCAATAAATTTTCAAGGATGTGAGAAATAAATACAAAGGGGACTACATTTACAGAATCCTTGTACTGTACATGTTCATCTGATAGATTTAAAAACCAGGTTAGAAAGAGGGCACCAACAGGTTAGTGCAATTGAGAAAATCTATTATATAGTCCTTTTTTTTAAAATACAAAAGAGAAAACATGTGGCTATATTATTTTTTGTTGTTAAACAAAGCAACCAAATTCACAGTGAATCTGACCTCCTATTTCATTACATTTACCAATGCTGCTTGGAGATAATGATTATATTTTCCAGTTTAAAAATCTAAACTTTTTTTCTAAATACATATGGTTTGTTGTTTTCATTATAGCTAACACCCGAAGAGGAAGAAAAGAGACGTGTTCGTCGAGAGAGAAACAAGCTGGCTGCTGCCAAATGCAGAAACCGTCGACGGGAACTAACAGACAGATTACAGTCGGTGAGTTCTGCCAGAATAAGGGACAATAATACACTTTATGTAACCTCCCATTGCATCGTAGATTATTTTAATACATGTCTGCATGTGCGTATATAAGAGAAAATGATGGTAATGGGGAGTTTAGCTGTGATAAAGACATTTATTGTTCGAGAGAGAGAGAGAGAGAGAGAGAGAGAGAGAGAGAGAGAGAGAGAGAGAGAGAGAGAGAGAGAGAGAGAGAGAGAGAGAGAGAGAGAGAGAGGGACTGTTGTACCTCCAATATTTAGAGCCTAATTAAGTTTCTCTCTACAGCACTTTACATATCACCTGCAGAATTACACATCTCCTGGGATAGATACATCCTCTCAAACAAACAACCAAATAAACAGAAGTTGAATGTAGCTAATAGTCCTATCTTCTCTCTTTCTACTGCACATCTCGTCCTACACTTCACCCACCTTTGTCTTGCTCCCTTGCCCTTTTCCCATATTTCTTTCATTATCTGCAACTATGCTCACAGGAGACGGACATACTGGAGGAGGAGAAGGCAGAGCTGGAGGCTGAGATCTCGGAGTTGCAAAAGGAAAAAGAGCGCCTGGAGTTTGTCCTAGTGGCCCACCAGCCAAATTGTAAGATCCCCTACCAGGATCCGGCCCAGCAGAGCTCAGCGCAGCTCCCACCAGTGCAGACCCAGCTCCCTCCCCAGACCTTACAGCCTCCCGTCTCCATTGTGGGCTTGAGCGTGAAGGAAGACTCTTTCTATCTGCCTCCTGCCTACACAGCCCATCCGTCCTCCACACAGCCCCAGCCGCCGGGTCAGCCGCAGCAAGTCCAGCAGCAGCCTCCACCAGGAATAATGCAGGAGGTAGAGTTTTCTAGTTCTTTCTATGGCTCAAGTGAGCCAGCACCTGGTGGGCCATGCCTTGTGGCCAGTGACAGTGGTGGTGGTGTTAACCATGACGGTGCGGCTATTGGCAGCTACAACACCTCATACACATCTTCATTTGTGTTCACCTACCCAGAGGGAGCCTGCGGGGTCAGTGCCAACCAGCGGAACAGCAGTAGCGAGCAGTCATCTGATTCCCTGAACTCGCCTTCGCTGCTAGCGCTTTGATTGACCGACAGACACATACATGCGCATATTAACACGCACACATGGTGCTAGCTGGAAGTAGAGGCTGAGACAAGTACATGCACCGTACCAATCAGTCTACCAAATTAAAAAAGAAGAACAAAAAATAATTTGGGTCCCAGTTTCCACCTTCTGAAAAGCATTCCAATAAAGAGCCATACAAATAATTACAGATTAGATCAAACCTTTAAGATTGAGCTAAAATTATGACTAAATACTTATTTTTTTATCAAGGAGCATACTTGCAACAGAGCATGAATATTGGATAAAACTGACTTAGAAATGTCCATGTTGCCAGGCCTAAATGCTCTGAATTATTAGATTAATTCACAATGAATTCTTTTATTCCAATACTCTCATTGAGTAAAAAAACAACGTGATCGTGCTACACCCCAACAAGCACCAGTGCCCCGACCTTGTTCCCTCTGTCGGTTGCCCTTCTGCTAGTGCTCTTCCGCTCATCTTTTCCATCCTTTTTCTCCCTGTTCCACTTGTTGAATGTATTTGTGCAAGTCTGAAACATGGATGGACAATTTGTTCAGGGTTTTTTCTTGTGGAAGACAGACTGCTGATCTCTCGCTTACCTCTAACTCTTCATCTGCTCGGCTTACCTATGCTGCTTCATTTGCTGCTTGGACTTGGCAAGTTGGGATCTGAATGTCACAGCGTCCTTTAAAGCTTGTGCTTTCTTCTCTAATTTAAAAAAAGAAATCTTCTGCCATCTGCCTACCTGCCATGCAACCCATCTCTACCCATCTCTGTTTTCTCCTCTCCTGTCCCTATGTTTTTCCACCTCTTTGAAGTCTTCGACCCCCGAGAGCCCGATGACGCCCGAGAGCCCTTGGGACCTTGAGTGAAAGGCGACGCAACTAACATGCGCTTTTGCACCCAGTCATTCAAGGATATGGATACGACCCACCCAAACAGAAGCATCTTTTTCTTGGAGCTCATTGCTCACAGTGAACAGCAGCAGCATACTTTTAACACGCACATAGACGCATAACTGACAAGTACACAATCCAGGATGGATGCCACTGTCTTCTGCTGAGCCATTTTTCATGTTCACACAATGAAGATTAAACACATCTGTTGTGAGGCTGGAGAGAAATAAAGTAGAATCTGAGGAAGGAGGTGCAGGCAACAAGGACAGCCTCTATGGGAGTCCAGGTAGAGGATGGATTCTTCCAAATGTCAACCACAAAGCAAAAAAGACAAAAGCACGTCTGCTCTTGGCATCAGTGTGGAATGGTGACCTCAGAAAAACAGCTCCGTATCAGTATGCCGTGATACCCAGGGCCTACATGCATATATTCCCACCATCGCTTACAAGTCTCTGAACTGAAGCTAAAGATGTTTTGCTGCAGTGCACCAGCTCAGAGTTTTGGTCAGATGTGAACCAATGCTTTTATTTTAAGGAGAGCTGTTCATTTTTATTTTATTTTTTCAAAATATAGTGATTCAGACAACCTCTAAACATTGGGCTCAGTGGCCTCTCTGCCCCTCCGTTCTCTGAATGGAGATGAGGTGGGGGAGCGTTTATTGTGAGTGTGTCCACTCTGAGGCACCTGGCCCATTTATTTCTTTCTTTATGGAGGTTGATGTGGCAAGTGAGCACAAAAAAAGACCTGGAAACAAAATGGGAAGAACGTGCAGGCTGATGTTGTGGAGTGAGCGTCTTTTTCTTTGCCTGTGAATTTGTAAAACTTGTTTTTTCTGGATGTTTCGAGTGAGAACTGTTATATATTTTATTGTTTGTTTGTTTGTGTGAGTCACTGTTTTGCATTGACCTTGCTGCTTTCTCTTGTACCGTTGCCATTTCTTGTTTTTAATTTTTGTTTTGTTGTTTTATTCAACATATTTCCTAATAACTGTTACTATTATTATTGCTTTGTAACTATTGTTTCATTATTTTATTGTATTTTCATTTGGCAACTTTGGAGGCATGCTGTGCACTACAAAAAAAGTTCTAATTATACATCAATATACATATACATTTAAAAAGATAACATGTATATGTATAAGTGTATGAACCATGATTGTAAAGAATGAATGTTTGCAAATATTAATGGGATATTTTTGTTAATGAAGAACAAGGTAAAAGGAATTTTTTTTCTTAAGAAGCCAAAAGAAAGAAAAACATTTATAATGAATTTAGAGTACTGCCCTGTCCCTGGACACAATGCACGATGTCACTGCCTCTTTCTGTGTATATTTATGTTTTATAAACAATATAAAGCACTATCCAACTTACATGTAATGTATGTTATAATGATAATGTTATAAGGTTGTGGTAACGCCTTTGTTTCTCAGTGAGGTCTGTCCCAAAGCTACTGACACCTTAATGCCACTTTATAAATTGAGTGTAAAGTGAGGAAAAAGACTAATGATTGAATGTTAATAGACATATTAAATGTGTTCAGACAACAACATATTGATTAATTTGTTTCATTTTAAACATCAAAATTTTAATGCAGTATGCATTTCTGTCCAGTATAAACATGTCATTTAACATATTTACGGAAATGTTTGTTTGAAGGAGAACCAGATTTAGGTTTGACTAATGAACATTATAGTGCCAAAGTTCATTTTGTTTTTGTACCCAAGAAAAGATGTCTGAGATTTTAAAAGAGATTTATGAATGTATTTCCTGAATAAGATATATTAAATAAATATTTTCATTAAATAAACATGTTAATCCAAACAATGACCAGATTAATGCCACGAATGTTTGTTCCAATGTGGCTCTTGGTGGTCAGAATATGGGCAGACCTCGTTTCATATGTTGAATAAGGACTGTGTTTTTACAGATGTCGAGTTGCCTTTTGACTTCCTCCAAATACAAATGTGATTAAAAAAAAATGTTTTGGTGTCGGAATAAGCATAAAACATATTCAATAGTTCTCATGTATATACGTCTTTGTGGTGCTACTTATATTGGACTATAATGATAAGACAGTAACCTACTGAAAGTGAAACGTTATACGTTAGTAGTGAGCCTGCAGGTGACTAAAAAACGCTGCTTGACTCCAATTGGAAAACAACCATGGTTTCCTGACAGCAGAAGCTCTGAGAGCCCAGTAATCGCCCTGTGAATTCACTCTGGTTGATATCAACTGCTTGCCATATTTGTACAAGTGTGATTTATGAGTGCCCCTGTACTGTTCTGCACTCCACAGTACGTCCCCAGTCACCTCCAACTGTTTTATCTGATTTCTTTCTTCAAATTGTTCAAATTTGTTTTTGAGATCTGTGAGATTACAATCGCAATTGGCCTGCTACTGAATTGAATGAATTGTGACATAGAGAGAAAAAAACGGAAACAAAACAAAAACCAACAGAAAAATATGCAGCAAATAGTCGTAAGAGAAAGAACCTGCCTGTATCTACTTGTACTGTATGAACTACATAAAATGAACAAGAGCTTTCCTATTTTTCTATGATGAGGTGAATGTCTCTATATGTTTATATTTTTCCACTATTCCCATGTGTGCTCTGACTTCATAGTATCCCAGATATGAAATGCAATACTTAACAATCCTCTTGGATGAACATAATGTAGCATATCTTGCAGTAATCAGACTGTCTGCTACTATACGTCAGGTGTGATGATGTATTGCTTTACTTATTGACATGTGTTACAGTATTATCAAAGTTATTCTAAATATACAAAGTATCATTTATTTTTAGACAATCTTCATGAAATAATATCTGAAAATATATGTTATGCATTTATTGATGATCCATACAGACTGGCAGGACTCCAACATTTCTGAATGATTTTGATAAACTTCATTCCTTTTTTTTAAATCGAAGTTTCTTTTTGGACTTTCCCTTTTTTTGTACAATTTACTCTATAATCCTTTATCCTGCGAGTAATGGTTTCCATACCCACATGCTGAATATTTCAGAAATATGATCAAGTGAAATATTTCAGAAATACAAAAGTGGAATTAATAAATCAACTATGTCATGTAAGGCACATGGTAAACACACAACTTACTCATGTGGGTTACATTATATCCAATATACTTTCCCAAGTATATGATATAACTTACTGATTTTCAGCTCATCACTGTTGCCTTATGTGACAACCTCATTCTAAATTGTTTTATTCCTTGAAGAGGACCAAAAAATGTGACATATTTCTTGCCTTCGCAGCCCTGCTCTCCAACCCTTTGTTCACATATCAGCCTCTGTCACGTTTAGCCATCTTTAAAAGTTTACATTATGAGGTTTTGTGTCAACTGCAAAATATGGGTAAGCTGTCTCTTTTAACGATGGTTTGGATAAATGCCATTCATTTTAGATTTTGAAGAGTAATGAAAATAAAGATCATATTATAAACTAAATGCTTCTTGGATTTAAATGTGTCAGCTCTTTCAGTTATAGACTACAATTTAATTATTTATTTTTAGCTTGTAAAGCACTTTGGTCAACTTTGTTGTTTTTAGATGTGATATATAAAAATACATTTGACCGTACCGTACAAAATATTTCTGTCCACTGTCACATTTAACACGTTTAACGAGTATTCAGGCAAAGAAGAACAGGGCAGGTTGCAAAACACGATGTAGAGTAGGACAAACAGCATACAGAAAATGGGGTGCACCTCATTTTCTGTATGCTTTTGCTTTATGCACTCTAAAAATGCTGTATGATGTCAAAAAAGTGTTTGACATATAATTTGATGTCACAAACCCTTTTAATAATCAATTATTCATTACTCTTTGTTTTTGTTTTATTATATCTTGAAGTGCACGAGATGTTTTGTTGAGAGGATTTTTGTTGTGCCTGTCCTTCTTTTGACGAACAGTGGTGGTCCAAATTTTCTTTCTAAATTTGATGAGGCCCCAAGCCTCTTTAATGATTTAAAATGTCCAATGTCCCCAAGGTTTCATTATACTTAAATGACCAATGAAACATTATCAAAAACCAAAAATAAGTCCAGCCTGACCTCTTCAGCTGATCTTAATGGATGACTAAAGAAAGACATTATTTAGCTGTTGTTTTTAACTATATGAAAACTGTAACTAGCTGACATAGTGAAACATTTAGCAGGTAATAAGTTACACATTTGCTTTTCTGAGCATCAAGTTAGCATGCATCACATGGTAAGCAACTTAACTCCAGATTAATGCATATGCTGCTAAATGTATGGTCAATATTGAAGTCAAAGCTTTGATTGACTAACTATAAAATCAAAGAGCAGAAGAGAAGATGTCAAGTATGTGAGGCAGGAGCAGACCAAATAAAAAAGGAGGGGTAAGTTTAAATAATTACTTTCCTCAACTGTCATGGGGAATGTGAGACCACTGGAAAATAAAATTGAACTTGGAGCACTGACAAGGATACAGCAGGAATATTAGGAATGCAGCATTATGTGTTTTACTGAGACGCAGCTGAAGGATCATGCTTTGGACTCCAACAACCCTCACTGTGGCGGTCAGAGAATTGGAGCAGAAAGAGGGCAGAGCAGAGACAGCAGCAAGAATAGAGGGGGAGGCGTCGCTGTCCTTAACAACACATGGGGCAATCCTTAACATAGCATGCTACTCCATCCTGCACTGCTTATATTGAACTCTTGGCTCTGACTCTCCATCCATGTAATCTACCGAGAGTATAACATCCTCAGCTCAGCTGATGCCAAACTACAGATACAGTAGATTCAATATGAGATCTTAACCCATTTTCTCTCTTCCCACTTAATGATTCAGCAAGTTGCCAACTGATTTTTATTTCATAGTATATTCTATACAGGTCTAGAATGATACTGCAATAGTGACAGCTTGTTGAAGAGGTGTCTGTCATATTGTATCTTTGAATCTTCTTGTCTTGTTTTCTTCAAAATATTGGTTTTTAACAGATTTTCAAGTCAGTTTGGATGTTGTGCTACTTGTTGGGTTTCCTCTAAATATATGTTAAGATGTGTAATCAGCATGAAAGTTGTAATATCTAATTGCATTACGGGTTGTAGTATACAATTTAGACTGGTCACTTGCCACAATGGAATTCTTCCCAGAAGTTGCAAAACATCTGGATACTTCTATTCTATTCTATTCTCACATACTGCAGATTTTACAATTGTTCACATATTGCATTCTATGTATACTAACTTTTTGAAGAAAAAAAAATGCAGTCATCAGCTATTAACCAGTTTGCCCTAACATCCCATATTATAACATCCCTGAATAGACTGGTATTTTCCCACATGAGTAAGCAAACGAGCACCTTTCTGGGATTCACTACAGTTTACTTACCATCCTGGGGTCAGAGCTGATGATGACATCATCTGCCCAGCAAGCTCAATCTTAACCACACAGAGCATAAAGGAATATTAAAATTATATTTTTTCATGTCTTCTGTGCTTTTAAAACTCTTAAGTCTACACAGCTATGTCAAAAACTTAAGAAAAATAGATGGATGCCTTCATGATCACTTTGATTATTGACTACCTAACATAGAGACCAAAAATATTGTGACTGAAGAGTTATGTGTCAATACAGGTACACCACGTAGGATTGTACCCAGGCCTTTTCTCTTTATTCTGTTCCCCGTAAGAGTCCTGTCATACCTAGATATACTAAGATGACTGTGGTTGTGGAGTGCACCAGTGGTGGAAAAGAGGCTTACTGGTAGTTCACTTTGTGACATTGTGTTAGTACAGTCGCCTCATCTTGAATGTGAACTAAACAAATGAAATAACTGTAGATTTTAGGACGTATAAATATAAGTCACACACTAATTTTATCATGGGAAACACGGTGGAGGTGGTTGAGGGCAACACGTACCTGGGTATCCACTTGCTCACATGAGCAACAGATCTGATTGGATATGCTACACTGAGGCTGTCTACAAGAAGAAACAGAGCACACTATTTCTTGAGAAAGTTTTAGGTTCTTCACTGTATGCAGCAAGACGTGGTATATCCTCTTCAAGTCTGAGGGGGAGAATGCAATTTTAGCTCCAGTCATATACCGGAGTTACAGCATCATTTGGTAACTCAAAGAAATGGACCATGCTAATAAAGAAGTTCAGATCTGTGGTGGGCACTTTTCTGGAAGCCCCTAGAGCTAATTATGCACAGAAGAATACTGCAGAAAATGCAAAACATAATGAACAATAGTGCACATCCACAATAATTAAAGAACAAGCAGTCTGCAGTCAGATACCTCTTTGAGTGTGTTGCAATACAGAGCAGTAAAGAAGAAAATTATAGGCCAAGAGCTATACCAATTTACATTCACTATATAGTGACTTTATAATACCGGCAGAATCATTTTCTGTGATTAATTCAAGAATGATTGAATATAACATTTTGATTTGATTCATTTTATTTTTGTACATGTAAAAAAAAAAGAAACAACACTTCATGAGAAGTTAAAGAAAACAACCACAAAACAAAGAATTTCATCCTTTAAAACTTGCTATCTTGATTTACATGTGCCAAAACATTGTATGTGTGTATGTATGCATGTATGTACACTAATCCAAAAAGTTAAAGAAACACTTTCCAAACACATAAGATCTCAAAAGGAAACAAAATAATGCTGGATACATATACTTATATGAACTGGGTATTAGGTTAGGAATGAATGGAAGCCACATTGTTTGAGGGAAATACATTTAATCGGCTGAGTTCAAAGATACCCCTAAAATGTAAGTGAAAATGTTACTCAGTAGTTTGCATGGCCCCTTTGTGCTTGTATGCATGCCTGACAACGTCAGGGCATGCTCCTAATGAGATGACGGAAGTATCTCCTCCCAGATCTGGAGCAGGGCATCACTGATACCCTGTACAATCTGAGATGTAACCTGGTGTTATTGTTCTGTTGGATTTAGGTCAGGCCAGGATGGGGTCCAATCAATGTTATCAATTCCTTCATTCTCCAGAAACGGCCTTCATACTCTTGTCACGTGAGGCTGGGAACTGTTGCACACCAGGAGAAACCCAGGACCCACTGCATAGGGTCTGACAATGGTTTTCATCTCAACACATAATGTGTAATGTGTGTGGATTTGCCTCCCTGAACCATAACTGACCCAGCACCAAACCGGTCATGTTTAATGAAGATACAGGCAGCATAATGTTTTCCACAGCTTCTCCAGACCCTTTAAAGTCTATTACGGTACATGTGCTCAGGGGGAACCTGCTATAGTCTATGAAAAGCACCTTGGACTTGCCAATTTTGGTGTTATATGGCAAATGCCGATCAAGCTTCACAGTGCCAGGAAGTGACCACAGGGCAGACAGGGCCAAGCGTTTCCGCACCATGTTTTTCAGGGCACACTGCCCTGCATTTTTTAAATGTGTCCCTGCTTAAACCCATCCGATTGGATCACTTTCAGCTCATCATCGCGGTCTACACAAGTCTGCAAATGGCCCACTAATTTGAACCAGGTGTGTTAGAAAACAGGGGAAATATCTAAACCATGCAGGGCACAGTGCTCCGAGGAACTGGAATGAGAAACTCTGCACTAAAAAACATCTGGCCTTCAAACTACCCTCATGAAGTCTTTTGATTGTTTGGTCAGGCATTCAAACCAGTGGCATGCTGGAGGGGATTCTGTAGGGCTCCGGTGGTGCTGTTCATCCTCATCTTTCTTGCACAAAGGAGCAGATGCCAGTCCTGCTGATGGATTAAGAACCTTCACCAGCTTTTCCTGTAGTAACTGCTGGTCTCCGGGAATCTCCTCCATGCTCTTGAAGCTGTGCTGGGAAATACAGCAAACGCTCTAGCAAATGCCATCTTAGTTGTTGAACTATCTGTAGGCTACAACCTTTGTAGGGTGCAGGTATTGCCTAATGTTACAAGTAGTGACACCTAATACAAAACTTTTGAAAAACAAAACAAGTCCGCAAACTTTCAGACTCCCGGGTGCTGGAAGGCCACAGACTGAAAACTACTCAACAAAATGAGCACAGTAGCTGTGTGCTTGAGGACTGTAGATTATCAGTCTCTGGTGCTCTCTAATGGTCACAGGCGGAAATGTCAAAAAATGCTCCTGTCGGATTTAGCGTCACAGGACAAAGGCGAGTTTTTCGGGCATACATATATGCATAGTACATATATATATATATATATATATATATATATATATATATATATATATATATATATATATATATATATATATATATATATATATATATGTGGTACAGGTTTGGGAGGATTGGGAGCGTAATTTCATAATCTTTAAATTGACAATTGAACAATTTGTGACCATTTAAACAGTAGAGACGCCTCAATCCTCATACACTTAATGTAATCGATTGAGGAGCAGGAGAGGTTAATTGGAAACGAGTTTGGTTAATGGGAGATACATTTTTGATAACAACTAAAATTATAGAAGTTACATATAAAATGATTCATAACATATATCCTGCTTAAAAAACACACTGAAAAGATTTAAACTTGACATAGACTAATCTTGTGCATTATGTGAACTTCACGTGGAGACAATTTCTCATTTATTCTATCAATGTACTCAAACAATAACATTTTGGTCAGATCTAAAACAATTTATAAGACAATTCAACTCACAGAGAAAGACATTATTCTATACTTTGATGATAAGGACGTGGATAAAGACTTGATCTTCTTCACCCAACTTCTACTCATCCAGGGAAAATACCACTTTCACACACAAGAAGAAATGGTCAAACTCCAAACCAAACACAATCCACTTCAGCAGGGAACTCCATCTATAAAGGGCAATGAAAACCATGTGGGTTCTAGAAAAAAAAGTGAATTTATTCATGTAACAAGTAAGTCAACATTTATTTTATTTTACACTTGTTACACTCGTGGCTGCCAAATGTTTTTTTTTTTTGTTTTTTTTTTTATTTAACATTTGCAAACAGTACAATGATAACAAAACTTCACATTATGCAAATTCACGTTGAATTATAACATATAAAGAGTACAACTCAAATAAAAACCAAAACCAAAAGCACAACACATTATAACCAGCCAGGGGGGATGAAATTATAACAGAAAGCCAAAACATTTACATACATTTATGGTTTTGATTGCTTTTGAATTAGTAGAAAACTTAATAGAGTCCAGATACTGTTTTAATTCACAATGAAAAGTAAAAAAGAGGGTTTTTTGTGTAAGAATTTGGATTTATGGATGTGGAATTTTGCGAGGATAATCATCAAATTAATAATAAATATTTCTTTTGGCTTTGTTCTAATTGTTACATGGTCAAAAACACCAAACAACACATCCTTCCAAAATAAATTAAAATCAATTCTTTCAGACACAAAATTACACATATCACTCCAAAAAGTTTAAACAATGGGGAACAAAAAGTACAGTTTGAATCGATATTTCTTTTGAATCTTTTTACAATGTGATCATGTGTAGGTGGCTGCCAAATGTTATCTTTGTACTTTGTACTTTGTATCTTTGAAACAAATAAAGTTTGAAAAAAAAGTGTGTTTCCGGTTGCGCTGACGTCACTGGCGTGTCTGGCAAACATGGCGTCTGTAACAACAGGTGAGAGCATGAAGGCTGCCCGACATAAACCACTAAAGCAGCTAAAAAACATCGTTGTCTCTCCGTGAGACGCGGCTGCTACATGATTGCAGAGCATTGATTGTAAAATGCGACTCGTTCGTAGTCGGTAGATCCGATGTTTGTGTCATTTAAATCCCTGCCGAGGCTACCGCCAAAACAGTGCTAGGATACCATGCTAACAGGATCTGCTCCGGCTTTTGTTGTTACCCTTGAAAATGTGTGTCTCTCTTCAGTAATAACACGGGAAGTCGGCACAAGTCATTATCTTTATATTCTTGATTTTTAGCGAGGTAATGTGTTAATATTAGGCAAAGATTAAGTGTGAGGTATTAAACGTGATTTCCCCAGTCACATTCTCTCAGTTTAGCAGTTACAATATTCACAATTCATCCTGATCCGTTTGTGCTGGTGATTCATTTAAGTATCTATGCCAGATGAACAGTTGAAACACGGTAGCTGTCTGAGTTCCTCATTTACAATGGCTGGACAGTTGATGCAGCTGTTGTTTCATTCTGTATGTGTAACTCCATCCACAAGATATTTCCTAATTGTTGGTATAAATAACCCCCAGCTGCCCACGGGCAGCATGTGTTAGACCTCAACAAGCCACAGTGTCCAAGTGAACGTTTCTCACTGGCGTCCAGTGTCAGTCTGCAATATTTAAGACCAGCAATGTGAGAGCTTGTGACCTGTTAGTGCCTGGTTTTTGTTTGTTTTTTGTTGCTGTTTTGATGTGTGTGTCAAATCTAGAGAAGGGAATGTAGGGCTCAGTGTCCTGCTGGATACTTTTGCTGTGGCTGGGGATTGATTGGAGGGCTGCCAAATCTACTCACTATTCCACTTTTTTATTATTATTTTGACTTAAGTTATTTCTGAGGATCTTTATTGGCTTTTAGATAGTGATGGTTTTTCAGAAACACTGTAGACTAAGCAATGAATTGGCACTACAAGTGTCATAAAGGAATGATTGTGTCTATATGTGTTAATGTGAAAATCCCCCCCCCCCTTTTTTTTTTTCGCCTTCAGCCACCTCAGAGTGGATTCAGTTTTTTAAGGATGCAGGAATCCCAGCAGGACTCGCAGTTACATATGCAGTTTCCTTTGTGGACAACAGGTACTTTGAACCTTCTGTTTCACATATTTTATGTTACATATGTTAAGCATTTATCATCTCCTTTAAAAACATGTTTCTCTTGTATTTATAGAATTCAGAAGAACATGCTGATGGACCTCAGTAAAGACATTATGATGGACCTCGGCATTACTGTGATCGGTGACATCATTGCTATTCTTAAACATGGCAAGCAGGTCTATAGGCAGGTAAGGGCAGACTTCCCGTTTTAAAGCTGCAATGTTGAAAATTATTCCTTTGCTCCTTTCCTTTCCTCGAGATCCATGATTCAGATTCTTTATCATTGCCCCGGAATTGCTTTTTTGGAAAACTTTAGTTACTGCAGTGTGAAGTTACATTCACAAATTCCACTTTTTCATTTATGTGCAAAAATTAAGCCACATGTTAACCCTGTTCAGAGGTGACATTTTGCTTTTCTGAACTCAGGAACCTCAAAGTAAGACCATCACACAGAGGAAACATGTGGTGTTTAGATGAAAAGCTGACACTGTGTTGTGCTATTCTGGAGTTTGTGTCATGAAAATAGTAGCACAGAAAGGTCACAGTGAAAAGCTAATGTAATAACTTGGATGATGTCCCTGGTATAGATTACTAGCGGTGGAATGAGGAGAAGAGAACTGTACAGTTTATGTACGCATACTTATACGAGCTAATATTGACAATCCAAGCCCCGTCCAAACTGTTATCAGCAGCAAGTCCAAAAGCCAGAAATGTAGCGTGGTTTTTTTTATTTATTAATTTTTTAACTGTGTCAGTCTTTTGTGGTTTGCATTTATAAACATGTGCATCTCAACAGATGGAATTTGTACTTTTTTTCAGAATCTATTTATTATATTTGGTTTTGTGTATGTTTGTTTTTTGTTCTTTGTGTGTGTTTGTGCACATTAATTGTTTAGAATTAAATGTGTCATTCCATCTTCAGGATATGTGCAAAATGGCAACTGAGGCCATTTCTTCAGGCCAGACCAGTGTTCAAGCCGAGCTCAGAAGAACTGCCAACACTCGTAAGTAACAGAATTGTATCTTTTTCACAATAAGAAGTGGGCCTTCCATAAAGATGAGGGCGATGGACACTGTTCAGCCTTGTGTCTCGATGCAGCATTTGATCATCGGGTCAGTTTCATGAATCAGGTTTTGTTGAAATTCAGAGTTTTCCATTTCACAAAGCGAGGTTTCTGAACCCTGAGCAAGAAGGTTCAGTTCAACTGGTTTCAGAAAGTGAAAAAAAATCATACTCTGTCTGTTACTGCGGTAACTGACTCTGGTCAAGGGCAGGTTTGACTCAACATACCCGTAGTTACTTTCCTCCCATTCACGAAGCTGAAATAAGTTTAATTGAATCAATTTATCATATAATGTGCATTCTAGAGACGTCTGAATGATAAAAGGCCAGATTTATGTTAGGAAAATATTAATGAGCCAAGTAAGGCTGTACTGAACTAACTCTAAAAAGCTTTCTTGAAACCCTAGTTTGTTGACTCTGCATTACTTTTATGACTGCGAGTTTATCAAACCTCCTTTGTGAAACAGTCCCCAGATCTTCGTTTTAACTGTTATAAACTGGTGACTGACGTATCAAGCAGCTAGATGTGTGTGTATATATCCAAGAATGTTGCAGTTTACAGCATTATTTCCTTCTGTCACATTTATTTTTACAAATAAATAGGGGTGTAACAATATATCGTGCCACGAAATTTCGCGATACAAAAACGTCACGAAACGTGTCGTGGAGGTGACAAAGTATATTGCGATATTGGGTTATTAATATTGATCTATTGTGTTGACTAGTAACACGCATCCGACCGCGCCTCGACCCGCGGACCAAAATCTTACTCCGCTCAGAAGAAAGTAATACCGTTTTGCGGTCCCGTTTTGAGCTCTGAACCTTTACTTATTTAAGGCTGGTGTAGAGTTAAGCCTTACCTTATTAAATTAAACCTTTTAAGTAGGATAAACACGGAGGGGAACTTCTTCCGAGTTCGAGTGTACTTTATTGTCCGCTCAACAGTGTAGGATTTTAGAACATCAACACAGCACCTAGTGCCGTACTGTGGCGTATCACTCCGCCCAATCTAAAACAGACTAATCACTACAGATAAACTGACTAGTGTAATTATAGTACCTGATTTACATCAGAATATAAAGAATATATTTATAAAATAATGAACCCTGAATTACTAAAATAACCTTCCTAACACAAATAAATGTCCTCTTACACTTATAAGGTGAGCATGAATCAATCTTTTTTATGATGTAAAATGTATTTATTTACTTTTATTTATTTAATTTGAGTTGTTAAATTTCTGGAAAAGAAAAAAGTCAAATCATACATGAGAGAAACTATTCAATTTGTGGCAAAATATTTGAAACTGAAGATGCATAATGCAAACCTGACATTTACTTTTAGTTCAGTTTCTGGAAAATGGTTGGCCTGGCTTTCTCTTTAAAACTTAAACAGTTATAAAGCATTACAAACTGTAACAATAGGGCAAACACACAGTATTGTTTTGTATTTTTTCCAGTCATATGTTCCTCATTCAAGGTTGTTAAAAAAATACTGCTATAATATCGTATCGTTATCGTGACCTCAATATCGTGTATCGTACCGTATCGTGAGATTAGTGTATCGTTACACCCCTACAAATAAACCAAATGCCTTAAAGCCCTGACACACCAAGCCGACTGTCGGCCGTCGGGCCGTCGATGAGCGTCGGTGCGTCTGTCGGCCTAGTTTCCCCGCTGTGTCCCGCACGTCGCCACAGGTCGGCCGCCCGTCGGGACCTTTTCAGCCGATTCGACATGTCGAATCGGCGTCGGCCGTCGGTCAAACAGCTCACTGTGATTGGCTGTTCAGGTAGCGAATCAGTGCACGAGAAGAGAAACGGAAGTGACGAAAGCAAACAAACGGCGAAGGATAAGAGGACACACACTGATGGCTCTGCTCATTTTTCATTTTATTTCATCACTTTACGAATTTTTCACGCCATGGCCATCTGGACAGAAGACATTGAAGAGCAGCTGATCGCCATGATTCAGGAGAGGGCACCTCTGTATGACATAACAGAAAAATGTTACGCCAACCGAGTGGTGAAAACACAACTTTGGCAAGAAATTGAGACGAAGCTTGTTATATCTGGTAAGATTTTATTTTTGGTCATTGAGCTCAAGCTGTAGTAGAAACTGATCGTAATTGTGGGAGTTATTGTTCGCTAGTTCTGGCAAATATCATTAGTTCTTTCTGTTCATTAAAAAAAAAAAAGCCATTATTTCATTTGGTTTGATTTGGGTTGATTTCAGTTGATTACCAGTTGATATTCAACATAGCTCAAGCTCTTTTACTATTACTCTTTTATTTATTTTACTCTATTATTCTTAACAAGGCACAATGCTTAAAATTTGTCTTTGTCTTTCAGTAGAGGAGCTCAAGAAAAAGTGGGATTCTCTGCGAACCCAGTATACAAGATACAAGAAACTTGCACCCTCTGGAAGTGCAGGAGCACCGAAGACTGGCAGGCAGCACTGGATCCTGACCCGGCTGCAGTTTCTAGAGCCCCACACAAAGACGAAGGAGACCACGTTCAAACTGGTAACTGGACTATCTTATTTCTAAAAGTAAAAAAATCTCTTGCTTTTCCATTTACTTATTGTAAGTATGTAACTTACTGACTACTTACTGTAGAGTGCATTCCACACTGTAATTTCAAGATATTGTTTACACAATTACCTAATATTGTAATGAATGCTTGGTGAAAAGTTTTAATAATCCATGGTATTAAATCCCCCTCATTGTGAATCTATTTTTTTAAGGAACCTTCGACGGCTGCTGCTGATACAGATTCACCCTCCAGTGAGACCTGTGCCAGCACCCCAGAGGAGCCCTGCTTTGTTAAGACTGAGTCGAGGCCCAGTAGTCCCCTCGCAGAATCCACCATCTGTGGAGGGGTGTCGTCTTCAACTCAGCCAAGCACCTCCACTCTGAGGCCTCGGGCGAAGCGCAGCAGAAAGGCACTTGATGAGTCCAGCAGTGAGTCAACCAGTCTGATGCATAGCATCGGTAATACACTGGAAAGGATGCTTCAGGACGACCATGATGATGCCATCTCCGCATACTGCAAAAACATTGAACACAAAATGCGGCAGTTGCCACCACATGTATTGCCATATTTCCAGCATGAGGTGGACAACTGCCTCTTCAAGTATTTGGTGGACCAGAGGCAGACAGAAACATCTGACACACATTTAACTTTGTTGTAATTTTTGATGTGCCACTGTAAATAATTCCTACATGTTTATATTGTTTTTTTTACTACCTACGTTTTTATATTTTTCTTTGTATTTCATTGTATTGCACTCAGATATTAAAACACTTTTTGACTTAAACAGAGGGTATTCTTGTTTGTTTTTGGTTTTGTTTTGGTTTTTTGCACAATAGTTGTCCTTATCTCTTTGTTTCACTGTGACCGGAAAAGCTGGAAGCTAAACAAAGTATCAACTAGCGCTCTGGGGGGGTACTGCACCGCGGGTTCATGACAGCGTCACGGCGACGGCGTAGGCTCTGCGTTGGTTTAACGCAGAACCTTAAATCAGGCTTTACGTCTATGCAAACGCCAGTTACGTCTATGCAGCGTCAGTAGCCCCTTTCACACAGAGATTCCGCAATATTGGTGTAAAGAAGTCCTGCCAATACGCCGCCTTTGTTGGTTCACACAGAACCATACAACGCCGGCATAACGCCGCTCCCGTCTGTAAATTCACACAGCATGCCGGCGTTCCGCAATCAGAGGCGTGACGACAGCGTCAGCGCTGGCCCCGGCTGGCCCCGGCATGCCGGCTGTGTCATTCACACAGACCCCGTTTCGGCTCTGTGACGGCTCTGTGACTACCTCCGCTGCCGGCTTATTGGTGGGGCCACTTGGCCCCCCCATTCCGCCTCCGTGACTTTCACACAGAACAGCGAGGCGGCTTAAAGGCGCAACGTTCCCGCCTCGAACTGGCTGTGTGAAAGGGGCTAGTTACATGTATGTACTCAATAACTCAAACTCAATTCAATATCCATTTTAAGTGCAAAAAAGAAGGAAATTGCAACAGCTCATGCAGTAAACAAATCATTTTAGCTTGTCTAATTTATTCTGTCACCAGACACACAGCTGCCATGAAGCATCAGGCATTTTTCAGATATATCATGACAAACCGTGTGTCCAATTACAGAAGAAACCAAACAAGCTATAGTAAATATAGATAATATGAACTTCATTGAACTTATATAACATTTTGAAATTTAAGCTGAAATATCTGAAACACTGAACACTGGTTGTGCACGGTTGGGGGTATGTGTGTCTGTGTGTAACGTGTCTATGTGTAACATGTCTGGCGATTCAATGATCTGCAAGTTTTGCCAGCACACAGTTGACTGGAGATGGAAGGACACGTGTGAAAAAAGATCATGTACTTTAACAGCGTCTGTAATAGGTGGAATAGTAATTTTGTATTACAGCATGACACGTTCTCCTCGCGTACTGCGCGAGCGAGGTCTGTTTCTTAACAGTTGTCTGTGCAAACGGACGCGAACGCATATGGCAGCATAAACACAGGCTCAAACAGCAAGTAATTTCCAGCCTTAACAGTCCTGCTCAGCCCGCTGTCTGTACGGAGCTGGTTCTGTAGCTTCTGCACTGGTTTCTCAGGCGGCCGCTTCGACATGTTTGTTTTGTTCATGAGGGCAGCGGGGGCGGGAGGGGCAGAGAAGCGCAGTGTCCCTGGCTTTTAGTGACCCCTCTTTCAGCATTTTCTCCAAAGAAAACTTCATTTAGTTCTGGTTTTAAAAACCAGCGCTCTGTTAACGCTACCGCTGCTCTTCGTCGCCATGTTCATTGTTTGATAGTTTCACCCCACGCCCATGTGTGAATTTAATGACGTCACTACTGGGATTAAAGTGCACCTGGCGAAAATCGAAATAATGAAAAATAATCGATCTTTAGACATACGATCAATTTTTAGGAATTAATATGAGAATCGATTTAGAATTGGAGAATCGATTTTTTTCAACACAGGCCTAGTTTTAAGTATATTGCATATTTCAGTGTATCCAGAAAAGACTCCCCACCCTTCTTGTATCTCAGCTGAGCCAGATTTTGTCTTAGGAAAGATCACAAATTTTAGGGGCACAATTATTTAAGACTATTTTTTTTCTTCCTCCCCTCAGCTGCTACCCGTATGATCGCCAATGCCTTGAGCCACGACTCCCCCCCTGCCACTCCAGTGCGCCGACCTGACAACCGGCTCTGTGTCACGGTCTCAAATGCACAAGCAAGCAAGAACAACAAAGCAGGTAAAAGACATAAATGGTTTCTTTCGGCACATCAGCACTGTATTTTCAGTTTCTCTAGAGGCCTGGTTAATCTCTGTGTCCATCACGTTGTTAGTTGTGTGTCAGCCAGCTGATGAGGGGAGGGGTTTGACAGCAGTGAAGCGCCGGCGCGTGACAGCTGAGATGGAAGGCAAGTACATCATTAACATGCCCAAGGGCACCACACCTCGCACACGCCGAATCCTGGCCCAGCAGGCCAAGAAAGGTAGGCCTCCTCCAGTAGTCTATGCAACAGTGTTCCTAACTAACACTACTAGTCAACCTGTCTATCCATTTTTGTGCACCAGCTTTATCATGTCCTGTCCTAGCTGCAGAGAGCAAAGAGGCAGGGCAAACCCTGGCCATGTCGCCAGTCTTTACTTAAGCATTAATAAAAGTCCCTCAGATCCTCTATGAGTCTTTCCTTCAGTTCTGTTCCAACTTGTATCCTGTCTTTACTAATAGTCTCCTAACAATCACTCTCTATGTTTAAATGTGCTTGCTTTTCTATTTGTTTTCTCATGCTGTCAATTCTTACCTGTTACAGGCTAAGTAGCCTTCAAAAATGTTTGTATAATGTTTGAATTAACATGAATTTGGATTGTAGCTGTTTCAGAGTTCAGCAGCTGCCCTCCAACTCATTTCTGCTTAACCTATAAGGGTTGAAGTTATTTCTAGCACATGAAAAAAGAAAAGTGGAAATATGGACTACAATAGTTGTGGTAGTTTATCTTTCCCAAGAGGAAATTTGTCTTCAAGTCATACACGAGTTTCAACTAAACAACAAGGGTACATACTCGATAAAGTCAGACTATATCTAATAAGTTATGTATGTATATATTGTTAGAAAGATTGTTAAACGCACAAGAAAATATGTAAAAATTCTTGCAAATTAGTACAACCAAAGAGCTGTTTAATCACAAATATACTGTATATATTTTTTAACACTGACGTCTTCTTTTACTATAAAAAATCATGGAGCTCCTATATCCACTCTCCTTTTTTCCTTTTTTTTTTTTTACACACACATTAATACTCGACACTGTTTTTTTTAAAGGATCATTCATGGAAAGAAGTCAGGTTAGATTATACTGCCAAGTGAGTGCTTTTGTTGCAACATTTAAAAGGTTTTTTGTGACCCTTTTAAGCTACTTTCTCTGCAAGAAAACACCTAGAGAAAAATATGGCAACATTTGAGTGCCTGTTTGAATGCACAGCAGGAAGAGCATCTTTGCATTCAGCGTGATAAGTTTGTAGGCATATTTGAAGAATAGAGGCTGATGTTGCAGCTGTGGACGTTTCAACAGACTTAACCAGGGTCTCTTGAATGAGTGGCAGCTGATCAAGATGTGAATGAGGCAGAAAACATTTATTATTATTATTATTATTATTATTATTATTATTATTATTATCAACTATTTTAATGAAAAGAAAGAAAAAATAAAAGGTTTTTAGGTGATTGTTAACTGTAAAACTTGGGATTGTGCAAACAAAAACAATGCAATATTAAGTTTAAGAGGCGGTAAACAGAGCCAAACAAATTAATACTTCTTCCCTAAAAATGAACCAGTGATGAAATCACAGCTGTGGTGGTGATAAAATCCTGTTTACACCCCGTCTTCTTGTATAATCACAATGGTGGTGAATGTTCTTGTGTATTTTTAGCTGATAATTTTCACATCTTGTTTTTAGTGCCTGTGTAAGGCCTTGTTTTTAATCTTTTTTTAAAAAAGGTTTGAAGCGTACGTCTGTGTTTGAGAGACTGGGAGCCGAAGCGAAGGCAGACACAACAAGTGATAACAAGGTGAGGGCTGCATCCCTATATAGCTCTCTGTCATTGAAAGACTGACTCCCAAGCTCATCATGTGATCCTGATTTGGCAGCCCACTGGCGTGTTCAGTCGCCTCGATGGAGGAGCCGGAAGCAAAGAGGTGCCAAAGCCAGGAAATATGGCCGTCAACATGGATGACGATGAGGATGACAGTGATGGAGAGGGCTCTGTCCTCCAGTACGCTGGTGTCCTCAAGACACTCCCTCCATCCCAGAAGAAGAAGAAGAAGCCAGTCGTAAAAGCAGCTCCTACCACTCTGCGACGCCTGGGAGGCAAATTCAAACTACCTCCTTCTCATACTCCCACGTCCTCCTCTACCTCTTCCTTAAATGGCCTCCTACCCGCCAAAGTTAGTGTTCTTCAGAGACTGGGCAAGATTCCCACTACAAGTGTCACTGTGGCGGCAACACCTACTGACACCCAGGACAACAGAGTGACCAGCACGAGGCCCAGGGTGCAGGAGCGGATCTCTATAGCAAGCTCCAAGGTCAGCAGCAGCACCGGAGGAGGGGGAGCAGGAGCAGCAGGAGGAGCAGGGGGAGAGTCTGTAGGGGCCCAGATGGATGTCAAGGCTGTCAGTGTTTTTAAGAGACTGGGCAGCAAGAAAACCCAATAAACTTGATAAAAATTATTCAAATTTTTACCTTTTAGTTTGGAACAGAGTGTGTATCACCATCTGTTTGAATTTATTTTGCAGCATGCAGGACTGCAAAAATACTTTATTTTGAAATGGTGTAAATGCTGCTCATTGGAAACTAAAAACAGATTTATTTTTTTTTATTTTTGTTTTATTTTTTATATTTATTTTTTTTCCCACAAACACATAATTGCCATTGAAAAGTCACCTTAATTTAGTTTCCAAGCTTTTAACCATTAGGCGTTGCTGTGTTTTATATTGCACATGTAGTGCGCTTTTTTGAGTTTCTCAATCATATCTGACTTTTATGCTATCGTAGGACTATGTTATTGATATATTAGTGATCTTAAGGTATAAGCATGATATCAACCAAGTTGCCGCCGTGGTGGTTTTACTGTTCTCCAGTTACTTAACATATACTATGGGCTCTGCTGCTTAGTTTTAGTTATCATACACAGTTGTGGAAAGTGTTGCCGTTCTAAGGAATTCTGTAATAATTTTTACTTGGAGATGGGCAGATGGACACGGGGAAAAGTCAGGGGGTGATGGCAAAATCTTCCTGTTCCCTTTACCTGCAAATTACCTCGTGTTTTATTTTAAAAGTAGGAAATTTGTAAAGGTGTTGGTGAAAGGCTTCTGAGCTTTGACGCATGATTTGTGACCTCATTGAACACTTGGATCCAAAAAAAAACAAAAAGCAATGCACCACCTCTTCGTCTGTGCTTGAGTAAATGTTTCCACCTCTGAACTTATGTCAACTTTTCTACCACACTTTCTATAACCTGTACTTGAATGCCAGATCAGTGGAATATTGTTTATTTTGAAATGCAATGTATAGATTTGCTAGACTTGATTTCATGCAGGATAGAACCCGTTCTGATGCTTATTTTTATATGTGCACGCTCTATGTATTCAAGTAAAGAACCTCAGAGGTGCTATCCGGCTTGGTGTCAGGGGGCCACTGTACTTTTTAGTTCCAGTAGGTACTTCACCCAACCCGTGTGTGGATCATTCACACCTGAACTTTGTATAACTGTTAATATTTTGAAATGTTTTTATTGTTTTAAGAAACAAAGAAAAAAAGCAAAACATGCCATGAGTTCTTGTGGTTTTTCTCTTTTTTTTTTCAGTCAAAAAATGGGTTTACATTTGAACCTAGCAGTTGAATCCGGAAAAGAATAAGATTCACAGCGGTTCTTTTTTCACTTGCTCTCTCTCTAATAAAAGCATTACAACCTGCCTCAGTGGAACCAACCACGGCTTTCATAAGTGTCAGCATATGACAGCAAATTCAATACCATTTCACAGAGGGCTTTAAGTAGCTCATTTATCAATAAACATTTTCAACATCCTCTCTACTCACAGTGATGCTGCATCTGCACAATGTTAGCTGAACAGTGGAAGTATTATGGTAATGTCTCATGAAAAGACACCAACAATTGCAGCTGGAGATGCATTGCACCTGTATGATACTGCATTTGCTGAGTCATTTAAACTATTTCATCATCACTGGATAAATGGAAACGGCGCTACATAGGTAGGACTACATCATTATCGTGTGCGATTATATAAATATTTGAGGAAGTAACCATCTCATTTTAAGTGTTTTGATGTCAGTAAATATGATTACGAATTCTTATTTCACTACTCAAGTTATACTTGGATATAGTTTTCCCAGGTGTTATTGAAGCAAATGTGATTTACATGCAATTTTTTTATTTAAGAGCAACATGTACATATGAAAGTGTAGTTTCCATGTACCGGTAGTATAAATGATAATGGAAAAATAACTAACTACACAGTTGATAGGCACAATTAATTATTTGTATTAATTGTTATTTAATTGGCTTTGTGTTAATTGTATTGATATTGAGCGAGTTGAACTGTGTTGTTGAAGTCCCTTGAGGTGAGATTTTGTCGTGATTTGGCGCTATAGAAATACATTGAATTGGGTTCATGAGTCAGTGTCAGGGGCCACTGTATGTAGAGATTAAATCTGAAAACTACCACAAATAAATGCATAAAGAGATATATATCTAGATATAAAGAAGTCTAAATGACATAAAAATGATTGTAATAAAATCAAACACCAAACAACCACAAGTTTTAACAAAAAAGAATGGTTTCACAATGACTACAAGCTTGTTGCAAGTAGGCGCAAAATGACCAAAGATTAGTGAGCTATAACAAAAAAATAAAATGCGTATATTGGATAACACCAAAAACATTATCCAAACTACCACAGAGGTGTGATATGATCTAATGAAACTGAATAAATAACTCATGCAGGGACCAATTGACACAAGTGGATACAAAACTTGCTTTATCTGCATCTGCAGGGACAGGAGTCTCAATCAACATTTGTATGAAGGGACCCTCTAATATAGAAAAATAGGGTCCACATCAGGTTGTGTAAATTTTCCAGTTGGGTTAGCTTGTGTGCTTGGATTTATAGTGGAACCCAGATAAGACACCCATTTTGGACCCTTGTCCATTTCAACACCCAACCTGAGCACACTGAGAAACTCACATGGAGTCAACGCTGACCTCATGGAGAATCCCATTTAGGGAACCTTTTTTTAGTCCACATGGGTCCCACATTTATCTTTTGACTCCAATAAGCCACTTCCAATAAGCCTGTTATTTAAAAATATTTCATGGAATAAATTGAGAGGAAATCAGATGTCCTCTTTTATTTATGGTCTCTTCGTTTTCTAAAATCAATGTTCAGTCTGTGTAGGTAGGTACAGCCTCTGTGTCTGGCCGCTGTGGTCGAGGAGAAAAAGGAAAAAACCAACAAACAAAAAACATCTAATAGATGTAATTAAGACTCTGTCCACTTGAGTTCGCTCTAATCTTCTTTATTTCATCTTGATGTGTGCAGCCTCCTGTTGTCTGTGCCCATGTCTTTGAAAACCTCATCAACACAAGTCATCAGGTGCTTCATTTTGTCCACAGTGGCGTTTAAGGGGCATGACTTCAAGTAATACCTGAATTATCCGCCTGTCCTTAATATCTTTTTTATTTTCGTTTTCTTTCTTTGTTTATTCGTTTTTTGTTGTTTTATTGTGTGGACTGTCCAAATACAAACAATGTTTTTTTTTAAAGCTGTTAATTGCTCACAGGGGCGTCAATTGGGTAAGCCAAGGTATGGCCGCCACACCTTGGCTTCAAGGGAAAATGTAAATGTTTGTTTTTTAAATACATTTATGGAATTACCCTGTGTCTATTTGTATTGATTATTCTATTACTTATATAGAATAACTACAAATGCAAATCAGAACAACATGATTGATTTCATTAGTTATTATACACTGCAAAAACTGAAAATCTTAACAAGAATATTTGTCTCATTTCTAGTTAAAATGTCTAATTTTTAGTAAAAAAAAATCTCATATCATTTAAGACAAGACTCAAAAACAACCATTTTACTTGAAATAGGTGAAAATTGTCAAATTAGTTATTTTTTTCTGGTGATGACTCTTGTTTTAAGTGTAATGAGATTTTTTTACTAAAAATGAGACATTTTAACTAGAAATAAGACAAATATTCCTGGTAAGATTTTGAGTTTTTGCAGTGAGCGAGACTGCATTTGAAAAAGTTCCAATTTTCTTGACCACACAGATAAGCTCCATAGCAGACTTCTGTGATGAGTATTTGCTGGACGTGTTGATAGATACTCTAGTTAAGTTCTGTGACTCGTAACCTTGCCATACCTTAGTTTCCACTGAATTGACGCCACTGATTGCTCACGTTTAGCTTCTAAGAGCTGGTCAGGGCGTAACCTTTGCCTGAAGGCTGATTTATGGTTCCGCGTTACACCGACGCAGAGCCTACAGCGTAGGCTCTGCGTCGATTTAACGCAGAACCATAAATCAGGCTTGACGCATGTCTACATGAGCAGCATAATGTGTTGACACGCTTTGCCTATGTTGTACTTAATTCACCTGTTTGATATTAGTTACGTGTTCTTGGCATATCATTTCTAAAACCATTGCATTCTCACGCGTTTTAGAGGTTTTAGAGGTTTTATAAAAGCCCGACTGCAGCACGACTTTTCCTCCTTTTTTCCCAGAATGCTGCGCGGTCGGGGTCGGTGTGTGCGCTGTGTGTGGTGCTGATGCTGCGCTGCCCGGGAGGCTGCGAGCATCCTCCAGCATCCTTCCGCGAGAGGACCGTCACCAAGAACTGGTCTCGACGTTCGCAAGAGCAAAAGATTGGGAAACCCAGGATGTTTCCACCGCTTCTTTAATAGATCGCTTCTGTTTTTAAAACATTTTTTTTTAGCCTAGTCTGAAGCGGTATTTCGACGCTGGTATTCTCTCCGCGCCTCATCCTGCATCCTTTATGCACAGCACGCTGCTCCGGTCTCCCGTGACAAAATACACGTCCGTATCCGAGCAGCATGTCTCTCTCCGGTCTTGTTCACTGAGAGGTATGGAAGCCAAACAACACGCCATAAAAAGCCTAAAAAGCTACCCTGAGATCGGCGGCCGGAGCCTGGCAGCCGCTGCCGGAGCAGGAGGAGGAGGAGGAGGAGGAGGAGCAGGGGACGGTGGGCATCGTGCCGGCTCCGCTGAAATGGAGATGGAGGTGAAGATCCAGAAAGCCATCGACTTCAAGGCGGAGGGTCATCGCTGCTACAAGGACAAGAAATTCCGGGAGGCGATTGGCAAGTATCACCGGGCGCTGCTGCAACTCAAAGGGATGCATGTGGTGGACGGGACGACGGGCTCCGAGGTCAACCTGCTCACTCAAGCCGCGGCCAAGCTGACCGAGGAGCAGCGGAGAGCCGTGGAGAGCACCGAGATCGAGTGCTACGACAGCCTGACTGGTGAGTCCTGGGCCGCAGCAAAACAATCCCACCTGTGCTGACGGCTCTGTGCGCCGGTTCACCGGGTTCACCGGCCAGAGGCTGCAGCTGTTCCTGCAGGTGCATTCACTCCAGGGGCGAAAATCCCGTTTCATAGTTGGGGGGGGGGACAATAAACAGTAAAATTTTAGAGTTTAAATCCAGTGGGGGACAAGGAATAAAAGTTTTAGCCTTCCTATAATACAGCATTTTGACATTTTCATCTCTATCTCGCAAACAGGCAGAAGACCTTTCTTAGAGCAATACAAAACAATGGTATTAGGTGGAAGGTGGCAATAATACAGCACATCTGACATAATACACTGCAAAAACCCAAAATCTTAACAAGAATATTTGTCTTATTTCTAGTTAAAATATCTCATTCTTAGTTAAAAAAAAAAACCATTACACTTAAAACAAGACTCATCACTGGAAAAAAACAACAATTTTCACCTGTTTCAAGTAGATTTTCACTTAAAATAAGTAGAAAAATCTGCCAATGGAACAAGATTTTTTTGCTTGTAATGAGAAGATAAATCTTGTTCCAATGGCAGATTTTTCTACTTATTTCAAGTGAAATTTTCCTGAAACAGGTGAAAATTGTGTTTTTTTTCCAGTGATGAGTCTTGTTTTAAGTGTAATGAGATTTTACTGTTTATTATTATTTTCGATTTCGGTTTCGGCCACAAATTTTCATTTTGGTGCATCACTACTAAATACTACTGCATTGTTCCAAAATTATTAATTCTGTCTCAAATTATTCTAGGGGGGGACAGCTTTACTAATGGGGGGGACTTGTCCCCCCTGTCCCCCCCGGGATTTTCGCCCCTGATTCACTCATTTCAAGAGGCAGGTGAGGTAACACCAGAGGTAGGCTATACAATGTTTTTATGTGTAAGAGGACAAATTGTGCTGGTTTGATGAGAGTTTAGGGAGGGATTTGGTCGCCGGTACATTAACATATAGCCATGTCAGGCCGTTACACTGCAAAAACTCAAAATCTTACCAGTAATATTTATCTTATTTCTAGTTAAAATGTCTAGTTTTTAGTCAAAAAATCTCATTGCACTTAAAACAAGAGTCATTACCAGAAAAATAACTTATTTGACAATTTTCACCTGTTTCAAGTAAATTTTCACTTGAAATAAGTAGAAAAATCTGCCAGTGGGACAAGATTTATCTTCTCATACAAGCAAAAAATCTTGTTCCACTGGCAGATTTTTCTACTTATTTTAAGTGAAAATTTACTTGAAACACGTGAAAATTGTATTTTTTTCCAGTGATGAGTCTTGTTTTAAGTGTAATGAGATTTTTTAGACTAAAAATGAGACATTTTAACTAGAAATAAGACAAATATTCTTATAAGATTTTGGGTTTTTGCAGTGTAGTCATAACGGAAGAGTAGCTCAATGCCGATATTCAAGATCTTATTTTAAATTATTGATCTTGTTTGTAGCTCACTATTGCACAAGTCTAAGAAAAAAGCATAATAAATAAAGTCAGGGATAAGATTCCTGTTTTCAATATTTATGCATGAGACAAGTTCACGCTGTTGTTGTGTTATAACATCTGCATTTCACATGGAGTCTGAGCACAGCAGTGATGTAGAGTTATGGGTTTATTAACACCATTCTGTAGAGACTTACTACAGGTTCCTCAGTTCAATCACTCTGTTGTTAGAGCCAGCTTTAATTACTCCATACTGGTGCTTATAACATGTTCAAATGATCAGTATGCTTATAACAAAAGTAGGGATATTTGTTGTCAAACTACAGGTTTAAACAATGACTATTTATACAGTTATTTCACACTTAACTGTTTCAAAATATCAGAAACTGATGCATTTTTTCCCAAAGGCTTTTAAAAAGAAAATCTGCTAATATGACTAATGGGTTTCTTTCATTTTCTCATGTATCACTTTATAGAGTGTTAATTACAGTTTATTTCTAATCTAATCTTGTTTTGTCCATAACACTAAACTACTGAACACATGAAATATTCGTTGTATTTTAATCCATTAAGTTCTTCCTATAAACAAGGATTTTTTTCTTGAAAACTGTATGGAGACATCAATAATGAATCATGAAGAACAATTACTGGCAATGGACCATTTACAGAATAGTCATGGTGATTTTCAAATGTTTTGGTGCTCCTGTGGTCAAGCGGACATTAAATCTTTGTTTCAAAGATTAAGAATGAATGTTAATGAGTTTGATACAATGATATAGGATGATACAAAATTACAAAGACAACTAATGTCCTCTGTTATTCTTTCCTGTGTTTTACTCCACTTGCATGAGGGTTGTAGTAACATCATGAATTACTCTCAGATGCTGCTTGGCTGTGTTTTCTTGTAATAATTAGACAGCAGTGCACAATGTGAACTGCAAGGTCTATTCATCTTTGATGTCTACAGGACACTGGAGACAATGCTGATTAATAGTGCACAGTACAGTAGTTTACCTAATTAACTTTATATATTATATACCATTCATCATAAGCTATGTGATAGTTGTAATTTTGGCAGTTTCTGTCAGCTTGTATTGGAGGCCTATTCTTCTTTGTAACATTAAGAGATTGTCTGGAGCTAGTAAGGGAGGTCAGTGTGGCATGAAGGAAGGACAGATGAAGGAGTGCTACTGAGAGGGTAGAGATAGTTTAAAATAAATAAAGGATGGAAATATAACAATAAGAGAAGGAGTGGATTGCATGCGCCTTGTGACAGGGCTCCATATTTACCATGGCAAGCTCCACTGGACTTTTTCCTTTTTGATGTTTTAATAAAGCTCATGTCTTCCTCTCATCGCTGAATTAAGTTATCATGTTGAAACTCTTTTGATGCTCACTAGTCTTATCCTTCTGCTTAGGATGCATACTCTGGTTGTTGGAGTAAGGTAGAACTCTTCATGCATTGTGTTTCTTGACATCAGTGGTTGTCCTCCTGTGTCCAGGTTATTATTCCAGAAGGGTATCTGAAGTCTTGCAGGGAATCTAAGGCATGGGCTCCAAATTTGGAGCCAATTTCTATTTAGGTGGCTCTTCAGGATCTACCTCACTCTACTTGGTTGTTATGGACTTCCTTGTGGCCTCTTATGGTTCTCATTTGACTGAAAGACTCCAAAGTGTTTGTAACTGCCCAACATATCTGGATTGTCAGACAATGATACTTCAACCCCCTCCTTTGTGTGTATTTTTCCCTCTGTGGTGCTGTTCAACCACAAGTTTCTTGTCCAAATGACATTGCAATATCATTGCCAAATGTTTTTGATCAGTCTTGGCATACAACTTGAGGTCGCACGTGCGAGACTCTGGAACAGCTGTCTGTAGCCTCTGTTTGTGATGATATTATTGAGATGATTCAGGCCAAAGCAGAGCTGGCAGCAAGGACAGGCCATCTCTTCTGTAAAAACTAACCTGATGGCAGCTTGTTCAGTTGGCTTTGAACTGACCTCTAGAGCTCAGTTCAAAGCAATTTAATGCCTCCTATGTGAAGGGTCTTTGTGTCTCTTAGACGTAGAGATTCAACCATTCCAGTAATCATGTGTTTTTTATTCTGTCTTAGATTTTCTTTCAGTCAGTCAAGATGGTGCTTGTAGCCGGTCTATTTACTTGCATTACCGTCTTAGGCTTCACTCATGCGTGGAGCTATGTGTCCACTGATCTTTGCTTCTTCCATGTTGTGCAGAGGCAGGTTATTTACCTGTAGTCTGATGGCATTACCCTGCTATACATTAATGGAGTCCATCAGCTTCTTCAGTGCAGTCCCGCTCTTCATACTTGAGATTTTGTCTTGAATGACAGTTCCTGTTGTGAGATTGCTGTGGTTAGCACTCAGACCCATTATCCATGGAGCACTGTCATTATATAATGCCTCCTTCCCAGGATTGTTCAGTCTCTGCCCCTGGTTCTATTGTTCTATTTTCATGTTGTTACCACGCATGTAGCCAGAGCTGTGAGCCTTTGTTTGGCAGCCTCAAATGTGAACACTCTGTTGTATTTCTTGAGTTCTTTCCTCGTTGCACCTTTTTGTTCATCTGACTAACTTATAGCTGTCGTTTTTTTTTATCTCGGCTTACAGTTACAAATCTTATATTGTCAGATATTACAAGTGACGTAGTAGGTTTTAAATAATGAAGTAAAACAAATGTGAAAATGTTCACTCAGCGCCGAAAGCCCAGGCCTCAGGCTGGTCTGAACACTTGGTGTTCAACAATGATTTCGACTTGTTGTTCTGCAGTCTGCTCATGATTTTTATTTATTAATTAATTAATTTATTTCCCTGCAGTCACTCTGCAAGAGTCGGGTTACACCCTGAGCAGGATGTCAGTCAATCACAGGAGCATACAGAGACAACATAATTGTGTGCTTAATATAGAAACAAAAACAAAAACAGAATAAACAGACATGGCAGACTTGACAGCAGAGGTCAACACACCCCAGGCTGATTTCAGGGACTGGCATTTTATATTTAACATTTGTCAGAAACGGGTTTCTGTGAGGTTCATGTTGACTTAAACAGTCAGTGAATCTGTAGTAAAACAAAAAGGCAATTCATAAAAAAATAAATAAAACCAAGTAAAGGTAATCTTTGTAACTATAAGATAACCATGGTGAAAAAAAAAAATCTTTCCTCAGAACTAAATGAAACACTGGGTGTGAAATTGGCTGCAGGTGTTTGTTGTGATGTCCCACCTGGTTACCCAGAGTTCTGCTGGGCAGGCAGCGGTCACCGTGGTTATGGGCAATGAGTTGCCATTTCATTGGCTAGCTGTTTTTGGCTGACGTGTGACAGAAGCGCTACAAGCAAACCAGAACCAGTCGTACGTGTGTGAGGGATTTGGTGTCAGCAGCTCTGCCTGAGTGCATGTGTGAGGTGTGTCTGTGTGTGTGTTTGTTTGACTCTGCATTTACTGGCCTGAGGAACGGCAGCTGGATCAGGTGATGCAGAAAATCTGAGTGTATGCGTGTTGAGAAATGGGAGTTGCTTCTGCCTTTCATACCTTTTGCTGACATTGCTAATTTATTTTAAGCACTTTTGTGTCCATGTGCAACGGTGACTTCATTGCAATATTTTCTCATGTGCTGTATTTTGTTTTAACAAGGACATGCTCTCCCTGTTGCCTTTGTGTCTCGTGCATCAGAGAAAAGATTATTAAAAACAATGTCCAAAGTATTGTACTTAAAACCCAGTTTACTCTATTATTTGACAATGTTTTAATTAAAAATGTTGAAAAAAATCCATTTGATGATCTCATCGTAAGGCAGATAGTCAACTGAACTACTGCAGGAATTAAAAACAATTCATCAAAAAGAAAAAGCTTTTCACTGGTGTTTTGATGGTGGTGAGTTTAACTGAAACACACATGCAACACCACTCACTGATGTTCAACCGAGCTAAGATCCAGCCACTGATAACAACATCCCATTTGATTGTCATTGTCTATAAAGTCTGGAAGTAAAAATGAACACATACACTGTCATTGTACATCAGTGGGATGTGAAGGCATCAATACTTGAGTTCTTATTTTTCCAATAAATTTTCATTTTCCTGCTAAATTTAATAGTATATACACTTTCTTGCTCTCATATTTAAAAAAGAGGCTGAGTTCAACCCACATGGGTGGAAGCAATTAGAAATGGCTCTGCCTTGGACGTAACAGGACATGAAAAATAAAAGGATTAAAATTAAAAAACATTTAAACATTTACATTTAAAATTCTGTCACAGACAGATATTTTACCAAGACAATGTTGAAGTGTTTTTGATTATTCTTGATACAAGAGCTGGGAAAGGCTCTGGAAGACCCCTGTCATACTGGATAGGAATAAGCGGGTGTAGATAATGGATGAATGGATGGATTCTTGATTAAAGTAAATAAAGTAAAATTAACATACTACTGATGGCTGTGTTTCATGTACAGTTTCTTTTCTCACTCAAAGAATCTGCAGAGGTTGAAAACGACGATTCCTCCTTCCAATATACCTCAAATGCTGCATGATATCAAGAAGAGCCAGTAACCAGAGACATGAACGAAAGTGAATCAGAAACCGCTGAATACAGAGCAGCAAATTACTCCACATCCCTGGTCTTGTTGAAACGTTTGAAGTTGTTGGTCATAAGAAATATTCTTAGAAAATAAGTACAGAAAAGTATTGAAGTTACATAATGCCTGGTAAAAAAAAGTCACACTCTTTAATGTTTTGTTGGACCACTTTTTGTAAGTTTAAAATGCTTTATTAGGAAGAGGCATTATCATCATTTTGATAATAAGATGCCACATTGCATCACGTAATTCATTAATACTTTTATTTATTTTCCTCCACTGTCATCCAGAAATCATTTACCCCACCTTTAACGGTTATTGACTGATGTATTATATTTGACACATGTATTATATTTGTTTCTTAAATGTCTGCACCACCCCATAATCAAAACAATAAGATAAAGTTTTATACAATAAACAAAATCTAAAATATTATGAAATTACTAAATGAAATAAACCAATGTAATCACAGAGATACAAAAAAATATAAGTTAGAAAACACTTAAAATAAAAAAGGGTTCTGTAATGGCTCTCTATGTATGAAAATGATTCGATCAGATGACCTCAACCTCGATCTCCCCAACTGAAGCACCCCAGATCATAACACCGTCCACACAGACTGACTGCAGGAAGTAGTCGGGACCGGTTCCTCACTTCATCTGCTACTCTTCTCACGCCAATGCCACATTGCTCTGGATCATCAGATCTCATGACCTTTTCCATTGCTCCAAAGTCCAATCATTATGCTATCTAAAAAAGACCAAAGCCTTCTTTTTCCAAACCTCACTCAATAAGTGATTTTTGAAATGTCACAAGCTGTTCAGTTTGCTTGAAGAAGGCCAGTAATTGAACCCTTCTGAAACAGACTAACACAAAAACTGTGCTTTCTGGCACGGCAGCTTAAGGAATGAAAAGCTGCTGTATATAATGTGCCAACACAAAACATATTTATTTTTACAATAAATGATGGGTTATACACTTACTTTTTACCTTTATACTTCACACCCTGCATTGTTTCCCTTTTATTTGAGTAAATAAGGTGCTTCTAGTTTTATCCAAGGTTATGTACTTGTGCTTGAGTAAAGATTCTGGGTATTTTTGCTGATTGTGCTTATAAAACCCGGCCTTCCTGCCATCTATCAAGAGCATTGCCACTCACACAAGGATAGACATGTTTTATCATAGAAGAAAGGTGTTCTCCCTGAACAACTTTGTATTGATTTACAGTCACCTTTGGCTTTAAGGGGACAAGTATAACAAACAGAGTCATCAAAATGTCTCTCTCAGAATAACAGACACAATGGATGGATTCACTGTGGCTGTCAAGCATTGAGGTTCACTGGAGTACAGACTCCTTCTCCTGACCCTGTAGCATCGTAGAACAGCTCATATGGTTTTTGCACCATTAAACTCTCAAAGTGTTTGTGAAACCCTTCTACTACTATTACATCAACTACTACTACAGTATCCCATTTTGCATAACTGTCAAATTTTATCCCCCATCATCAGTTTTGTTGTTTCTATTGAAATCACAGGCCAGGGAAATCTTTATGACAGGATGTCATCTGTGTCTGAACAATAAGTCTTCCTACATAGTCATTCAGATTTCTTCTTCTTGCACTTTTAATAGAAAATCAGAATCACATTGGCCTGTTTGGTGTCTTGTCACATAGCACGACTGGATGATAAGTGAATAATTGCACCTTGTGTTGCAATTGTACAACAGCAATGGCAATTATCATGCTTCTCCGTTAATTTTTTTCTGACTTTTACTTTACTTTTCCACATTGTTCTGTTTGTCATTCATTAAGAGAACAATGACAGATGGTGGCTGTTGTATATGCCCGCCTTATTGAGGAGTCTATGTATCACTTTAGGGGTGTATGTAACCAATATATGTAATAATTGACCAAAAAAATATTATTATTTAGTCTGAAATGTATATTAGGCCTTTAAAAAAGTCCAAATTGTTTTTGACATTTTATGATTTTATCGATTATGTTAATTTGCTGACCACAAAGACGTGTACAACAGCTTTTTCAAGGAAAGTTTTGATTATGTGGTGCTCGAGAGCGCAGAAATTGACATATCAGTTATGATGCATTTGGCATTTTAAAGTTAAATGGGTTACACCACTAACGCCATTCGTGTGTGTTGCTGTTCACACGGGTGCAACATGTTAGCCGGAGGGAGATCTCCTGCCAGATCGCCTCACCATCCATCCACCCATCCATCCACCCACCACAAACACACAGAGAAGGACACACAGAAATAACAGATGTGACTGTACTTCGTTTGCTCTTTTTCCTCGCTATGACGAATAGCAGTCTTCAAAAAGGTTGTTGCTTACACCAAGCAATTACAAGCAGAAATTTGAAATCGGGTTTAAATGTACATTAGAGAGGGAATAAAAGGGAATAAAACTGGAGGCGCGATGAGTTGATCCCATATCAGAGGGATGAGACTAACTTTCTATTAAATCCTGCTCGTTCTGATCTCTGCCTGAGATCTGCCTTTGTTCCTCCACACTGCCTCAGTCTGTGAATGAGTCATAAGTCAAAGCCTTGGGGGAGACGCAGCAGGAGGCACGAGTAAAATTGTTTGTTTCATAACACCAGCCACCTTTTTGTTCCAGTGATGTAGCTCAGTGGCTCAGCTACGCATGATGATGATCCAGCAATTTCCACCTGCTTTGTTCTGTTCAGATAAAAAAAATGTCAATGCAAAGATGATAAAAGCATTGATAGTAAGCATTAAGAACAAAGTGAAAAGATAATTTGTTTTTATATGCCGGAACTGTTTTGGCTCTGGATAATTCATCCTAACAAGACAGTTGCTGTGCGGTAATGAACAGCATGAACTTCTCCTGATAGTGTTTGTAGAGTCCTGCTGGGATGTTGTAAGTGTATAAGGCCACTCGTGCTGCTTTACACGTTTACAACCTCACAGGAAACAATAACTATCATGTTCAGTTTTAATTTCCTTTGTTGAAGGAGAAGATTATCGTTATTGTCTTTGGAGAAGGAAGTAACATTTACTGAACATATCTAAAAGCAGCAGTTTAAACTTTACAAGACCAAGCCCACTGACCGATCTCTTGATTTACCGACCAATGTTTCCCCTCCGCGTGTAATCACTGGCCGATAAATGGGGAAGCTTGATCAAGCATGACATAACATGGAGCACATGAGAAACACCAGATGCAGAGCACATAATTAACAGCCTATCGCAAGTTATAACTCGTTATCATGTCAAACATATTTCCACTTGTGATTACATGTAATAAATTGTCTGATTTGTTTTAATTTTGAGTTTTTCCATATTCATCCCCCATATTGTCCACATTGTAATCACATGATTGGGAAAACATGGTACTCTTACATGATTTTAAAAAGAATTAGTGTTACAACATATCTAATATTTTGACAGAATAAAGAAATTCAGCAAAACTACATCAGTATAAAATACTGACACCAAATTCAGAGTCTTCAAAGTCATGTAAACATCATGCACATCCCACTGGCCTTACATGGGAATTTACATGGGTTTAACACATTTACTCCATAGAAAATTTCCAAAACTACATGTATCCCAAGGAAAAATTCTAATTTACACATATGTTTCATATATTTCACTTCACTTTCAAACATCAACATCAGGCACACATGTAGCCACCTAGGATTCTATTCGACTGTATTCGTAATAATTTCATTAAAGGAACAATATCCTGCTTTATACAGATTCTGCATATGCTAACTCACGTACTGTTGAAAATGACGACTTTGATTACATTTCTGCGATCGCTAACACGTGTGCATATATCTACGCTGATGATAACTTTCTGGATGAGTCATGGATGACCTTGAAGATTTGGGTGATCGCTCCTTCTGGATGCTTCAGGATCTAAGCAATGCCTCGTCCACTAAACACTAATCTTGAGTTGATGTGTTAATGTAATTTATTACCAAAATACCTTGAAAGGATCATTATCTTTTAAGTCAACATAGTAAATGTGAACAGATTATTTCCTTTCATAGCCAGACATAAAGCAGCAATGGCCTGAAGCCCATTGGTGCTGTAAGTTTGCATCTGAAATCTATAAATTAATATTCAGCTGCTGAATGCAGCATTATGTTCACCGCTCATAGTCGGCTACTTTTTTTCGGCTGTTTGGTGCAGACAAATGTTCTTTAGAGATGAGGAAATATTACATCTAACAGTATGCAAAGTTATTTCATCCAGTTTTAATGTTGATTAGAAGATGTTTCAAAATACAAAACATTTGAGCCTCTATTAATCTTTCTCATGAACCTCTTTAAAAACCTTTGGAGACGTTCACAAAAAACAGTGTTGATTCAGAGGCTCAAAAACATCTGACTGGTGTCATAAATGAACTTTTGGACCATGACATTGCGATTCACGAATCTTAAAATATAAAGAGCCTGTTGGTGACATGAACATCAGTTACTGGTGGACCAAAAATAAAATGCCTGTACATGACAGCCATAAGACACGATGCTATTGCTCCATTTCCTCAGCACATGACAGCCTTTTAACCCAGTCTTGTTTCAGATGGGGGGGGGGGTGCTGGGGTTATTTTTGAAGAACATCAGTGATGTGTAACACCACAGACGGAGAGATTTCTCCAGTCCACTCTGACACACTCTGAATGTTCACTAACACGCATTGAATGTTAGAGAACATTCAATGCCCACTTCCAAAATCAGAGAGGAGAAAGCTCCTCCCTTTCATCTCCTGCCAGCTCCGTCATCTGGGATGTGGTGAAGCGAATGATATAAATGCAAGAGAAGGGAGTCAAGATGAAGGCGATGGAGAGAGGAAATGTAATATATAGGGGTAAAGATGTGGAGAAGGGTTGTATAAGCAGCTGGGAGTAGGAGGACTCCACTGCAGGAAGAGGGAGGACAAAGAAGAGAGGTGCCATGTGAGGGTTAGAAGGGGGATGGGAGGAGGTTTGGTTGTTTTTTTGGTTTTTCTTTTTTCTTTTTCCTCCCTCTGTGCATGTATGCCTGCCATTGGAGGGATGGCCAGAGCAGAGTCATGAGGACACTGAGTGCCAGAGCCGCAGATGGCACTCCCTCTACTGTACCACACTGTACTATCCTCTTTCTACCATACCTATAAATTACCTCAAATCAACGCTTAAAAATATAGGATTTGGAAATCAGGGAAAGGGTTGAGGCTGTAGAGCAGGAGGATGTATATCTTTAAACCAAGCAACTGGACACCACTTATAAATATGATGTCATCATAAGAGAGAGGGAGGGCTGACAGTGAGAGCGAGAAGGAGAGGAGGAGAGTAGGAAAGTGCTGGCCTCTGTGACCTCCACATTGCAAAGTGAGCGTTGTCAGCGATGCCTTTGTTTTGTTGATGTTCACAGTTCAGAGATCCAATTCAGACAAAACTGATTTACACAAAAGCTCTGACACTTAACAGTGAATAAAATTGTTAATTTGTCAGGGAAAAAAGAAGGAGACAAGCAAGAAGATAAGAGTGTTTATACTTCCAGAGTTCAAATCTTTAGGATAATGTCAGAACATCACAGAAGAGATATTTGCGTTCACCTATGAGAATGAATGGTTGAAGTAGGAGAGCATCCCAACCAGTCCACTAGGACTGCTTCAGGGTGTTGAACAACATCCAGATTTTTAGCAGGTATTAAGTTTTAACGTTAGTAGGATGTACATCAACAGCAGTTCTGCAGGTTTTTGGTCCTTAACCAAACCAAGTTCTCTGGTGTGCCAAAAATGATGGTGATCGCTCCCCCTTTATGTTCCCGTCATTGTCCAGAGCAGTACACTATCATTATGGTCCTGTGGAGGTCATCAGCAGATTTGTGCATACCTTGATGAGAAGTTTATTTTGATCCCTTCCTTTAAATCAGGTGTGTTGGTGAAAGGAAACCTTTAAAATGTGCAGGGCAGGTTCCTGGGGACCTTCACTGGGGAACACAGGTCTCAGCTTTCAGTTGTTCCTGCTCTGCATGGAGTTTTGGTCCTTCTGATCTTCTTACTTTCTACATTTAGTCTTGATCTTTCTGGTGAACCCTTTGTTCTGTTTTTAATTTAGCATTTGCTTGATTTTCTGTTTTACTTTTAAAGTATCCTGATTGTTCTCACCTGTGTCTCTTCGGGCCCTGTTGGCGTGTATATATATTGTCCGGGAATTTTTCCTTCATCTATCTGTCCATCTATCGGGTTGCCTCTTGTATCTTCGTGTTATGCACCTCTGTCATGCTTTATAGTTTTTGGTTACTTTGTCCACGTTGTTTTAGGTGTTGTGCATATGCTACTACTACTACTACTACTACTACTACTACTACTACTACTACTACTACTGTCATTTAGCAGAAGCTTTTATCCAACGTGGCTAACATCTGAGAGAACAACACAAGCAAGTAATCATGTAAGAGAGTCCAGCATGGATAAGTGCTGGTCAGACTGCTGAGAGTCCAGTTGGTCCAGGTGCTGCCATGCCAATGCTGGATTATTTATTTTTTATTTTTTTAAAGGAGCTCTCCGTTACCTTGAACAGGCTGTGTGCTGCAAAATGTGCTGCAATTCGGGCCCAAATTTCCCGCGCTGGGCTGCGGATGTGACGTCACATGACGCTGCATGCGCGTTCTCCCCGTTCTCCCGTGCCGGCTTCACTGTTGGCTGCAGTACCCCCAATGGCCGTCGTGGTGAAGGGTGGCACTAGAGAGTCTCATTTCTTAAAAGGAGCCTCAAGCTCCTTTAAGTGTTCCCTTCCCACCCAACACAACAGTCCCTTTATACAAGAAAAACTATGTCTTAAAAGTCACCATCATACGATCATCTCTTCATAGTGCGTGCAGCTTACTCAGTGCTGAGTCATGCAAAGAGCTGGACAAATCTTCTAACTCATTCTGATGAGCAATGGAGTTAACTAGATGCAGAAATGCTCCTTAAAGAGCTGAGTCGCTAGCTGTGTGAGGCGCTTTTCTTTTAGACCTAAGAAATAATTACTGCTGCATTTTGGTTCCTCAACTCTATTGAATGAAATAAAGCTGGGATGTTTGCAGAATTCCCACATTCGCTATGGGAAGACTCTTCAGCGGTTTATTACATTAACTTTTCTTGTGACATTGATGTGTATTGTGCATTTTAACATTTGGGATTGGTAAAATTCTTCTCTGAGATGCACTGACAGCTGTGTGAAATCATGCACAAATTGAAAGTGTCCCTCAAAGCTTTTTATAGCCCCTGTTTGAAAGTCATTACATCAGCGAAGGGAGAACTGAAACATGTACCCTTTTCCTGACACCCTCACAGAGACCCAGAGAGCTGCAGAATATTCATCCTCTGTAAGCCATCAGTAATGAGAATTTGCTAAAGCTATTTACGCCTACTTACACCCCCTGCTCCAGTGGACAGTGCAGAGTAAACCAATTCACTGTTAACATTTATCAGCAGAGTCCTGGGACAATAAAAAGGCAGGCTGGCTGTTATCTGAATTCTCCCTATTCAGCCCGCGCGGGCCTGAGTCTGAATGCTCTGTTACGGGCTCTGATGGGTGCTGACATTGAAAACTCGTCCTTCTTAAATGCTGCTTGTGACTGTACTGATATAAACAGGCAAGCTTCGAGTCCGTTTTGCAGATCCAGCATTTCCCCAGAGTGGAAAAGGTTGACCAGTTTTGATACTTAAAAACCTGAGCTTGCTGGTTAGACTCCAAACACAGAACAATCACATCTGGAGCTCATGCTTGCTCTCTGCTGTAGTCGGCGGGAGGTTGTGATCTGCCGTTACTTGCCATGTTTACAATGTTCTCTACCTCAGTCAGGATTGTTTGTACCTTTACTGTCACTCAACATATGGTGCTTTTTTTTAAGCTGATTTGTGCAGGTGCCGGCAGTCCTGCTGTTTTCTACATTTGATTGGTTCAGGTTTAGGGGTGTAACGATACACTAATCTCACGATATGGTACGATACACGATATTGAAGTCACGATAACGATACGATACGATAATATAGCAGTATTTTTTTAACAACCTTGAATGAGGAACATAAGACTGGAAAAAATGGTCTTTATTTGAAAGACACAAAATGCAAAACAATGCTGTGTGTTTGCCCTATTGTTACAGTTTGTAATGCTTTATAACTGTTTTAAAGAGAAAGCCAGGCCAACCATTTTCCACAAACTGAACTAAAAGTAAATGTCAGGTTTGCATCATGCATCTTCAGTTTCATACAAGTAAAAATATTTTACCACAAACTGAATAGTTTCTCTCATGATTTTACTTTTTTCTTTTCCATAAATTTAACAACTAAAATTAAATAAATAAAAGTAAATAAATACATACAATTTTACGCTCACCTTTAAGTGTAAGAGGAGATTTATTTTCGTTAAGAAGGTTATTTTGGTAATCCAGGGTTCATTATTTTATAAATATATTCTTTATATTCTGATGTAAATCAGGGACTATAATTACATTAGTCAGTTTATCTGTAGTGATTAGTCTGTTTTAGATTGGGCGGAGTGATACAGCACTAGGTGCTATGTTGATGTTCTAAAATCCTACACTGTTGAGGGACATTAAAGTACACTGGAACTCAGCAGAAGTTTTCCCGTGTTTATCCTACTCACGACCCGAAAAAGGTTTAATTTAATAAGGTACGGCTTAACTCTACACCAGCCTTACATAAGTAAAAGTTCAGCGCTCAAAACCCCCCAAGAGTCCCGTGATCGGGACCAAAACGGGACTAGTTTATTCTGAGCGGAGTAAGATTTTGGTCCGCACGTTGAGGCAGGGTCGGATGCGTGTTACTAGTCAACACAGTAGATTAATATTAATAACCCAATATCGCAATACAGTTTGTCACCTCCACGACACGTATTGTGACGTTTTTGTATCGCAAAATTTTGTGGCACCATATATTGTTACACCCCTATTCAGGTTAAACAATCGGCTCTCCAGTATTCCTTAAATATTTGTTTGGAATGGTGTTCTCATAAGAAAATGTAGACATTTGGTTAACGTGAAGAAGGACAATGAGCTCTTGATTTAGTGAGTCATTATTTCCAGTGATACATCGTGATGGTACTGTATTGTTTTACTGTTGCAATGATTTGCATCAGAGAAGAAATTAGGTCAAAACCTCTCTTGAGAAAGGGAAAGATGCATGCTAGAATGGACGTATATCTGATGTTTTTCCTGAAACAGCAGCTCTCATGCATTCGCCCAGAAAAGAGGACATTTTCTACAATGCACCTCAGTTTCAACCAAAGCAGTTTGTCTTCTATACCTGTCCTGACATCTTAAACTCTCAACAGTGCAATTGGTCTGTTTGTAAATTGGGACAAGCGTAAGCTAAACCCACAGATGGTTTAAGTGCTGATGTGGGCTTGCTCTGCTTTGCTCAGGTTGCGAGGATTCAGTCCTTGCTGTGGTTTTTCCATGTCAGTTGACCAATAAGACTCAAGTTTCCTGGGATTTCGACAGAAGCCTCAAGAGTCACACCCCTGGAGAGGCTGCTTTCACACCACTGCAGAGGTGGAACAGCAGGAGCAGGGATCCTGAGGAGTGCAAAGAGGAGTTTTCAATTTGTTTACGTCCACATCTGAAACATACGTTTTCTACGAAATCTATGATTATTTATATAAGCAACATTGTGCCGTTGTTTCCTTGCTGTAAAGTCCCCCAACACAGAAGCCAATTTTCTATCCCAAATTATTTGGATTTATATGAAATCTTGAAAAAGAGATGTAATGATGCTTATTTTCTATCTATCTGAGGATAAGCCCAGGATTAAGCCTAACTCCATGGGGTTGTGAGCCAAACTATTTGGCTATTTTCTTCATGGCTTTATCTGGTTTCTGATCTATGTTGTAACGAGCTTAATGCACAAGCCAAATTTATCACCGCTGTGCATAGATTACTTTAACGAACATGGAAGCGTGGAGCAAACATAGAAATTAGCTAACATGACCTTGATACTTATTTTCGTTTTAGTGTTTTGCCACAGTTAGAAGTAATGTGTTTGGTCTCAGGAGAAAACAGAAACCAGAGATCTCCTGAATTAAGATCAGGAGTCTGTCCAGTGTCCAAAGATGACAACATCAGTCTCATCGTGGCCTGGCTATGAGCTGCAACAAAATTATGTCCCTGTCAGGAAATTCAACCGTACATAAACCTCAATAAAAGTCTCTTTTATGTTTTTTTTAAACTGCACTTATCTACTAATAAAAAGCCTGTTTTTGCTCATATAAATATCAAAACTCTCAGATCCTCAATTGATCCTTAGATACTTTCAAATATATGAGTTTAAATTACCAATATAAAATCATTGCTACGTGCACTTGCAGCTATCTGGGAACTTATAGCTGAACTACGCTGCCGTTGACTAGAAACCTGTCCTATATGTCCCCCCCCCCCTAACACCCAGCCCCCAGACACCCCGAACAAAGAGAAGCCAAGAAAATACAATTATTTCATCTTGGTGAAGTCATTTACACCAATAGCGTCCTCACTACTTTAAATATTTAAGGAGAGGAACATTAATCCTGAGTTGTCTACTATTTTAGGAAAGCAGAGCAATGTAAGTGGGTGGTCCCTTGATGAAGCGTGGTTGTAGACAGATACCTGCAATGGGATTAGAAGACAATAATATGAGGTATAGGTGCAATGACGAGACGGGGGAAATTACCTCGGGAGATTTGACATCTCCCTGTCCGGGTAACAACGTCACACCTTGAACAATGAACAATTGGGATTGATTTGAATGGCTTCTCTCGTTGAAAAAGCCTCCTTTAGCTGTTTTTTTCAATGTAATATCAAGCAAAATGATACTTGGATTTGCTTCACTCCTAAGATCATCATTGCGCTGATGTAAAAGCAGCTTCCAGACGTGAAAGGCTTTGTGAGTTGTGAGAGCAGCAGTGAGCGAGGCAGCAGGGAACATATCAAATGTCGCTTGGTTAAAAATCCTTATGTCGGCCAAATTTATGAGTTTTAAATGAGTCATTTGACATTTTAGGAAATAAGCCTATTATCTCCATTCATGAGCGTAAGATGTGCTCAACAGAGCTGCCATACTGACAACAAACTATGAAGACACCACAAAGGCAGACATTTTTAAAGCCCAAGATCATCTTTCTGACAAAACATGAATAAAGAATTATTACAGATTTCTCTTAAGATCCTGGATCACACACATTAGCACTGTAAAATCAATCATTGATTGTATTCATTGATAGAGTCATAATTAAACAAAATCGGTTCAGTTTTCATGGCGAAAAACCTACAGGTTTTGTTGTTTTTTTCTGGAAAGCACAAAATATTTTATCTACATTTGTGAGCGGTTGCTCAAGAGTACACGTCCCTTCTGCACTGCTGCATATTAATGTTTTGTAAGGAACATGTAGGCGCTCGGAGGTTGTAATTTGCATCAGATTATTATCTTTTACCAACCCTTACCAAGTATAATAATCTCACAAAAGACAAGAGAGTGAGAAACAAGATTTTGTTTGGTGACTTGTTCCTCATTACTAGCAGGCATGGGGGTTAGAGAGGCCTGTTAATACAACACTCATCAACATCAGAGCTGAAACAAAGAAGAAAAATAAAACTGTCTGTCTGTCTGTCTATCTATCCATCTATCCATCTATCTATCATCTATTTTTTTATTTTTTATTAATTCACAATTTCTCTGAGAATGATATAATCTGACCTTTAGGTGACCTAACCAGAAACCACTATTAAGAGGAATGACATCTTTAATGAAACATTTGCAGTGATGGATGTGGAGTTGTTTGGGCTTTATAAACTTTCTCAGATTGATGGGAAACCGTAAGGTCTTCTCTAAGATTATTGCTGATGTTGTTCCTCCCTGTCATTTCAGTTAACAAACACACCTGTGTGCTCTGGACCAGCGGAGTAGAAAAACCTCTTTCTTAGAGGTGGTTTCACCTACTGATGATCAGTTAATCAAGTCATTGATTAGCAGGCTGCTATTTTCCCTGTTAGATCCGATGTAAGTGGTATAGATGTACTGCATTATTGGTAAATAAATATTTTGTACATCATGGATTATTGTTCATCTGAGGTTATATTTACCTAATATTCAAACCCGGTAACACGCAGATCTTTTTAAATTTACTATGTCTCAGTGGCATGTCTTGATAGATAAACCTTTTCAAATGATATTGTAGAAAGAAAGATCTTGGTAAAATGCATTTCCTCCAGTGTCAGAGGCCCTGACGCTAAACAGAGTTAAACAGGAGTCATAAGAGCGAGCTATAAGAGGTTATTTTGACAGGATATGTGGGAGAATTAGTTTTTCTCTTACAGTGATGCTCAACTTATATTTGGTGACAAGATAAGCTTCTATCATCTTCGTGTGATACTAAATCTCTGCTAATGATGTATATTACTTTATATTCTTGAAACTAGAGAGCTTCTAAAATTGGGGTTTGAGTACTTTCCAGTTGCTGTATGTAACAATAAATAAATATTGATTACTAAATCGGGATTCATTATTCATCACTGGAAGATATGCAGCCAGAAAACTGTGAAAGAGCAGTACACTGAAAAATGTAAAGACATGCAGAAATGTGTGCAGTAAATAAGAAAACATCCAAAATTGATTCCAGATATGAATAGATATAAACTAATGCAGGTGGTGGCGTAAATGCCTCTGTCCCTTTCCAGACCAGAAAAACATTTGCAAAAATGCTTTAGATAAAGTTTTCTTAGTGAAAGAGCAGTTGTGATGTCCAAGGGACATTTCTTTATGATGCACAGCTCTCTTGTCTATTAACTACAGCTGTTGTAGCAGCGTGGAGTTTGTAAGACAGAGATAGAGGAAGATGCAGTGAAAGGTGAGAAGAGGACTTTGCTCTAAAGTGAGCAGGGACACACTTCGCTGGACATGGAGGAGACGCGAGCCTGCGTCTGTGTGAGTCTCAGTCAGAGTGATGGGTCTCTCCATCTGCCATTATCTTCCCTCAGAACTAATTACAAGCTGATGGACAGCGGACTAATTACCAGGGCCACCGGTGGTTTTAAATTAGCCTGACTGTGGCATGGCGTCTGGCATGATGGAGAGTGACAGGAGACGAGGCAGAACAGAGGGAAGGACATGTCTCCAGAGAAAGGACGGAAAAGGTGTAGAATAAAAAAATAAGGAAACAGGGTTTCACCGGTTGCCTGATGTCGTGTATGATATGATTCTTTCTGAGACCTCTGCACCATTCCCATAATAATAATAATAATAATAATAATAATAATAATAATAATAATAATAATAATAATAATAATAATAATTATAATAGATATACTGTAATAAATAGAAAAATAAATAAAAGTACCTTATATATTTATAGAGAGAGTATGTTTATTTCAGTATATAATGAAGTTTTACATTTAAAATTGCTTACATTTCTGTGTATTGTCTCATTAATCAGGCATCAAGGGGTTAAACACCGAGCACAGACATGATGCTTGAGGCAAGCCAGCAGCTCCTGGGCATCTACCAAACCCACTCACCGTGCTTCTCATTCGACAATTAAGCACACCAGCGCCTCACACCGCCTGATGACTGGCAGACACACTTTCATATTATACAGCTGGTTTGCACCTGTTGGGCTTTGAAAATGTTATACACACTTCTGGAGATTTTTTTCCCTTATTTTTCAAGTTATATATCTGCCCATTTTTAAATTTAGTGGGCTCCTCTGAAAGAAAAAGAAATGTGAAGACTTATCATTCACCCTCTGTGAGCAGTTGTCCTCCAATCAAAGTTGATACTCGTCTCTTTTGTTTTACTCAGAATTTTCTTCAGATTTTCAAAACCTCAGTAGTTAAAGTGGAAAAATCTGGCTCATTTTCAGCTTTCTAATTTCAATCTCAGCTACCCGGTAGGTTTGCACCCAGCATAGAAACCCAGAAACACAAGGAGAGGCTCTTTCAGAAAAGGAGATTGGCTCAGATTTGGCTCAAGTGTTTTTGATTGGTCCGGATGTTCTAATCTAATGCTCTAATCAAGCACAGGTTTTTCAACATAGTAACAGCCTTAACACTGTTGTAGATGCCTCAACATCTCATCTTCCTTGCATGTTTGAGCCAGAATCAGATTCAGAGTATGAAGTGGACAGCATGATACCTGAAACAACAAGGGTCACAACAGGGCGTCTCTGCACCGTAAATAGAGTTAATATGATGTGGATTGTGTCATCTTTCAGTCACTCACTGCTTATATATACATTGATTTTTCTGTATTATCGTCATGGCCAGTACTCGAGTTGTAAAAAAAAATCAGGGGGGATGGTGGATTTTGTCATATGGGGACAGATAATTTGTGCTGATTACAAATAATATAATATATTACAAATAATAGCAGTGACCAAAACACCTGCAAAATACTACAGGAATGACATAGCAGCAGTTAAATGCAGCCTTCTGTAAGCTTTAAATATCCACTGGGCTTACATCTAATACATCAAAACACAACAATAAAAAACAGTTTTCTGAACTTATCAATATGCCTCTGTCCTTCACAGGATAAGTAAAATGGATCACTGCAAAAACTCAAAATCTTAACAAGAATATTTGTCTTATTTCTAGTTAAAATGTATCATTTTAGTAAAAACAATCTCATTACACTTTAAACAAGACTCATCACTGGAAAAAACATCAATTTTCACCTGTTTCAAGTAGATTTTCACTTGAAATAAGTAGAAAAATCTGCCAGTGGAACAAGATTTTTTTGCTTGTAATAAGAAGATAAATCTTGTCCCACTGGCAGATTTTTCTACTTATTTTAAGTGAAAATTTACTTAAAACAGGTGAAAATTGTCAAATAAGTTATTTTTCTGGTGATGACTCTAAATGTTGAAATAGCAGTAAAACCACATTCATTGATGAAATGACATAAGGGATGGAAAGGGGGATGGCAGTTTTACAGGGGGGATGATTTTGACCGTTTTTATTTCAGGGGGGATGCCATCCCCTCATCCCCCCTCAACTCCAGTACTGGTCATGGCTCAGAAAAACCGACTGCATCCAGTGAGCCATGGTCAGCCAACTTTCCCTCACATTCAAAAGCCCATGTCTGTGGAGACATGCTGTAAACGAAGCTTAATGTTCAGTTAGATGGATTACCAGCTCCACCAGACTGGAAAAACATCCTTGAGCCTTTTTGTACAGCTGTAAACATACAGACCTTTAAAATAACAGCAGAGGCTCTTTCTCTTGTTTAGACCTTTTACAAATGTAACAAGCTTTACCTGCCCTGTTTAGTTGTTTTGACTCTTGTTTTAGATTAAGCTTTTTTCTGTTTTATTTTAAAAGAACTCCCCTCCGTGTGTGATTCCCTCTTATTGGTAATTCATACCTACTGTAGGTCTCATAATCCTGTTCTTCTGTCATCATTATGCTAGTCCTCCTCCTTGTCTCTCTGCTTCCCTCGTGTTTACATCCCTTACACAGTGGTTCTTGTTTGATATTGATGAACTTCTGTTTGACTACTCCTGATTTGATTGTTTCTATTTCTATGCTTTTGTGCCTCACAAACCCCTAAAACCTAACAACTCATTATGCCATCCTTGGCGGCAGCAACTCCTTGACCTCCTCGACAAACATCCTTGAAGCAATCTTTTGTGATAACTGGCAAATAATGTTTTGCATCACTGTGGAGCAATATTGACGCTCTCTTTTTTACAGAATTGTTTTTAATGTATCCACATTGGAGAGTGTTTGAGCATGAAGAGTCTTTTTAAGGTCATGCCACAGAGTTTCAGTCAGATTTAAGTCCAGGCTTTAACTAAGCCACTCCAAAACCTGCCTTTTTCCAGCCATTCAGAGGTGAGCTTGCTGGTGTGCTCTGAATCATTTTCCTGCTGCATGACTCAAGTGTGCCTGAGCTTAAGCTCACGAATTGATGGCCAGAAATTCTCCGTCAGGATTTTCTGGTAGAGATGAGAATTCCTGTGTCTATTACTTACACAAAGTTTCCGAGGTAATGAAACAGCAAAGCAGCTCCAGACCGTGACTCTACCACCGTGGCGGTGTTTGACTGTATCGTGTTCTGTTTCTGAAATGCTGTGTTAGTTTTACGCCAAATGTAACGGGACAAAAGCTATCCAAAGAGTTCCACTTTTGTCTCATCGGTCCACAGGATATTTTCCCAAAAATATCAGTGATCATAAAGCCCAGTCCCAAAGCCTTAAGCCGCGTTTATACTTGCAGTTCAGAACGCGTACGCGAGACGCAGGATACGCGTGACGTCACGTCTCGCGTATCCTGCGTATCCTGCGTACATTTGACGCGTCGACGTGCACGTTCTCAAAAAGACACTGAACGCGTACGCGACCTGCAGTTCTCGCTCTGGCCGCTAGTATCGCTGTTCCCGGTCTGATCCCAGCTGGCACGATTATGCTGCTCTCCCCTGGAGAAAGTTCCCCGTGCATATATTTATGCAATATTTAACTTCCCCCCAGGGTTTCCGTTGTCCGGTAAAATATGCCGAAGTCCGGTATTTTATAATCTCTCCGGTCAAAATACTCACTGGTGCTGCGGGACTAGAGTCCCCGGGAGTACCGCGGATGGCGAGCCCCGGCCGCCGAGCCCCGGCCGCCGAGCCCCGGCGACCGAGCCCCGGCGGAGGTACGCGCCGAGCCTCGGTGCCTGAGCCCCGGCGGAGGTACGCGCCGAGCCTCGGTGCCTCCCGGAGCCGGGAGGAAGCGGAGCCGGGAGCCAGGAGTCAATTGACGGGACTTATTTTATTTTAAATACTCTGTTTTTCAATAAAAATACTATTGAATGACTTGGAATCATATTAGGAACAATACATTTTTTGACCATGTTAATCTTTCTTATATATTGACATCTACTTCTCCATATGAACCTAAAATTAACTGGATTTATTGTTTCGTCATTCTTGTTGAGATGGGTGAGGAGAATGCTGGATAAATTAGTCTGGAAAGACTATCCACTTTTGATAATAAGCAATAATAATAAGATAAGATAAAATAGTCCTTTATTACTCCCTCAACGGGGAAACTCACGTAGCAGAAGTACACACACACACACACAGGGAAGGGGGTAAAACAGTAATATAAATAAGTAATACACATTAAAAAAAGAGTAATAATAATAATAATAATGTTATGGTTTTCTTTAGCTTCCTTCTAGGCACCCAGAGCTTTACAGAGATCATTATTCATTCACACACATTCTCCCCGGTGGTAGCTCCGTCTGTAGCCGCAGCTGCCCTGCAGACTGACGGGAGCGTGGCTGCCATATCGCGCCAAACGGCCCCTCCGACCACCACAAACATTCATACACACTCATACACATTCACACGATGTTATAATCTCCTACATCATCCAATATTGTCCTGTAAAAGTGTTCGTTTTTCTAATCTGCTACCGCTGCTGCTGCTACTACTTCTGCTACTTAATATAAGTAGCTTTTCCAACTGTTGCTCTGCTTACTGCCCCCTATCGGTCACCATCGGTATGACAGGCTCTACTCGGGTGGTACGCGACGTACGCAGTGGAGCATGAACAGACACAAAGCAGGCTACGCAGGCTACGCAGGTTACGTGCGTAGAGTATATTTCCGGCTTTAGAAATGGCTTTGTAACCCTTTCAGTACTGGCATATCAGTCAGTCACATTGTTTCTAATCTGGTCTTGAATTTCTTTAGATGGGGGCATGATGTGTTACTTTTTGAGCTCTTTAAGCCTAATCCACGTTGTAAGGCTCTGTTTAAGTGGTTTCTTGACTTCAAAGGTCTGGCAGTAATCAGACCTGAGTGTGGCCTGTGAAATTAAATTCTTCTCCTGGTTCGAGTCCTGACAGGGCCTTTCTGTGACCAGTTCAGCCACTCCATAGATTATTGGTTTTCACACATCTTCTTTCATGCGCTTAAGAAAATTAACTGTAATTTCCAGAAAAAAATAATAAAAGAGGAAGTCCCCATTCTTCTCTGCTTTCATCTCTTAAACATTTCTCAGCCTATTTGTCTTATTAATGAGACTACGTACGTGTGCAATTGCTGCTAAGTTTCTCCGGTAAAACAGGACGCAGTCATGTCCTTTAGTAATGGAGACACTATAGCTTCATTGATATCGCTCTTTTGTGTTCATCAGGTCCGTGGCCCTGCCCGGTCTTCGCCGAAAACCCTGTCATTATCATACCCTTAATGCATCTCACCACACTAGACTTGTCCTCTGGCGCTACATCCATCTGCCTAATGGGCCAGCAGGGCGCGGCCGGCCACTCATCACTTGTTTCCAGCACTTCAGTGTGTCATTTGTGCAGATTTTTAGTGTTACATCTCTTTTTGATTGTTAATGTTAAAATAGTTGGCTTTATATGTTTTTGTTTTTAGTGTTTTTTGTCAACTAAAACCTTTTTTCCGCTCATGTTTTTGCTGTTTCTGTACATGCTATTTGTAATGTGCGTGACTGTGTGACTGCATTAGTGAACTTTAGCTGTGTCAGCCATCAAACCATTAAGGATTGTAACTGAATCCTCTGAAAGCTCAACTCCTGTTCGCTGGTGGATGGTGATAATGGATAGGTGTGCAGGGATGAGAGTAGTCTTGTTGTGGTTGCATGTTTGTAAATAAATAAATAAACAAATAGAAGAGTACAGTGTGGGGAAAGGTTTACGGGAGAGGTAAAGGACATGGCAGGTGAATGTGTCTCTACCAGACTACTGAGCTGACTTGCTGTATGATCGCTGATAACAGGAAACAGCTTTGACCTTCCTGCATCCTCGCTCTTCTCTGGGCTGAGTCATGAGCATTATTGTGAAAATAAGGATTGTCAGGCTTACTTTTATTCCATTCATTATTAAACCGCGGGTGTGTGCATTCAACCAATACTGATAGATTTAATACATTTCATGCGGTGACACTATATCACAGCTTTCATCGAGTAAAAATACAGCTCAAAAGTATGATAGCAGGAAACAATCAAACACTCTGTGGGAGAACAGAAGATCCAGATATTTCAATGCTATAAATCATCAAATGTCATATCATATTTGAGTGTGTAGGTTTGTAGGAGGATGCATCGAGAGCTCAAACCGGTGGCATGCTAAATTTGGAGGTATTTGAGCTTTCAGATAATTTCTATAAAGATGTCAGATATTTATTTGTTTTTTTCAGGTTATGATCATCACTATGTTCACATCTCAATATACATTTCTGGGACTTTTAGCTTATACGAATGAGTTGGGGGGCGTTTGTTGTTCGTCTGCTGACTCTCAGAGACCACCAGTCTGCTTGGTTAGGGGTTAAGAGCGTTACTTTAGACGGAACACAGCTACCATGATCTTATGGTTTCTAATGAGAATATATATCAATTCTAAACATAGATTGTAGAAACAACTACATTTAACTACAGTTCATCTCAGTACAGAGAACTGGTGGGCTGCTTGGTGCAGAGTCAGTGTGGGGAGAAAAATCCCCTCATCTTGAATAACACAAAGGAGATTATTGTGAATTTTAGTTGGACCAGGAATAAGCCCAATACTGTTTCCATCTTGGGACAACAGATGGAGGTGGTGGAGGACTAAATATATCTCGGTGTTCACCTGAATAACAGATTGGATTAGAGGTGCAACATTGAGGCTGTCTATTAGAAGGGCGAGAGAAGAATTTGATGTATTTTGCAGTGTTTGCAGATAGATACCGTACATCTTTTAAAACGTCTTTGGTAGAGAGTGCTATATTTTCTTCAGTCCTCTTTAGAGGCAGTAGCATCAGAGCCAGTGAGTCAAAGAAACTGAACAAACTGATAAAGAGGGCTGGGAACTGCTTGGGAGGTCATGGAGTTAAAAAGAAGAATGCTGCGTAAATTTAAAGACCCCCCCACACACACCACTGCACATCCTCTTCACATTACAGCGATTTAATATCTTCAGTGAAAGGCATTTGTCAAATTCCCTGATTTACAGGCTGGTGCAGGAGATCATTCTTGACAACAGCTATAACCTTCAACAGTGACTCCAACAAATGACTTTATTCTACTGACTGACTGCAGTCCAGAGTGTCTTTTATTACTTGTTCAAGTTTCTATAACAGTCATCTAGAAAACAAAACCTGAATACTTAAAAGATTTTAAAAGTAATAATAAAAAAATAATAATAATAATAATCCTCCAGAATGTATTGATGAAATCACCCGTACTGACCTTCTGGGCCCCTCAGGTGGGCTGAGCTGCTGCTCCTGGACGTACAGAGGTCTAGGAGGGCGTTCTGGGGGGACAGGACCTTCTCTATTGCTGCTCCCCAACTGTGGACTGACCTGCCCTTGCACATTAGGCAAGCCCTTTCACCGTCAACTTTTAAAGCTCGTCTTAAAACCCATGCCTTCAGAACTGCCTATCCTTTGTGGGATAGATTCAACAAAGTACTGGAAACATTCCTCAGAGAGTTTGGTCCGTATTGACATGATAGCATCACACAGATGCTGCAGATTTGGCAGCTGCACATCCATGATGCGAATGTCACGTTCCACCACATCCCAAAGGTGCTCTATTGGATCAGGATCTGGTGACTGGGGAGGCCGTTTGAGTTCAGTGAACTCATTCAAGAAAGCAGTCTGAGATGATTCGTGCTTTATGACATGGTGCGTTATCCTCCTGGAAGTAGCCATCAGAAGATGCTACACTGTGGTCATAAAGCCAGAGGCAGAGATGCTGTTCTGCATACCTCGGTTGTAACGAGTGGTTATTTGAGTTACTGTTGCCTTTCTATCAGCTCAAACCAGTCTGGCCATTCTCCTCTGACCTCTGGCATCAACAAGGCATTCGCGCCCACAGAACTGCCGCTCATTGGACATTTTCTCCTTTTCGGACCATTCTCTGTCAACCCTAAAGATGGTTGTGTAACAACTCATAATGTAATAATGTCTCATAATGTAATAACGTCTCATAATGTAATAACCTAAATGTAATAAAAGTTCATAATGTAATAATCGGCTCATAATGTAATAAAATCATGAGTGCATAACGTAATAACGGCTTTGCGCATAATGTAATAATGTAATAACTTATTACATTATGAGCCTTACCCGGCGCCGCTCATAAAGTAATAACAGCTCATAATGTAATAACAGCTCATATTGTGAGAAAAGTGTTGCATTGTCATCATTTTTACCTCAGCCATTCCTGCAGGGGTGGAAGGAAATGCTTTCACCTCTGTCTGTCAGCAGGATCACACAATTTCTGCGCCACCACGTGTCGCATTGGCCAACTTAGATGTCATATAACTCCACCCCCAATACACGGCGGGGCCACATTAACAGGAAGAGAAGACTTATTGTTTAACGCATCATCCCCTATAGGTCAAGTCCATGGTATAAAGGTCACAATATAGCACACACTGACAACAAGAATGGACTTATGGGCAGAAGTCTGTGTTTTTGTTTGACTATGATTTGTACATAGGTGTTGCTACGGTAACCAAACTGAAAAGCTGGCAGGACAAGAGGGTGGATTAGGGAAGGAGGAGGGGGCTGTAGTTCATGTAGTTTAAAAGAGCATTTTCTTTGTTAACTATTGCTACAATAAATGCAAGACACAATAACTTCTACAATAAAAACACATTGGTCTTTTCAAATAAGTAAGTGAACACTCTTTCCTTCCATACAACCTGACGAGGTCCTTCCAGTCAAAATGTTGCTGTTTTTTATTGTTGGTCTTACTGCCAATTTAAAGCTATAGGGTCTATGATATTCAGTTTTTTTTTTAAAGGGTTTCACTAATTTCGCTGAAAACCCATGCTGTTTGCTTTATTTGCACCTTTAAGAGGTAAAAATTAGGATAATGCAGCTGTTTTCTCACAATATGAGCCATTATTACATTATGAGCTGTTATTACTTTATGAGCGGCGCCAGTAAGGCTCATAATGTAATAAGTTATTACATTATTACATTATGCGCAAAGCCGTTATTACGTTATGCGCTCATGATTTTATTACATTATGAGCCAATTATTACATTATTAACTTTTATTACATTATGAGTTGCTACATGGTTGTGTGGGAAAATCCCAGTAGATCAGCAGTTTCTGAAATACTCAGACCAGCCCGCCTGGCACCAACAACCGTGCCACGTTCAAAGTCACTTAAATGACCTTTCTTCTCCATTCTGACACTCAGTTTGAGCTGCAGCAGATCGTCTTAACCATGTCTACAGGCCTAAATGCATTCAGTTGCTGCCATGTGATTGGCTGATTAGACATTTGCGTTAACGAGCAGTTGGACAGGTGTACCTAATTAAGTGGTCAGTGAGTGTAGTTCCTAAGTATTCAGTTATTTGCAGCACTTTGTTTAAGCTGTGTTTTTCTAAGTGCTCTATAAATAAAGTTGGTATAGTATGGTAAATAGTCCTATTTAATGCTAAAGTTTGGGGGTTTTTGAACTTTCATATGTCTATTGTAATAATCAGATTTTCTTCTTTTTTTTTCTTCGTTAAAATAGATTTGGGAAGAATGTTCAGACAAAATCTGGATAATAGGAATAAAATCTCTTTAAAAAAAGACTAAAAGTAATTTGAATTAAAGGAATGTACTTGGATTTTTGTGTGGATTATGACAATAGAGAGTATCTAAAGTAGTAAAATGAATTACCTGCAGCTAAAAATTGTAGATCTAATTAAGGATGTGACAAGATTGTGTCTTGAGGTGGTGACTTTCATCAAAAATAAATACAGGCATTTTATTCATAAGACATTTATAGCTTCATATACTAAATTCAAAAAGTATATTGTTGTTAAATTTAGACTGCTGTTGATGTCTACAGTAAATTATTAGGTGTTTCAGGGGTGTTTTAGACAGCCAGGTCAGCTTGTGGTTGCATGTGTGTTGCACGCTGCGATGGCTTTCTGTTTTATCTGCTCATCACACCTCATACTGAGTAACAATTAGGGAGGGAGGACCAGGGGGAAGAGGACTTCTAACTGCTTTTAACGTGCCCCTCCACCCTCTTTTCCTGCAGTTCCCACAGGTGTCACCTCATCTCCCCTAGTTTAATACCAGCTTCCCACTCGTGCACCTCCTCCTCCTCTCCTCATGCCTGCCTCTCCATCGCTGACTCTGCCTCTCAGCTCACAGTCCCTGACTCATGCTATTCTCACAAATGTCTATATCAAGTGCAGCATTTTGAGGCAAGTGGGAAGATGGGGAGCTTAAAAAAAAGATTGAAGAGTGTGATGCTGCAGATGGATTGCAATGAGGGATAGGAGGAAATTATTTTTTGACGAATCATCAGATAGATTAACTGGCAGAGACAGGAGGAGTAATGGAAGAAACTATACGTGGAAGTAAAAGCTTGTGTGGTTGTAATCAGCAGAGGAACAGTGAGTGATCAGATATCTGAGCCATCAGCCAGTGTTTAAAAGCTTCGGACTAAAAGCTGTGTGAGCATGTGTCTAAGGGATTTTGCTGGTGTGTCTTTGCTAATTAAGTTATTCTGACCTAAGCTGATCTCAGAGCTGCTAAAGCAGTGTAGGAGATTGATGACCACAATACAGTGCAATCGTATTTCTCTAATGTTCTGTGTTGCACTTTCAGCCGTCAGTCCCCTAAGCCCTGCCTCTTTTTCTGTGCTGCGGTCCAACTCAACTGAAATTTCCGACTGAAGAGCTTTCTCACTCTGTTAATCTTTGTGAAGCTGCAATTTTGCCCCAGTTTTTTTAGTTTGCACCTGCCTTTTGGAGTAGAGACACCACACTCCTGCCCAAGGGCTCCAACTGCTTGCACGAGTTCTTTGTCTTTTCTCTGCTCTCTGTAGACATTATCAGTGGCTATTTATAGTCCGCTCACTGTTACCAGGAAGACGTACCATGGAGGATAAATTTCACTGCTGCTCACAGAGTGAGATGTCAGCAAAATACACCCATTTCATCTCTCACCGTAGGACGAACTGGTCATTTAAAGTTGACTAAATGAAACACAAGGAGTTTGCTCAGGCAGAAAGAAGCGATGTATTAAATTTGTCTGTTTTAACCTTTGGTTTTATTTTCATGTATAAGTGTCCCCAGACTACATAAACCGACTTTCTGTCTTCTTCCCCCAGCTTGTCTGCTACAATCCGAGTTGGTAAATTACGAAAGAGTGAAAGAGTACTGCCTGAAGGTGCTGAGCCACCAGAGAGACCACTTCAAGGCCATGTACCGAGCCGGCATCGCCTTCTATCACCTGGGTGACTACGAATGTGCCCTACGCTACCTGCGTGACGCCAAGAACCGCGAACCCACAGGTAGGGAAAAAAAAGTTTTGTTTGTTTGTTTTTGACTGATAACAACATTTCATTTCAGATGTGACTTCACAGCGGGTTACCCCCACTGAGTGGCAGAAAGACTTTGAGTTTGAGCACTCGAAAACATCTAAAATGGGAGAGAGCTGTTGTGCGATCGACTGTACTCATAGATTTAGCAAGAATTCTGAGTTATCGTTTTACAGACCGCTGAAAAATAAGCTTAAGAAAGCCAAATGGATCGCTGCAATTCGCAGAAACAACTGGATTACAGGCACCGAAAGGTGGATTTGCGTGCATTTTGTATCAGGTAATGTTGGATTTTTGGGTAGCTAACGTTAAACGGTCAAATCATAAAGTTCGGTGTCCTCATTACTTTAATTTATTAAAAAAATCCTGCCTTGAAGTTGGACCAAGCGTCAAGACTTTTGTATGCTGTTGTGCCACAGAGGAGGTGCCGGTTCAGTTATCAAAGAGTTATTAATGATTGTCGAAGGACAATCCTCAATAATTAATAAAGTAGATTATTTATCAAATTGAATTATCAAAATGATAATCAAAATGAATCAAAACGGGGCACCACCTGATGTAATCAGGAAAATGATAACTAAACAGCAAAAATCAGTCTCAAGGTAAATTATTCTACTGAATAATAGTGAAGGGAGGAGTTCAAACACAGACCTTTTCAAAAATTACCAAACAAAATGGCGAGATGACGTCACGTGGATCTACCATACACGTGATAGGCTGAGACAAAGGAAATGATGACTGGTCAGATCACGTGGTGACTGGGTCACGCGTTGTTTAACTACGGGGAAGGCCCCCCCCAGGTTACTGGGAGCGTGGAGGTCTAATGGTCTAAGCAGTAACGTGCCCGTGTGGGTTAGTGAGAAGGAAGGAAAACAGTCACCGTAAAATACACACGTAATGGCCGCCGGGCGGCGGGAGACACCGTCGGTCCGTATGAGACCGTCGGCGCGTTACACAGTAATATACAAAACAAACAACCGTAAACAAAATCAACGTTAACCGCCTTAAACTAAATCTGCCCAGACACAAAGCCTCTTACGTCTCCTGGTTCTGGGTTGTCTCGGTTCAGTTCCGGCCAGTCGGGTGCTGATTAACGCTCCCGCTGGTGGTCCGGTATGTGGCCCCCGGTTCCCCCTCTCCTTCCTGAAACAAAAGGGGATAAGCAGCGTTGCGGCAGCCGGGCATTCCCCCCTGGTCGTCGGAGCCGGTCACGTCTCGGTGCGCGCGGGTCCCTGTTCACTTTGTCTGAATGTCGCGCGTAATTCCCGTCTTATCGCTGATGAGTGCGTCGGCGTCACGGACTCAGCTGGCAGGATGCTCTTTGATCTTACGCTCCGCAGGTGATCCTAGTCGAGAGCGGCCCTTTCCCCCAGCTCTGGAGCAAATGAAAAAGACCTGAAGCAAAAGCGAGCCGAAGGAAAAGAGGAAGATTTCGGGGAGCCACTGCTCTTTATCCGCCGGGGATGCGCTGACGTCATCAGCGCCCGCGGACAGTTCACATGTCCTTACTGTATGCGCGCCGCCTCAGGCACGCCTTTTCTTGACACCTCCTGGACTACAAACCCGCTGGGCTTTGGAGTCTTTTCCTTTATTCCCCAAACCAACTGGCATTTGTCTGAAATGTTTTTCATTTTCAATGTTTCCACACTGTAGAACATTGAACTCCAAATTGTTAAAAAAAAACTTTTATAACACTTTCCATATTGATTTGCAGCAGCAATCGCTTCTCCTAGACCAATGCTAATGTCTTTCCCTCTTGGCATTGTGTTAAAACACACTTGAATGCTCAAAAATGACACCTTCATGTCTTCTACTAATACTACATAATCACTATTTTCATTGTCTGTAATTTGATCTTTAGCCATAATGTACAGAGCCAGTTCAAGACTTTGTTAAACCTCTATTCATTTTGAGTGAGAAGCTGCCTCCTGTATACATAGAGCTTGTTTCCATTAAGTAACACAGTACAGTTTTGGTACAGTGTAGTTACCATCCTGGTTCTGTTTTTTTGTTTGTTTTGGTACCTTTCTGTTGGGAGACCAAAACCAGTGTTTGGGTATCTTTTCAGGTGGCACATGAAACACTTCAGACAGTTGATTGATCCAAGAAGGATCATTTCTTTCCTGCAACATAGAAATAAATAAAAGATTCACCATTTACAAGTCTTTTCTCAGAAAAAAGATCAGCTTATTCTGGCCGAGAAGAAAGAATACAGTCTGCTGGATGTCCTCCACTGCTGTCCTGTGTTCTTCTTTCTAAATGTATTGGCTGGATATGTTGTGCTGCCAAGGTATGATGTCATAGGGTTATGTAGCTGATCTACAGCCTTTTGAGCACAAGTCAGAGCAGGATTTAACATTCCCACTGAACTATGCCATCCCAAAGTGAGCTTTATTGCTCAGTGGAGACTTAGCTTAAGAGGAAAATGCCGACGTCAGTATCTGAGCTACAAGATGCTCTGTATGAAGTTGAGGCAGCTTAGTCCGTTTTTAAATTCTGCAGCTGACTTGTTTACATTCGTGACTTTCACATTTGAGAGGTTTTGGAGTAGAATTAGGGCCCGATTTACTAAGATCCTAAATAAAGAGTACTAAATTGCGTGTGCACTGAAAAAGTTTGCGCGTGCTGTTGTTGTGTGTTTTGCGGGTGATCAACTAAGATTGCGTGCGCAATTGATAACAGGTGCAAACTGCAGTATTTAAATGAGGTGTTGCGCGTCTTACGGTTTGCGGCGCAAACTTTGCGCCATGGAGAGTCTGGATGGAAAGCAGGATATAGTCGCAAGCGCAAAATGAAATTTGACGAGTTGGAGTTAGAGATATTAGTGGAAGAGGCAAATTGTTGTATTCAGCACCCCTGCCGTGAAAAGCACCCCCTCGTATATTCAATGATAAGTAGACCAAAAAAAAAAACAACACACTGACACTTCAATATATTTATATATACACACTCACACAAACACATACTTAGGAGTTTATATTATATATATTTACAAATATTATGGAAGACAACACAGTAAGCAGGCTATTAATTAATGACATCAATAACCCTTTACCCGATTTTTTTTGTTTTTACCCGAATCCATGAGCGCATTTAAACATGAATCATTAACACAAAACTGGACGCTAAACAGAACATGGACAACAGAACATGAACAGAACACGGAATGAGAATATAATTTTTGTCAGACGAGGGGGTGCTTTTCACGGCAGGGGTGCTGAATACGACACAACACCGGGGTATGACAACTGCAGAACAAGTATAGGCGCACAATGAGAAACACTTTTTTCTCCATGAAAACACGTGATTTATTTATTATCACAAATAAAAAAATGAATGTGCCTCCTGTGGCAACCTTTTGCTGAATAATACTCGATTTAACATTCAAATAAAATATTTCTCCTTTTGCATGTGGAGATTAGCACCTTCCTTTCGAACGTATTAAATACAGACGCAATCACAATCCACGCAATTACTTTCAGGCTTGGTAAATCTCATTGCGCGTGGTAAATGGACCAATTTGCATCTTTCCCTCCCAGTATTTAGCGATTTCTGGCGGGTACGCCCCATATTGATTATTCATCAGGGCAAAAGTACTAAATGAATTGCGTGTGCTATTTTGCGCATTTGAGAGACGCAGTCGTCTTTGCACGCTGTTAGTAGATCAGCTGGCACTTTGGTTTGCGGGTGCTGTCAAGTTTGCACACGTTTTTACACACGCAAACCTTTAGTAAATCAGGCCCTTAGTGTATTAAAGTGAATATTTATTCAGAAAAAGCTAACAAAAAATAATAATTGTTGGTTGCACTTTTTTGGGTAAGATGCGTATGCTTATGAATTTCTTACAAGTTTGTGGTTTCAAAAGAGGAGAATGCTTTAGAGTATTTTTTATTTTACCTTCTTTTTTCTTCTTTTTTCACGTTTCCTCTCTCCACTACAGACACCAACGTGCTCCGATACATCCAACTGACAGAGATGAAAATGAGCAAGAGTGGACAGCGGGAACGAGAGAGCGGCAAGGAGACCCAGGGCTAATCTGCTACCCTTACAACGTCCTGACCCCCTCCCACCTTTGACCCCTCAAGCAGTCCTACTCTGATCCTTCCTCCCTCGGCCTCCTCTCCTCCCTCTGTTGAGTCCTGACAGCAGCACAGACAGAAGAGACCTAATCACCCACCTGGTGACACAGAAAGGGGACACATATCAAGCGCTGCCTGCTACTTCTCTTTTTCCTCCTCTCCCCTTTCTCCCTCAGGTGCTGTGGTTCCTCTCCCTAGATGCAATCGGCAAAGTTAACACGAAGAAAATCAACAAAAACAAAGGCAAAGCTGTATTATACTCATAGAAACCGTCATTGTGGTGGATTGAAAAAGGAGCTTCAAAACATCCATGTGAACAATGGACATTTGCGTGATTTAGTAAATGTTTTAAGCGCATAAAATGCTTCTTTTTTTAATTTCAGCTTTCTTGCTCTCCGTTTTCTCCTTGCCTACTTTCTCTCCGTCTGAGAATTTGGGGGTTGGGAAGCTCTGCCACACCGGCAGGAGGGCAGGGGTGTGTGTGCGTACACGCAGGCAGTGTGAAACATAAAGCAGGGGACGTTGAGGAGGGTGGGTGAGACACATATCAAGACCACAGCCCAATTTGATTGTACATCCTAACCCTACAAGGCTCACTCAGCCCTTTACCCAGTCTATGGGTCAGGCTAACAGGAGAAACCTTATCACGCAAAGAAAAACCCTGCCTTTGGGCTTAATCTATCACTTTTCTGTCAAACCTCTCTGCCCTGGATGCCATGCTTCTCAGTTTCTTGACTGTTCTTTCAAATCAAGGGCTAATTCAAGTGTTTGTAATCCTTTGTTAGGGTCTTTATTTTACCGTCATGCTTTTAACTATAAAGTTAAAAGTTAAAAGCAAGTGTACGTGCAGCAAAGGAACAAAATTCCCAAGCAGTTCTTGCTGTCATCAGGTGTGCTATTGTGTACATTTGTGTGTCTTGAATCTGTTGTCTGAAACCCCTCCTGGGACGTGTATTGTGTTAACGTACTTCTCGAGGCCCCTCCCTCCCTCAACCCCCCCTGAGTTCTCCCATAAATGATGTCACAATGGAAAATAGCCAACGAGAAGGGCGTTCCATCAACCACCATTGGCAAGATGGAGATCCTCTCAAAACTTTCACTGCAAGAAACGATTTTTCTTAATAGCAGACTCACCTTTTACCACTTCCCAGACACTGATAAGGCACCAAGGAGTCTGTGGACAGCATTAGTGCAGGGAAACGAATACACACACACACACACACACACACACACACACACACACACACACACACACACACACACACACACACACACACACACACACACACACACACACACACACACACAAACACACACACATACATCTGTCCTAATGGTCCAAACCACAGTACTGGACCCCCAGCTTTAGTCTGCCTCATCAAGAGTCAGCCACTTAATATTTCTCTTGCTTACAGTTTACTGTATGTTGATAAAACATCCTGTTTGACAAATCTCAAAGGATCATTCCCAACACATAGTTATGGACACACATTAGCACTGGATAGTACTTATGACATGGTTCGTGCATATCTGTTACCAGCTGTCAAACGCTGCCACTGCTTCTCTTCTGACTTATGAAGCTGAATCAATGATAATGCAAACTTTGCTTTTCTAATAGCTTTACTACGGGCTTAAATCTGCCTGCCCTGTTCTGCTGAAGGTTGGATTGATAACTTGTGAGAGCATGACCTGAATTTCCTCCGTCTCTGATGCCATGAAACCCAGTTTCTTACTCCTCCTGGGCAAGTCCACCTCCTGCATGTAACAAGCTCCAGAGAGTTATTTTGAATATTTGGAATAGGGATTATATTTGCTTTGTTGCTTTCTGTTATGGCATGCTGCCACTAAAATGTTTGCTCATACCTCTATTTTCGCTATTCAGTCCTTTCAAAACTCAGAGGGTAATGACAGGCTGCGATCACAGCAGTAGAAAACGATCAATCAAATATTTCCAGGGAAAAAAGGTGCTCTTTCATAAGTTAGGGTCACTTCCTGCCTTGGCTAAGATAAAACATAATTCCACTGCGTGAGAAATTCAAACAGAGTCAGAGGTGGAAATCTAATCAAAAAAGATGCTGTCAAAGATTTCCCCTTCCAATTTATTATATTGACCTGTTCTGAGATAGACGGGAACCTAAGTGTGTCACTGGCACTCTGGAGAGATGGCACGATGGGTTGAGGAGACCAGCATGATACAGAGAGGCTCCAGTGGAGGGAGAAGTAGGACATCATCAGCCCTAATGACGCTACTGAAGCTCCACTGCACGAGAAGAGATGCAGGAAGAGTAAATTTATCATCAGGCTGGAAGTATGTGAATATGTGAGCTTGCACTTGTAACCAAGTACAGTTGATGCTGGGCTAATCAAACCCAGTTCAGGTGCTGGATTATATATTTTATGTATTTCTGGTTTAGTATCAAGAGTTTCCCTTTTCTGGCACATATTGGTCTAACCCAAACCATGAAAAAGAAAATCATAAAGCACACAAGTGGTCTGGGAGTAGATAAACACGTTGCCTCAGGCTGCAAAAGCAAACAGCCACTCGCATAACAAGCTTAACATTGGTTTTGATTGACATGGGGCCTTAAAGTGGCATTATGGAAACAGGCTTTATTAAATAAAAGCTGCTTGAATAACTATGATCGACCAAATGATTTAAAAGGATGATAATTGCATTTCACGATGAGCCAAGTTTTTAGACATTTATACTGGCCCACTTACAAAGAAAAAAAAGTTGGGACCTTTTTAAAGTGTAGATAAACACTGACGCACTGATTTGCAAACCATTTGAGCCCTATGTAAATGAAACCCCTCCACAGTTCATGTTGAAGTCCTGATCCTGCAGTCTTTACTACAGGTCCCCACCTTTGTATATGTGCAGAAAGTCGTATTTGGTGTCATCTTGCTGGAATACTGAAAAACCCTGCTCATAAAATGATGTCATTTGGTTGAAGCTCTTAATATTACTCAGCATGAATAATGTACAGAGGTTTCTTTAGACCGTCTGATGTTTAACAGACCACAGATAACAAATTAGAAAAACATTTATATTATTTATTTTTGTTAATGCTGAAATATTTTACTGACATGTTAACCCTTTATAGGGCAGTCAATAAAATACTTGACATTTTAAAACTTTGATAACTCTAGAGGGTTATCAAAGGACCTTTTTTTTTAACTTTTCATAGGCTGAGTCTACTGAAATTACCAAATATGCTTGCCCTGTAATGGGTTAATGATTAACTTCAAGAATATAACTCTCAGTTTCAACATATGAAATATTTATTTACACTACTTTGAATATAGGGTTTAAATGGTTTGCAATGCATTTGCATCACTGTATTTCTTTTTACTTCCATTTTACACATACTTTTGGCCCTGTAGTAGCATTTGTCTTTTCAGTAAAATATTTCTCATGGGCTGTGTCAAAGAAGAGAAGTTTTAACTTCTAGATCCAAAACAAAGACACGTGACCGAGAACATTAAGTCAAAGACACTATGTGAAACATTTGATTCTGTCATTGCACCAGACCTGGGGTCAGTCAAGGCAGAGACACTGGAAGCACAAGCCTTCCTGACTCTTGATGTGCCTCTGAACTCTGTATTCTCTCTCTGCGTCTGCCAGTTTCCCAAAGGAGATAAATCAGCAGCGAGGCGTGGCACCTGCACGCTCAGTCTCCAAAGCTGCCTGGGCTGACTCTCATTACACACGAGCCCCTTGGGGACAGGTCCCCCCCCTCGAATGGTCCTCTCTCCATGGCACCAGTTTGCCATGTTGTTTTTGTCTGGCTGTGCTAAGTCATTCTTGCTCATCGTGTACCATGATTGTCTAGGGATAACTAGTTGCACATTAAAACAGGTTTGTTTCTCACTGATCGGATTTCTTGAATAATGCCTAAGGCGACTCTGCGGCCGTTTATTGTAAGAATCACCCAACAAGAGGCTGTTTGTGCAAACAGAGACATCCGTCCTCTTCGTGAGTGTAGCTTTGAAAACAATTAAAAAGCACAAAAAAAGAAAAGCAAAGCTACTGGCTGTTTTTTTTTTTTTTTTTTTTTTTTTGCTCTTTTACTTTGATGTCATATAAAGTAAATGTTCGTCAAATGTCAAAGTAGTTTTTGTGATTATATGAAACAAATGTACAAAAATATGAAAAATGGGAAGTTTTATGGTTGTGAAGAGCTTTACTTTATTGAATTACATTATCAACAGAAAAGAAAAGCAAAAGATAGAAAAGAGAATTTTATTATAGCTCCTTTACAGGGCTGCTTTGTGACTGTGTGTATATTTGTTGGTATTTCTGTTGACGTCCCTCTAGTCCAGGGATCCAGAAGTGCTTGAAAAGCTCTTTGACGTCCCGTCTACACAAGGATTCGACATAAACACTGAGCTGATGAGAACTGGTTGGCCCACACGCGTCCATCGTGTTTCTGTGTTGACATGAAGGACACGAAGCACAGGGGGACAACAAGGTTAATACCGCGTTTTTGTCTTGCTTTGCTTTTAGGAGGCCTTATTCCATTCAACATCCGAACATCCTTCAAGGCCTCTGTCACTGGTTTTACTGAACTGCTAGCCCGGGAATGCACTATTGATTGGTTAATGAAGATTACAAATAAAGTTTGAAACAAAGAACAATGTTTTTATTGATTTATTGGCTGTTTCTGCTCATCAAAGTGTCTCTCCTGCTGATTGGGGGTGAGTTAAAATGTTTCATTGGTAGCTATATAGGGGTCTGTTGATGAAAAGTCTAGCTTGTAAAAATGCCATCAGTTTCAATCATCAACTGTATAAAACAATGCATTTTTCTTTTCCTATACCAACAAATAATATAGCACTAGTGCTAAAACTCCAAGTAAGCTCTTAAGGTAACAGTATAAGCTTATTCTTTATTGACCTGTATTATTGGTTTCAGTCAGGCTAATATCATTAACAGGAAATGCTCAGCGTCATGGAACACACACACACACACACACACACACACACACACACACACACACATATACATACACATACATACACACACACACACACACACACACACACACACACACACACACACACACACACACACACACACACATATATATGCATATATATGTACTCATTCCTCTCACAAGCTTAATCGGTTTTAAGTAACTTAAATTGTTGACATTGTTCTGAATTATTTATAGGACAATAATTTAGAGAATGTGCTGGAACAGCCAAACATAGATTTTATTGTTTGTAAATAGTGTTTGAAGTGAGATTGTTTGTCATCCCAGATGATGTCATTCAGGCTGGAGGTGTATTGAATATCATTAATAATTCTTGAGCTACATTAGTAGGATTCATGCTTTTGAAGGTTTGACTCTTATTACACACAGTTGCAGCACTGGCGATAAGAAGTGTGGGTTAAAGTAATCTCAACTTTAAGTCATCCTGATAAGAGAGGAAAACCAGCTAGAAGGAAGGCTACATTTAACCAACATTTAACGTCAACTACCAGATAAAAGAAGAGAAAATCACTTTATATGTGTGAGCAAGTCAGAACCATTCATTAAGGTTGGGACTGCACAAATCACTATTTAAACACAATTTATTTAAACACAAATCACCATTGATGAGTTGGTTTATTATCGTCCATCATGATATCAGGCCAACCAAACCTAGCCAACATCTTTCCTTGTTGGGAATTTGTTCACAATGGTTATGCTTAGGTTCATGGTTGATGAACGGGCACGAGGCAAAAATGCGCATCTTATCTGGGTTTCACTTGGGCCAACTACACACATGAACTCAAGTGCTTCATGTTCATATGGCCAGTATGGCCCAGGGACAGTGCATATGTGGGACCCCATTTGTCAGATGGCCCCAATACACAATGTCTGTGTTGTGTAGGGGAATAATTAGCTTTTTAACCGTTAAACACTTGCATCTTTTGAGGCATTTAGCAGATTTTAAGCAATCTTTGTGGGAGTGTGTAAAGGGACTGATGTAGAAAAATTAGTGGAATAGCTCCTTAATCATTTTGATCAAAGATTCTGAAATCTTCACGTTTTTCAGTCTTATGTCCTACAAAACACTTGAAATAGTCTGACCTGGATGAGAATTGTTCATTAACATGTAAAGTATTTCAGTCTAAAACTTCATTAGTGGTTTAATGGCCTGCTTAATATTCAGTGAACAGCAATGAGAACCCTTCTGCAGATCTCAGATCATACAAACTGAGAACAATCTGGTTTGCTGCTCATTTGAAAGGTGAAACACACATTTTTAAGTCTTTTTCACAGTCCACTTCTTTTTTAATATGCGTCTTCGTTGTCTGTAAACACTGTCAGCTTGTGAATCTGTATGTTTTGGTTGTAAAATGGGTTTGCGTAAGCACGGCCATCCTCGGACAAATTAGAGAAGAAGCTAAACATTAAACCAATAAAAAAAAAAATGTATGTTTACACTGTTTACAGAGACAGACAAGATGATGACTGAGATTCATCTCAGTTTTAATTAAAAAATAAATAAATGAAAGTAGTGGAGGAAAACAGACACAGATAGCATGCACTGCCTTCTTGATTAAAAACACTGGTGGGGTTTTGTCTTTAAACCGTGAACGGGCCACATCATGTACAGCTTGCTGGCTATTTGTCACTTCTTTCTTACACTCATTTTCATCCATTTTTCCCCTTTTGTGTGAGTGTGTGTGTGTGTGTGTGTGTGTGTGTGTGTGTGTGTGTGTGTGTGTGTGTGTGTGTGTGTGTGTGTGTGTGTGTGTGTGTGTGTGTGTGTGTGTTGTTGCTTTTTATAGCCTCACAATGGAAGTGAAGACAGGTTGCTAGGTAACTGGCTGGCGTCTGAAACGGTGTTTGATTGGAGGCAACACCGACAGACACAACAGTGATGGCGTGTGAGATCTTGTAACATCTGTCCACACTATACTTGTCTGGATGTGTCTTGACATTAAGAATGTACTGTGTTTTGGGGCGAAACATCACATTTTTGTGTCATTTATCAGCCGAAATATTTTACTGGCCACGGAAATTCGTAATAAAGCTACACCTCCATCTGCCTTTATGGCATCTGCAGTGTCAGGGAGCGACTACAGGAATGCATGACGTGGAGGAAAACAGCCGACTTGGGAAAGATATGACATCATAGGACACAGTGGTGACATCTAGCGGATTGTATCTGTTACTGCAGGCGCCTTTGTTCGAATTGAAAGAAAAGCTAAAGCATTGTAGAAATAAACAATTACAAATCAAAGTCCTGCATTAAAAAAATCATTACACAAAGTTCGAGTGTTAGGAGAAAATTTTAGTTGAGATTTAGAGCAACATTTCTGGTTGGTTTTGTGTCTTGTATTGATATATTACATATGACATGGTTAGATTACTGTTGATTCTTTGTGTGTTTGAGCAGTAAACCTCTGCTCAAGTAGGTTTATAAACAGTTTTAGATACTGCAACATTAGATATCTGAGAAGTTGTGACTGAAGGACAGATAAGAGGTAGTCGTGGCTTTCGGATCGTGCACCTTTAATCTGGAGTTTAAGCGAGATTTTGGATGATTTCCGTATTTCCTGACGTAAAACTGATGAAATAAAAACATAAAGACATCTGAAATGTTACCTGGACTTTGCCTGCATCTTGAAAGATATCAGATACCAAAAGGTTGGAAACAAGTTGTTTGCTCCGTGTCTGTCCAATAAGTGAAAGGGAGATCTGAACGATATGAAGTGCAGGGGATGTACAGTATGTGCTGGAAGACATGCAAAGCTCTTGTTTAGTGCAAGTACCTCAAATTGTACCTTCTGAATCAGAATAATTGAACTAAATCACTGCTCTTGAAACAAAAACGACATGTCAGTTCTTCATTCTCACCTTATCAAGTACAGAGGCGTAATAAAGAGGAGTTTTTACGTGTTTTGCTTTCAGCTGAATTATTTTAAATTCAGCATAAGACTCAGTCTTTATGCTGCAGTTTTTATCTCTAGAGCTACAGTTTCAGAATATCACAAATAACGACTGGACTGGTACAGACCGAAAGAGCTTGTGAAGTGTGCAGTTAGGTCTTTTCGTCATGGTTTTTATTTTAAAATAGGTTGTTTTTAGTGACCCCTGCCTCTCACCTAAAATGAGCTGGGATAGGCTCCAGCAGACCCCCGTGACCCCGCAAGGGATAAAGCGGGTAAGATAATGGATGGATGGATGTTTTTAGTGATACAAGGGAAAAGGTAAAAAAAAGTAATCAGATTAATTACAGAATTACTGTACAGCTTTTACAGTACCATTTCTGATTTCACTCTATTTTCTCAGGCTGTTATCACAGCTTACACTGTTTAACTCGTTATTAGTTTCCATTTTCTTTTAGCCTTTCTAATTTAACCTCAACTGATATTACAGAAGGATCTTGTGAAGCAAGGTTTAAGAGGTTAAGTATCATCATTCACTCACTCGGACCTGAGGAGCCCTCTGAACATCCGTTGTGCAGTAGTGTACCTTTATAAATGTTGGCTCAAGTCTGAACCGTTAAAAAAACACATTTTTTGCAAAAAGGATACTGACCCCTAATCAAGAGTGTGACCAAAAGAAATATTGCGTCACACGCAAAAAAAGGATATTTGCTAAAGTTTTACAGCTGTTTTTAGTTTGAGTTTAATTAATAATCAAAATAATCTTTCTATTAGTCTCACAACTACTCTGATGTATCTGGAGACCCTGAGCTTTAAAATCACTGAACTTTAGTTCGCACTCCACCTCGAGTAGAAATGATGTGAGTCACAGAGCCCTTTCACTGCATAATCTGATATTATTTGAGCCCAAGCAATAATAAAACCAGATGTACTGGAACATCTTTCCTTTGATTTTTATTTGTCTTTCATTCATAACATTTCACACCGATTCCTCACTGAACCCAGACGTGTCATAGGTTTGGGACTGAAGACAACATGGATGTTCCCAATAAGGAGTTTCCCGGGTTTTCCTTGGATTTTCCTCCTATATTAACAAATATATACACATATCCCAGGAAGAAAATTAAAATAATAATTAATCCTTTCCCACAATAACAATATAGTCAATAAATACTCAGTGTTCTTAACCGCACAAAGAGAATGAGTTTGGGCTCACTCTTCTACCAACGGGATTGTCGTGATCCCATACAAATATTAACGCACACATACGCACACTCAAAACCCACTCTCTCTTTCACACGCGCACTAACCTAGAGAAGTTTGCACAGTCAAGCAAATGCCATCTGCAGCCAGCAAGCTGTCCGCTGTATGGAAACAGCTTCGGAGAGGAGAGCCAACTGGTCAGCCGTGGCTTTGAGTCCACAGAGTCCAACTAGTCACATACTGTAACGCTGCTCTTAAAAGTGTCACTGATGCTGGAGACAGCAGGTCAGAGGAGATGAAGTTTCAAAATACGAGAACATGAGGTTGTTGTTGAAATCAGGTAGCCTGTTTTCTATTCTGCATTGGTTTCAGTGGCATGAGAGAGGGATCCATGCAACGTGCTACTGACGGCAAGAGAGGAATGTTTTCATCTAAACAAGACAAACATTGGAGCATGTGCAGCAGCCTTGAAATAAACGCTGCACAAACCGTACAGCAAAGCAATCACAAGTAAAACAACATGCACTGGAAATAAAAAGCACCAGCACACACATAAATGGACCCACTTTGTTCATCCACACGTGTAATCTAATATACAGTATGCACAGTCACACCAAGAGAAAACACACCTGGGCTGCCAAACCGATAAAACCACATTTCTGCTAACAGGTTGCAAGCACTGAGAAAATAAATCCTGTTGTTTTGTGTTTCTTTAACTGTACAAGGTTGAAGGTTTAACCAGTCCAGCAATAATGAGAGAAAAAGGCTTTCCTGTCTCGATTTTGGAGCGAAGATGATGCGTGCCACACAAGAGAGAGGACACGGGTGAGGATGTAGGCAGAGCTGATGGAGGAGAGTTTATGGTAAATGTTTGTGCACTTTGGGACAAATGATGTGCAAATTAAGACGGGCAGTCTATTCACAAGCAGTCCAGCTTCTGGATAGACTGTCCAGAACTACAAATGTCCTTTAAGCGGAAAAGCTGCACAGACGAGCGAAAAACAGAAGCAAGTGGACTGAAATGACCAGTTAGCAAAGTCAAAAAATTGGCTTCCTTAAGTACTTAAATGGCTTTTGAAGGAAATATCAGCTGGTCTAAGGAGCAGGTGCAGATGGCCTCCGAGGAGGGAAAGAGGGGTGAAGTGGAGGTTAGATAGTTGGACAAGAGCGCTACAAGGCTTTTAAAAGGCCTCCTGGAGCTTCAGTGTTGTGCAGGTTAGAGAGTACTACTCGGTAATGCTTTTGGGGTTTCACACCTTCTTAGGACACATGGGAGGAGTGGCTTCCATTAAGTACCTAAAACATGACGAGTAGGTGGTTGTTTTTGCAAACTTCCTCAAATGCACTTTTCTCGGCTCAGACATCATCAGGTATTCCAGATTCTTTTCATGTCCCGAATGCAAAAGAAAAAAGTAGACTTAAAAATGTTGTTTTTCGTTTAGTTTTTTCCCCTCACTACGAGTACTGTTGTCCTCACAGAGCAGCAGGCTGCAGCTGTCCACACAGAGGAACTGTGGGGTCCTGATTCTGGCCCTCCATGTCCATGTCCATCAGGTTGGGCTGCGTGGCGCTGGCACTGCTGTCGCCCGAGCCGAGGGGGCTGTCACAGCTGCTGCCCGGGGACGAGCTCAGCGTCCGGGACAGAGAGCCCAGCTTCCGGGGATCGGCTCTTATCCGCGCTGGCGTGGGCCGGGGCCGGGGCGCAAACTCCAGTGTCTTAGGCCTCTCCAGGGGGTTGATGAGGCAGAGGGGATCCGGGTCGGGGATGGGGGGAGCAGGAGCTTTACGCCGATGGGGAACTGGGAAAACGGAGAAGGGGTCAGGGAGTCGAGGGATGTCCAATGTGTCCTGTGTACCTGTGCAGTAGGAAACAAGATTTGTTATGGATTTAACATTCATTTCAAACTGTTTCTGATACAGGTGTCTCCAGTGTGTGTGTGATGCTTTTCTTTGTTTTTCATAGTTCAACAATAAGAGAAATTAAAGCTGCAAGCAGCGATGAACGAGCCCTCGCGCGTGCAATTTTCACCAATAAAAGTCAAGGACTCAAAACCAAGTCCGATGATACCACCCACGACTCTCTATATCAAATCATTCAATAGTTATGGCAGAAAGTAGGAACTATCAAATATGGACCAATCAGATGAAGGGGGGGCATGCTTTTTGGCATCTAGCGTCGCCATGGTAACGCTTTTGACTGAGAAAAGTAATGCCCATCGTCGCAGGATCGAGACGCACAGTTTGATGAATAACACACTTCGGTGCACGTTACGGTTTGGGCGAAGAAGCGGCATAAATTGCGCCAAAATTACACGATTAATTCAAAATGGCCGACTTCCTGTTCGGTTTCGGCCCATGGCGCCAAGAGACTTTTCTTTAAGTTGTGACATGATACAGGTGTGTACCGATTTTCGTGCATGTGCGTCAAACCGTATTGTGGGGCTTGAGGCACAGAGTTTTCTAGGGGGCGCTGTTGAGCCATTAGGCCTCACCCATTAATGCAAACCATTACATTTTCATTTAATTTTCAAATTTCGGTGACTTTTGGGGCACATTTAGGGGGGCAAAAAGGCCCTCATTTTGTAGGAAAAATTTTTTTTTTTTAAATGAGAAAAATGAGAAAAGAAATTCCTACAGATACAAAAGTGCCTTCGCACTGTAAGTGCTCGGGCCCTAATTATCATACTTTTGTTTCTGTAGTTTACAAACTGAGGAATGATCACAGCTAGAGAATACTGTCGTAAGTGATGTAACTACACATCTGCTGCCGTTTCGCCACTCCAGCATTCACTTCAGATGTCACTATATATTCATATTTCACAATAGAAAAAATAGTCTGAATGTATGAATTTTCTCACCAGAGTAGTCCTTCTCCACAACTGTTTTAATCTATTAAATATTATTCAGCACTTTGAGACCAATTTGTTTGGGCTTTGAGCCACTGGTCGGTTAAATCAAGCCATTTAAAGAGATATTTTGCATTTTTCTGGACTTTTATGGCCAAAACAATTCATTGAGAACATAATCTCTGGCCTCCGCTCAAATAAGGAAACAATGATAGAAAAAAACAACAAAAAAAAAAGACGCGGTGCTAATTTTTGTTTAATTAAGAACCAGAAAGATAAACCAAATTAGTCCCGGTTATTTTTGCCTGCTCCGTCTACCTTAGATCTTTTATTACAAACAAGTTTGTAAAACAGATGTAAAATTCCAAGTCTCTTTAACATGTGGAGTGTGCAGATTCTGCACACTCCACATGTTAAAGAGGTTTGCAATTTAATTACATCAATTATCTATCGGCCAGTAATGACACTTCAGATCAGCAACCATAAACATTCCTTTAGTTGTTTATAAAAGTCAAATCACGCTGGGGATGTTGCAAAACTTTAATGAGAACCAGAACCTCATCTTTACCGAGTTGACTTTAACCTCAATGAACCAAAATGGGGCAACAGTAACCTCACATTAAATTAGCATTAGTAGAGTTTTGTGGTAATGTGGGTATTTTATACACAATTCCAATGAAGAGCTTCAGCTTTTCTCTTTTGTTTTTAGTTAATGGGCAAAAAAAATAATAGGATGCCCGTTGAGGGAAACAGTTTTATCTGTACCTTTGCCTGCTGTGAAGGGCGGTGCTCCTGGTGGAGGAGGCATGGGCATGCTCCCGTCTGACGGCGTCCTGCGGTGTCCCAGAGTCTGGGCCCGGGGTCGTATGGCCCCGTCTGAAGGGGTGCGTCTGTGCCCTCTGTTCAGAGCCATGGCTGCAGACACATGGGTGGGCGTGAGCGACTGGTTGGGCTCTTTCTTGAAGCTCTCGGCCCGAAGGTCCAACAGTGGGTTGAGAGCAGAAGCCGGAGGCGCCGGCGGCATTTTGACCCTGGTCATCGGGGTCAGAGCGCACTCGTCCGAGTCGGAGGGGAGGAGCGACTTGGTGGAGTTGCAGTCAGACAGAGAGGACAGAGAGAGGAGAGTTACAGAGGGAGACGGGTCCATGCACGCCAGCCCAGAGTCGTGATGTCTGGAGAGAGACAGGGAGAGGTTTCTGCTGGGAGGAGAGGTGCTGCGACGTAAACGACCCGCTCGCTGGAACAGACTGTCCTTCTTCTTCCGCTGCTCTTCTCTGAGCTCCTGCTCATCCTGAAGAACCTGAGAGAGACATCAGGCCACTTTAATATGCTGAGTTCCTCAGAATATTACCCCTCTGATGATCAACTCCACATCAAATTATACCCAAATCTATCAGTTAGAAATGATTAAGCTGGTTATAATCAAAGACCACTCCCACTTCAACCAGTGCTGCCTATAAAAACAGTAAAGGAACCTTAATATTCTTGTTTCTACTGTTGATTTGTTTTAGGATCATATTAAAAAGAATAAAACTATTTATTTGAGTAAACCAAAAACAATGTTTGTGTTGGTTTATCAAACAGGAAAAGGCAAAAATGGGGCAGCACAATGTTGCTGTTGTCAGCACTGTCCACCAAACTCCCAGTGGGAAATAGCATGCTTTTTAGGGAACAATTACTCTTTGCCCACCTTATAATAAGTGTGTGCTTGCTTTAGTGATGAACAATGTCTTACATGGTTCTCCCATCTTCACAAAGGAACCCTGCACCTTAACAGTGAATATCGGGTTGTTAGTTACATGACTAAAGTCAGGAAGCCTTTAGGTGGTTTCCCACTTTTTCCATTTCAGACTAATGAAGACCTCTTTGTTTTTTGGGTTGCTAAATGCTAAAGCAATGTTTTTGTATCCTTCAGCAAACCTGTAGTCTGAAACAATCTTACCATCATCTGTAAAATGTTATTTAATTAGGTGGGAACTTTCTTAATAATGTCCATGAGACTACTGTCTTGTTGTAGAAGTATCTTTGGTAATACTTATAGAACAGGGGTCGGCAACCCGCGGCTCCAGAGCCGCATGCGGCTCATTAGCGCCGCCCTAGTGGCTCCTGGAGCTTTTTCAAAAATGTTTCACCTTTTTTTTCCTTTTTTTCCCCTTTTTCTTCTTTTTTGCTTCTTTTTTTCTTCCTTTTTTTCTATTTCTTTCTCTTTCTTTTCTCTTTTTTTCTCTTTTTTTCCTTTTTTTCTTTCTTTTCTTGGTTTTTTTGCTTTTTTGTTCTTTTTTTCCTTTTTTCCCTTTTTTCTTCTTTTTTCTTCCTTTTTTTCTCTTTATTTGTCTTTATTTTCTCTTTTTTCTCTTTTTTTCCTTTTTTTCCTTTCTTTTCTTGTTTTTTTTTATTTTTTCTTCTTTCTTTCCTTTTTTCCACTTTTTTTTCTTCCTTTTTCCTTTCCTTTTTAATCTCGACATTTCAACTTTTTTCTCAACATTTCGACTTTTTTCTCGACATTTCCACTTTTTTCTCAACATTTGAACTTTTTTCTCGAGATTGTACTTCAACATTAATCTCAACATTTTGACTTTTTTCTCTAAATTTTGACTTTTTTCTCCACATTTTGACTTTTTTTCGACATTTCTCCTTTCACCATTTGTCTTCATTCTAAGACTGATACAAGACCTTTCATTTTTTACGGCTCCAGACATATTCGTTTTTTGTGTTTTTGGTCCAATATGGCTCTTTCAACATTTTGGGTTGCCGACCCCTGTTATAGAAGAATTGGTTAGAAATGCGATTACATTTCTAAAGTCTATTTCAATAAAACTTTGTGTTCAGTCTAGATTATCAGAAAAACCCTCAGCTATAAGATCCAATATGGCAACTCAGTCCTAGTTTATGGAGCGCGCTCCTACCTGCAGTTTTCCCAGCTGCAGCAGGTCTTGTCCCAGACCGATGGAGGCAAGCAGAGAGGCACAACCTAACAGCAGCATATCGCTCTTCTTCCTCTGGCTGCAGCGACGAGCCGATTCCTGGTAGCTCACGCCCGCCCCGAGGCCTCCAGACGCCGGACAGGAGATGATGCTGCCAGCAGCGGCAGGCCCCATGTTGGGCCCCAGGCTGCCCCACAGGGACCCCGAGTCTTCCAGTCCCCCATTACTGCTCGTCTCCGAGGGCTGCAAAGACCCTGGCGATTCCTCAAACTCACAGCACTCCTCTGTTACACACACACACAAAAAAAAGATTATGTTTCAGCAAAAAATTGATGATAGTTGGTGGTACAATGATTGCGAAAAGCTCACCCATTTCATTGAGGCTGGAGAAGCCGGCTGTCATGGGTGCATGCTTGGGCGACTTGCCCAGATTTGGTGCGCTTGAGGAGTAAACTTTACATCCCTCACCAAGTGATTTCAACCTGCAAGCAGAGAAACACTACATGAAAATCAAGTCAATTTAAAAAAAAAAGAAAAAAGAAAAAAACAAGCATAAAAGTTAAAAATATTAATCACTGCGGTCACAGAATGTTGCCTGTTAAACCTAATCATCCCCCCGACTATGATTAACGTAACTACACCACCTTACAAAGTTTATCATGAATTATTACTGAACATACATGACTGTCTCAAAACATTTTAATATTGTGATAAAGTTCTTTATTTTCTGTAATGCAATTAAAAAAACAAAAATGTCATACATTCTGGATTCATTACAAATCAACTGAAATATTGCAAGCCTTTTATTATTTTAATATTGCTGATTATGGTTTACAGTTTAAGATTAAGATTCCCAGAACATTTTTTGAGATAGGATATTTGAGTTTTCATAAGCTGTAAGCCATAATCAGCAATATTAAAATAATAAAAGGCTTGCAATATTTCAGTTGATTTGTAATGAATCCAGAATGTATGACAATTTGGTTTTTGTAATTGCATTACAGATAATCACAATATTCTAATTTTTTCTGAGACAGTCCTGTAAACTGAATAAATTCAAGCAAATCATATACGTACTTCTCCTCCCCACCGACTCGCTCTCTTTGGTGGGTGGAGCTCGGCCCCCACGTGCGTCCCTTCTTCTTGTTGGTCGTCAGGTCTTCCTTCTTACATACAGCGCTGCGACCCCACGTCTTGCTGCCGTCGCTTGGTGTCACTGCGAGACATCGCAAGTTCAGAAAACTGTTCAGATGCTGCACATCCTTACTGGTGAGTGACGGGTGTTTGCACTCACATCTGATGGCTCGCAAGCGAGGAATGACCCCTGGGCTGGCAGGTGGGGTGGTGCTCTCACTGCCCTGGTTCTTCCTCTTGTCCACACTGGGTGATGCCTGCACCGTGATTTTATGCTCAAATCCTGCGTTGGGAGAGACAAAGTTCACTTTCTATTCGTCAGACATTTCACCAACCACTCATAGGACACAGACTGTGGATTTCCTACATCTGTTTATGATGAAGAACTGGATGCATACTGTGTAAGCGCATCAAATATTTGCAAAACATTGTTGATAAAATTAAATTTGTGTGGTCTAGATAGTGAAGGTCTTCTCTAGTTCCCAAATAAAATAGGTTACGCCTAACTGGATTTTCCATGCATGGCTTTAAATGGACACTGATACTGCTATCCCATCTATCAACTTATCTTATTTCCCAAAATTGTACCTCCTCGACTGCTCTCTTCTCATCTTACTCCCTCCAGACCAGAGGAGAAATTGCTCTGGAGCCATCATTTTAAACCAATATTTTGCTGCAGCAAACAGATCAGATGTATTTTATTATTTTTGTCAGATAAGGATTCAGTCTGTATTTGTGACAATGTTCAAAATCGATTTAAACTATGGAATTAACATGTCACAGATACTAAAACAGGTCCTCCAGGAAGTATCCTCGATCATCATTTTAGCACCTGAGACACCCATCAAAATATTTTGCTGAGATTGTTTCCACAGGTGGGTGGACAGAGGAGAGAGGATATGTGGAGGCACGCATTTGAGATGTTTCCTAAATATCCCATGCGTAATTATAAATGACATCAAACAAGGGGCCCTCCGAGCTGTGTGCACCTGCTCCATCAAATTATAACAATCCCACTGCAGTTCTCTCTTTCACCCACCAGAGGGCAGACTGATACAGTTGCTGTCTCTGCCCAGCTTCAGTAGTCGACTCTTCTTGAAGTGGCCCTTTCTCTTCTTCACGCTGGGTTTCTCTTGGTACATCTGGTGGATAATAATGTTCAGCTCTCGTTCTACAATGTCGATCTCCCTCTCCGCCAGTTCCTGCTCCCTCTTCCTCAGCTGCTCCTCCTGCTCCTTCTGCTCCTCTGCCGCCCGAGCCAGCGCCTCCTCCCAGGACCTGAGCTCCTGCAGACGGGACCAGAGGAGGCAGCACCTCTTTGAGCACCTCTCTTGAAAAGTATTTACAATTTTTACAAACACCTTAGACAGATGTTTTCTATCTTTATATGAAATTCAACTTCTCCAAACATCACATTTCTGTTTGAATACATCACAAAAAGAGGGAATAGTTGCACATAGTGAACCTGTTCGGTTAGTCAATTCAATGTACAAACTTCACAGACTATTCTGTCTTGTTTAAAATCAAAAACTTCTTCTTTCAATTCAGTGCCTTTGCAGACTTAAAGTGGAACTATTATGGCATCTAATACCTATTTTAAACAGGCCTTGAATGTCTCAAAAACAAGCTTTTGATTTTTTTTGCTAAATAAATTAGAAATTCAGTCTCTGAGCCATGTCTTTATATTCACCGTTTCTAACCTCATTATCTATGAGGGATTCTGAGTGGGCGGGGAGGCTATGATAATGAGGCACTGTGCTGATTGGCTGCCTGAATGACGCGATACACCGCTACAAAAAAATGGCGGAACCCCCAGCCGGCTGAGTTAGTTGTGGGCGTGGTTTCACACATCGGAGGCCAACCGATGTAAATCGCATTTTCGTTACGTAACGAAAGGCTCGTAGAAGCCACATCACACTGGACGGCTCATCGGCTGTACAGACACTGCAGAATTTGGTTACTTTCCTCCTTCTCTGAGTTGGCAGGCTGAGGGGAGACCACTTTATATATGTTAAAGCAAGAAAAAATGTGTTTTTCATAATAGGTCCCCTTTAAGACATCTGAGAAATGGTCTGACAGAACGCATGCTTTCACGTTTCTCACCTTCTCTTTGGTCCTGAGCTCATCAAACATCTGCTGGATTTCTAACCTCCAGTCTTCCTGTAAGGAGTGAAAAGACTCCAGAGGCATCTGAAACATGGCCGACTGCTCAATGGCCATGAGTCGCCTCAGGATGCTGGTGAAGGAGGGTCTGCTGTGGGGGTTGGGACTCCAGCACTCTGACAGACCACAAACAAGAGGGAAGAGCCTTACAGTAGGAAGACATCAATGAAAATAGCACCAATATTATGTATCTTTTAGACTTAATCACATTAGGACACAAAGGTAACTACAGGGAATAATGTCGGATAAAATACAATTGAATATTTGAGTGCTGGGTCTCAATACTTAACATTGCACTTATTAAGCTGATCCTCTTTTTCTCCCGTATATTTAACCTCCAGACAAGCAAAATAAAACCCAGACCTGGACATGGATTGTAATGTCTATATAGAGAATACACTATATTGTAGATTTTTGTGTGCATGTGCAACAAAAAATAGAATATTATTGCAACTGTGTCTAAATTTCCTGTAGGAGGGAAGCAAATATGGTTCATTCAAAAAGTAGATTTTACTTCTCAGACTAAGTCAGTGGAAGAAGAAAGAAGTTAATTCAGGTTTCTGGCAAAAAAATATTCACCCAAAAATGTCTATTTTTTTTACTCCCCCCCCCCCCCCCCCCCTAAAAGTAACCAATATGTTTAATTTCTTAAACCTGCTCAAATACCACCAGAAAACGGACAATACAAATTAAGGGTAGGGTAAGTCATTCTTTCCAATTTCTGAGCTTTTCTTTTTGTCATATTCTGTTAATATCTCCTCACCATGTGGTCAAGGCTCCGTGACCCGGAAACAGACCAATTGGGGGCAACAAACATTGATCCAGCTAGTGACACATGAAGTGGCGAAAGGGAGGAGAGGCTTGGAAAAGTTTGCAAAGGCGTGCATATTCTCAAGAGTGATGGAGAAGGAGCTAGCGCTCTGTGCTTTATTGATTGTTTCTTTCAAATATGAACGTAATGATATCTAGAAATCCCAATCCCTTTAAAATGTAAATAATAGATAATTTCTACAGTTTAAAGTCAGTTGAGTTATTTAACCTTTTCTTCATATCAGGTGTATGGAAGTGATTGATTTATAAAAGGTTACTAGTAGATACTGCTTCTTTTAAGGACTATGTTCAGGATTTGGTTAAAACAGACTGGTGTTTTAGCAGCAGGAGTTGCAGCAGCAGGATGGTCATCCAATTTTAAAATAATGAGTTTTTTGACTATAGTAGTATCACTGTTTACCCTTTTCTCTACCAGCCCTGCATCAATCCATCTGAAAGTGTGTTAAGTACAGAAACAGCATCGCCCAGTCAGACTGTCAGTATACTACCAGGAACTGTTGGTCCACTCATATTTTTTTATGTCTGACAGTTTGGGTAGCAACAGCAGAAGACAAAGGCAGCAAGATGGAGGAAGCATATGGCGACGAACCCGAGCCAAACGCTGACCGAGCGCATTGCAGAGACCAACTGCACACCTACAACACACAGCCAAGCCGTAAATGATCAGCACTGTCCCTCCATGGCTCAAACCTCCACAACACGCTTCCATCCTAAAAGTTTCTTAAACATGCATCCACATTTCTAAAAGCTGAAGGATAATAGTTGTTTATCATCTAAACTAACTGAGGAAAAAAAAAGTGTATGTGGATAAATGTAAAAGGAAAAGAAAGTGAGGTGATGACAGGAGTAAACACAGCGTAGCGAGCACCGCGGGATGACAAAGGAGAGATTATCGGATGAACACGGATAAGATGAAGGGGAAGCGAGAGGGTGGATGGGGTGGAAAGAGGCTTTAGGAGCAGCGTGGGAGGAAAGTTTGACAAATAACTTTCTCTTCTATGTACTGGACATCAAACCTGACATGCAACTGTATTTATTTTTTTTTTAAGCAGCAAGTTCTTCATGAGGCAGGTAATTGTTTAGCTTGAGATTAACTGAACTGTGAAGCAAAGACCAGTTAATGCCATACCGCTATCAGCGCAGATTATTGCGAGGTAGTGGTTTAGGGTTTGGAGATAGAATTCTAGCTCAGGTGACATCAGGTGCAGGACTGCACAGGGACATACAAACACAGTGTAATCTTTGTTTATTTTAACTGCTAATACTCTTCTCAGCCCTTGGAAAAAGTGGGAAAAAGGGGAGTTTAAGTTGAACAATTTCAAACAAAAATGTCCAGCACAGTTAGCGTTAGTGGGTTGGGTCTGCTTACCTCCCAGCAGTTGAGCAAAAGGTTCAGGGCAGGTTGAAGGGACGGGAAGGGTCAGCTTGTTCATGGCGACGCCGTAAGCCACCGCCAGCGCGTCTATTTCGCGGTAAGGAACCTCTCCGGTCAGCAGCTCCCAGAGCAGCACGCCGAAACTGTGAGGAGGGACAAGCATTGAATCATAGTCGTGTTTTTAACCGGCATCCATACCAAAATAAAATCCCTGAACACAGACCCAACTCTCACCAACCGTTATTAGTCACCACCCACTCAGACTTACAGTATGTATATAAAAAAAGGAAGACAAATGTGATTAATGTATTCCTTTTTTTTACTTTAAATCAGTCATTACTAATATGCCCAATATTTAAATTTGTGCTAACGGCACTTGGGAAGCCTGTCTTTGGCCAAGGTACTTTTTCTGTAGAAGTTTTACTGAAAGTACAAAAATATTTTTGATAAAAAAAACACAACTGTCCTTTCTAATCTGACCGCTCGTGTCAGAGTTTTGAGAGCCGTACTGTAAATGCTTTAGAGACGAAACATGTTCTCAAACATGTTTATACAAATCTATCACTAAAGTATGAAGTGTTCTCAATCTGCTTAATAGCAACACATGGTTTGTCAGGCACGTGGCAGGTAAGTTTTCTACGTTGGAGAACTTACACACACACACACACACACACACACACACACACACACACACACACACACACACACACACACACACACACACACACACACACACACACACACACACACACACACACACACACACACACACACACACACACATTGTTGTGCAGTCCCACCCCATCTCCACGATGTTGAGCTCAGAGCTCTGTGGGAGCCGGACCATCTGCTGCAGGATGTCTGGGATAGTTCTGTGCGACTCAACGTAATTAATGATGACCAGAAGTCTCCCTGATGGCACTGCATGATGCCCAACATCTGACTACAACTTCTGCACAATGCGGCAAACACGAGGACCTTCTATAATAGCACACCCAGATTTGTCTTGACTTCACGCGAGTCTACATGGATGGTCTGCACAGACAAACCATCGGGAGGGCAGTACCTCCACACGTCGCTGCTCTTGGAGAAGAGGGAGAGCTTGATGACCTCCGGGGCCATCCAGGCGTAGGTCCCTGCTGCACTCATCTTTGTGGTCTGGTGCCACTCCCGGGCCAGACCGAAATCTGTGATCTTCAGGGTCTTCACACTCAGGTCGTCCCGTTCCACCGGCTGCAGAATGAGGACTGAGGAAGAGGAGACCCAAGAAAGGACAGAGAGAGCAAGAAAAAGAACAAAGAAAAAAAATGTGTTTTATAAGGAAAGAGATTCATAAAAAGACAAAGTATATGACGGAAACGAAATAACATTCAAAACTGCTTTCATGACTCTTACATATGTAAAGCTGTGAGACAAGATGCAAACTACAGTCAGGAAAAAACGCTGACCTGGACATGGCGTCAAAGTCATAAATAATTATAACCAGTGTTATGAGCCGGCTGGGATAGCGTGAGAAGTGTAAATAAAAAGAGTATATACACTATAATACAAATATACAAATTGCCAAACTGAAAATGATTTTCCAAAGTAGTTTGAATTTGATTCCAATCATCATGGTTAACTGGGAAAGGGACTACAAAAGCTCTAAATGTTTTGTAGTGCTAAAAGAAATAAAACTTGGCTATAATAAAGGCGTTTCACCTGTACAGAGCCTCAGTCTCAACATTACGGGTCAAAAAAGGAGTCTGGATGTTAAACTGACCTCTCTACAGTTCAGCTCTCTCACCTGCTCATGTCATTTATGTATTTTGATATTAAATAAGACTATAAAGGCTGTTGAGCAGTTGAACTCCTCAGCTATTTCACAAAGTCCTGTAAATAATAACATTTTTACAAAGACTCTCAGTGGCAGTGCACTGCTTTCATGATGAAACGATGTGCATGCCTTTTTATTTGTTCCTTTAAAAAAAACAACACATTCATTGGTTTTATTTCTTTATTATTTCTGAGAAAAAGGGGATTTATGAAAGTCATATTGCATTTACTATACGTTTTATGGACGTGGGGTCACGAGGAAAAAAAAAATAGATTCATTTATGGCAACAATATAAATGGCAATAATATCCCATGTTGTTTAACACACACTAATAATAATAATAATAAAATTACTATAATTGTTCACTATAGCATATCCATTTTTTCCGTGTACGTGTGCCCTGTAAGGTTTCCTGGTGTCTACAAGTTTATTGTATACTCTCCTTGTTACTGTTAGATGTTTGCCTCATCTTTATCTGTCTCGCTCTTCCATGTATGACTTCCTCCTTCATTTCCGTGAGAGAGCGAGCTATGGAAATATTTGGAGTGTACACAGTTCGACTGGAGTCAGGTGGGGGTGGCTGGCTCCCTCACTATCTACAGCCGTATGCAAAGGGTGGTGAAACAAGGCTGTACACACAGCAGCGTCTTTGTTTACACACACACACACACACACACACACACACACACACACACACACACACACACACACACACACACACACACACACACACACACACACACACACACACAAGAAAAAAAAAAAAAAAAAACCTTTCACGTGATAAAGGTGTGCCTCTCCCTGCTCTGCTCTGTTCACAAGCTCGCTCAAAGACCGGTTTCAGTGATAAAGAACTGATCACAGGCCGGGCTGCGGATATTTTCATAGCCAAGTGATGACAGTGACTTCAAAGCCTTTGATCAAGTAATGCTATAGAAAGACTCCACTGTTATTACGTATTACGCCGGCCATGTCATTAGTCAGAGCTTGATTTAACTGGGTTTGTCTCTAATCTGTTCTTCGTCCGGAGGTCAAGTGGATGCATTCTGTTTGGCAACATCTGGGAGATGCTTGATATCTGTCCACATAACCTTAAAGGTTAAAGTATTCCTTATTTGTCAGTATACATAAAACACACACACCAAAACATGTCCTTGCAGCTTTTAACCCATCACTAGTTAGACTAGGACAGGGGTCGGCAACCCAAAATGTTGAAAGAGCCATATTGGACCAAAAACACAAAAAACGAATATGTCTGGAGCCGTAAAAAATGAAAGGTCTTATATCAGCCTTAGAATGAAGACAAATGGTGAAAGGAGAAATGTTGAAAAAAAGTCAAAATGTGGAGAAAAAAGTCAAAATTTAGAGAAAAAAGTAAAAATGTTGAGATTAATGTTGAAGTACAATCTCGAGAAAAAAGTTCAAATGTTGAGAAAAAAGTCGAAATGTCGAGATTAAAAAGGAAAGGAAAAAGGAAGAAAAAAAAGTGGAAAAAAGGAAAGAAAGAAGAAAAAAGAAAAAAAACAAGAAAAGAAAGAAAAAAAAGGAAAAAAAGAGAAAAAAGAGAAGAAAAGAGAAAATAAAGACAAAGAAAGAGAAAAAAAGGAAGAAAAAAGGGAAAAAAAGGAAAAAAAGAAGAAAAAAGCAAAAAAAAACAAGAAAAGAAAGAAAAAAAGGAAAAAAAGAGAAAGAAAGAGAAAAAAAGGAAGAAAAAAAAGAAGCAAAAAAGAAGAAAAAGGGGAAAAAAAGGTGAAACATTTTTGAAAAAGCTCCAGGAGCCACTAGGGCGGCGCTAAAGAACCGCATGCGGCTCTAGAGCCGCGGGTTGCCGACCCCTGGACTAGGAGGAGTGGGCAAAACCAAAGTGATGGGTTTTGGTTGCCATTCCGGGGACTGGAACCTGGTCCTCCAGACTCAAGCCCTAAATGTTTCTCATTTCGTATGTAGCCATATCTCCCCCTTCCCCTGGAAAGTGGCTCAGTTGGTAGAGCGTTCGCCCATGAACCTGAAGGTCAGTGGTGTCCACCAAAGTGTCCTTGGGCAAGACACACAATCCCCCGGTTGCTCCGGGTTGTCAGGCCAGCCGTTGTGTGGCAGCTCCGCCGACAACCGGTGTGTGAATGTGTGCGTGTGTGGGTGAATGTCTACAGTCTACAGTGTAAAGCGCTTTGGGGCTGTAGGAGTACAGCAGGAAAGCGCTATATAAGTGTAAGCCATTTACCATTACCGATATAAACGTAAAACAAGTTACCAAATGCAATCAGAGCAGGGGTGTCCCTCCAGACCTTCAAGAGCCTCTTGAAGTCTTTTTTCTTTGAGAACTTCTCGTCTCTTCCACCTTGAACACCTAAACAGCCATAACTCGCATTTTCTCCGTCCTTCTTTACCAGTTCTATTTGTTCTCTGTCCTCTCTATCCTTTACAGACCGGTAACTTTAGTGCTTGCCTTTGCCACGGTGTCTTACTGTCACGAAGCTTGAATGTTGTTCCTCACTTATAAGCCGTTTTGTAAATATGTTAGACTCATCTCAACATGGTCCAATGCATTAGTCTCTCTCCAGTCTACACTAGAGGACTTGTTGTAAACAGGACTGGATGCAAGAAAATAATTTCTGCTTTTAAAGAGTTTGAAGGCCAAGCAACCTCCATCATTTTAAAACAGTAGAAGGCTGGAAACATGGACAGGCTTTCTAGGTCTGTGCTAAACTCAGTAATCGGGCATGAAGAGGCTTGGTCAAACGCATAACAAACAAGCTACAGGACGCGAGGACTGAGACGGGCAAATGTTTCAAATAAACAGCCGCCAAAGCAGCAGATGTGCAGAGCGAGTGGGAGCCTAATGACAGAGGAAAAGCTGTACAATTTTACACTAAAAATAGCATGATTCTTTCTTTTTTTTATGCGGGTACACCCTATAAAATGAGCTCAGGAAATGTTCTCCCAATGCCGCTTGTGACATATTTCCTCTCTGTTACCCAAAGACTACAATATATACAGGAATAGAGGTCAATGTCAAAGATTGACCTCTACAACATTTGAAAAAAAACAAAAAAAAACATGGTTGAGCAAAGTGTTTTATACAGCTAATAAATCAGTCTAAATACAAGACATAGTCATACAAATTAAGACAAACAGAATATGTACAGACAAGTCATCAAAGCTCAACTCTTTCGAGTTTTATCCAGCTACAATTCTGCTTCTGAAATATTAGTTTTGTAAACTACTAATATAAACATGGGTTGTTTTACAGTGAATCCTGCAGACCGTGTTGGATCACAGTTTCTGTTAATCATGACTTCCTGAGGTAGCAAGGCTAGTTAATTATTTTTGCGTGTACCAGGGACATCAGCCCACAAAACAGAACTGAGAATGAGCTGCCAGCTGTTTTGCAAAAAGGAACAATTGATCAATCCTGTTATGAATCCTTGTTGCCAGTGAATATCTGCAGTTGCAGCTCATCATTAGATGTGGGACTGAATACCGTCAAAACATTTTTCCATTGCACTGAAAATCTAGAAATCAGCAGGTGATCGTTTTTTTGTTAATTCGTTTATTTTGCACAGCACTGCACCCTTGGAAATTTGTAATCCTTTTTCTTAGTTGAGGGTCTGTAAATGCGTCAAATGAAGAAGGATTGACAAATTCTAAATGTTTCTGGTCAGTAAGCACATCATAAAGTCATAGCGATGCAGTTACCAGGAAACATGTGGGAGTTTTTCCACCACGAGGTACAGGTTACCCAAAGATAGACGAAATATGCAATGTAAAAAACTTACTTTGGAAAAAACAACAGTCAATATACAACAGTTATGCGATGGGACAACAGATATAATCCACCGCTGAAGAGTATTACTGTGTTAAGCATGAACAATGCTGGGAGGCTAACAAAGGCTAAGAGGTGCATGCGGTTAACTATAGTTCTTGTTAAGAAAATCAGAATTGGCCTAAAAGGTCTTAAAGAAAATTAAAATCAAATCTGCCAAAAATATTGGCATATCTTTTAGTAAAATAGAAATTTAGGACACTGGTTTAAAAAAAAAGTACAAGAGTTGTACTTTCACTTTGTTTAAGTGATGAGTGATTTGTGAGTCTAGTTTTGCCGAGCAGTGTGGAAGTATGGCTAACTGACGGCAATAATAAACTGCTATCGTCCTCCAGCATCATTTCTATTCTGATACTTCTGTCTCTGTGAGGGGGAGCCGTCTCATCAGAGTTGACTGTTTCTCCCTTTGTGTCTCAGGAGGAAGAGAAGACAGAGCTGGACATATTCAGATGCATCGTCCTCTAAGTCTTTCTTTGTTTGTGTCTTTCCGGGTTTGTTTTGTGACAAATATGGAACACACCCATCTAGTGAAAGGTTATCACGTATGTAGGTGGAGAAACAGAGAGGAGGGGAGAAGAGAGAAACTGCATGGGCTCGTATTTACAGAAACTCAAGGTGGAAGCACGACAGCACGCCCACCTGCTCCCGCTCTGGCTCTCGTCTCCATCTAATTACAGAAACAGTGATCATCCGACCCTCACACCTCAAGACTTTCCAAATACTTTTTTTTTAAACACCACCTGCATGTGTTCATTTAAAAAGGCAGACGTTTTTTAGTTTTTTTTTCCTCCAACATTTCCTCCAAACACAAAGATTGACATGTTGGTGCTCAGCTGGTAGCCCAGCAACCCTAAATACAGCAACACACAGATGATGCCCACAAGGGTATAGGAAACATCACAGCTCATTTTATCACAATGAAGGAAAAAAAAAAAAGTCCTCAAGGAAAGTGTGGCTTTTACACAATGTGGAGCCAGTGCTGCTGGAAATGTTATCTCAAAATAGACTTCATAAAAATGAGAAGACGACAAGACACCCTGCTAACAAGTTTTCTAAAGTAACATGGGTTTTGATAACGAGCCTGCAGGTGTCACAAACTATAGCTTCATTATCAGAAATATGCTTTCAAGGTGGTTTGTGATAGTTTCTTAATTAATGAGAAATAAAACTACTTTAATTATACTTTCTTTGTTACTTCCATTTAAAAAACCTGAATAACTAATTTCTGATATTCATTTATTTGACCTCCAAGAGACCATTCTGCATCCAGTGAAGTCAGTGAACCTTTACCTCAGTCATTACTAAACCTGTGCTGTATCTACAACTAAGAAGAAGAGGGGAGAAAAAAATAGGTCCAAAGTTTCCTTTTGATCTTTCTGATCTTAAGTGTATTTACATTCCCACGGGTCTATGCTCTAATTAAATGATTTGTTAACACACGTTACCACATAAAATAGTTAGCAAATATTATTTTATATAAATTGGAACGAGGCCCCAAAACAATTTAATTTAGCTCAAATCCATGAACCATTACAGTTTTTATGAGCTCCCACAGTAACTATTGTCATGCAAATACAGAATTAGGGGACATGTTTTTCAGTTTCTCGTCATGGGCCATCTACATTTGGGTGAGGTAAATTAATCTGATGTGCTCATAAGCACTAAAGTTAGTTACGGCTGAATAAATCACAAGAACAAGAACAGTTAATTTATCCTCAAGTAAAAGTGATGTACAATTCAATTCCTGATGTGATGACACAAGAGTATCGACACCTGTTCATCTCATGGGGTTGTGAGGCTCCTTTAACCCTGAGCATTCAACAGTTTGTGATCTTTACAAGACCGCAGAGATGGCATTTGGGCCATGCAGTCGTAAATATTAGCTACATTTCACAGCAATGAGCAAAATCCAGAAACTAATATCACAGTCAAGTATGAATCAGGCGTCAGAGACACCTGCTGATGGGGAGAGTGGCCCACTGAGAGAGAGCGGTGCATCAGCAGCTTTCTGCACTCGTGGTTATTTATTTGCCCTGCTGCCACTCCTCCCTTCAACCTTGGACCCTGACCCAAGTCGAGAGTTGAGAAACACCACTGTTCAAACACGGATAGACAAGAAACCACTGAGACTTTTTAATCACACCAATAATCCCTCACACCCCTTAGTCATGGCATTAAGAGAAATCCAGTAATACAATAGCACACAGCCCACGCACACTTCTCACCACACAGGAATGCAGTTTATGGTCTCCTGACTGATAAGGTTTGTACCAAGTAAAGTGACATTAAAATCAACAAATAAAGCCTGTAGCATATTTGGCACGTAGTGTTATGGTGGGAAAACTCAAAAGATTAGACAAGAAGTAAAACTGTGATTGACAGAAGTCAGTCACAAAAGGATTCAGAAATATCAAAAGCCTGATATGACAGTAAAAATGGTGATGCAGGATGTTGAGAGAGTAAATTATGATTAGTAAATGATGGCATTTCAGAATCCATCACAATCTTGATATAAAGAAAGAAATGTAAAACGATCTGTAAGTTACCACCTGCACAGTGTTTTCATTAAATGATTACAAGTGTGTTAAAAATATTTTACAACAGCTTAAAATGATTAGATGTGACATTTGAAAGGCTCCACAAATAAACATTTCAGCACTGGCCAGCCCAGTGCTTCTCTCTGCGCTGCCTCGGCTTAAATAAACAAGGTTTGATCAGTCGGCTGGAGCGCAGCTTTGGGCGTGGTCGTCCGAGCAGTCAGCTGAGAGATTTACCCACAGCCGTCAGCTGATCAGGTGCTGCAGGTGGAGCAGCCTGTTGGAGCTCAATGTCACTTTTATTTTCTTTTGTCTGGTTTTTCAAGCACTACTTTAAGATTATAAATAGTTAAACACTATTGTAGCTAATTAAAAGCATAATGTACACATTAGAATACATTAAAATCTGTAATTCAATATTTGCATGTTTTTTAAACATATATTCCACTGGTGTTTCTGTTATTCATTGGACTGTGTGTTTTAAAACAGACACTTTATGACTTTTTTTTTTTTTTTTTTTTTAAAGCTGACACCTTTTCCTGGGGCCTTTTTGAAATTTCTGACATGTTTTGGACAAAATACTGAAGAGATACAGTTCAAAAGCTCATTTTTAACCATGTTTTTATAATTCTGTTAGTAGTGGAGTCTGCCACAGGATTCCACTGCATCCCTTTCTTCCCCGGGGTGGGCATCTTTGAAATGGGTGTCAGAGATCTTGGAGGTACAGCATGATGTCAATCGGGCTGGACATGAAGGTGGGGAGGCTGGATAATTCTCATCTGATCTGGGTCTGTGATGTCCCAATACCCAGCAAATCTGGATGGCTTAGAGCGTGAGAAATGTGTTATGTGAGAGTTTTTGAGTTGGTAGCCACTTTAAACACCCCAAAAAAATACTACTTAAGCACAGAAAAAGTTGAAATCTTTCATAATGCATCCCTTTAATCAGAGAAATTAACACTGGTCCATTCTTATAAAAATGCAAATAGTCATGTAAATAGTATAGTATAGTCAATAGCGATCTTAAGGTCAGTTATTTGTAGATTAAGGAGCTTTTTATTGGCTGCCACTGTATCTAGTATAAGCTCTACTGTTACTTATATATTTTTTTTCAATAACAGCTCATTCAGTCTTCGCCCGAATTTGCGCAAAAAAACTGTCCTCATTAAAGTGCTAAATTTCTTTTTTGGAAATTCACACAGAACAAAGAGGAAGCACAGTCTGTGATTACACACACAGCATGAATCACTGGATTGAGAGAAGCGCCATTGATAAGGCAAGTTCCACAACACAGGATCACACCAAACCGAGTTCGTCTCTCCCCTTTTTTGTTTCTGTTATTACCTCCAAAGGCATTACAACAAAAATGTCCAATTCTTCCTCCTTGGGCACCAACAAAACATTCTCCCACTAGCAAGTCGGGGCAGTCAAAGGTTTGAACATGCTAATCATCCCTGGCCTCAATTCGCACACAGAGAAATCATTCCTGTTCCCACTGTCAGGCTGATAGCATCACTGTGCTGTCCCTCTGACGTGCCATAATGCTGCTTCATTATGGAAATGTCACACTCCCCTTTTATTTAACCAGGTGGGATGTGAGCGGAGTGAGCCGATGATGAAAAAAAAATCAGTCGGGTGACTAAACTGAATCGAATCTCTTACTTCACAGTTCCACTGTTATCAACGAGGCAGCAAACAGAGGCCACACAAGACTGAACAAACGTGATTGTTTCTCTGCAAACAAATTACTTGTCTCCCTGTCTCCTCCAAGCTAACGGCTAATGTAGCTGGAGTACAAGACTTTACGTAAGATGATTACACTTACAAAGTTTCAAATAGAGTCTGTTGAGACTTTCTCAATCAACAGAAAATTAAATAGTTAGGCTGGCCTGTAATGCAAGGAAATGAAAAGTCTCATTAGTGCAGCTGAAGCTGCGTCAGGATCAATGCTCTATTGACAGAACGTTCTAATATGCAACAGAAAAGATGATGAACTCTATCCCCCCTACTGGTTCCACAGTTATGTCCCAATCTCCCCTGTTCCAGGCGGGAGATTTATTCAATTTCCATTCTCCATAGAAGTCCACAGGCTTTTTTGTTTTGGGAGACCCTACCAGCAACATTTGGATCACGACACAAAAACAGTGACTAGTCCTTCTGCATTAACAAGCCAATCACAATCAACACATGGGGTATTTGGTATTTTCTGTACAGGTTAACGACAGTACCACACACACATTTACCACACGCACAATGCTTATATTGTGGTTAAATCCAAATCAGCACAACTTAACTACATAAAGCAATTCCTCTGCATTTCTTCACTCAGGTTAAATGTCATTAGATTAGCTTGGATTGATGGAAAACCACATTTATAATGGAAAACTCTTCTCATTAAGGAAAGACAAGGATGCTGACAAATGAAAATGATGTGTGTATGACTAAATGTCACTGAGTAACTTCATCTTAATGTGAACAATAAGGGCCATACAACACTAGACGAGTTAACCTACATCACTTGTGATGTTTTGGCAACGGCCTACTTCATACTGCTGTCTCATCAACCTTGTTGTTATGGTAACAAGGGCAGAGGTTGAAAACCTCTGGGAAAGTGGATGCCACTGAGACGTAAACACCCACATGCCCCTATGAGGATCATTTCTTGCGCGTTCTCCTCCAGCTCAATGTTCTGTTTAAGGGGACACACCGCTGATTTGCCAGCTGACATTTTCTGTTACTGTGCGGATGTAAAAGCTATTAAGTGCTGCAGCTCCCTCCACCACAGCAGACTCCACATTATGTCTCAAACTGTGTTACTATTTACATTGAAACAGTGATGATGCATCACCAAACAAATGGAACAGCTCAGCTAGCGCATTAAACTTCTAGTCTGTAACATTCAGGCTGATCGACTGGAAGAGATTCAATGAAACATTCACAATGATGTGATTAGAGAAGAAGTTTTTTTTTGTTTTTTTTTTTATCTTTGGACAAGCATTTTACACCAATGCAATTTGTAATTTCAGCAGAAACATGTCTCTACATTCAACAAAGAAGGCGATTACATTGACCCTAGATTGCAAAACATTACTGACCCAAACATGGCCAACATCTATAGTTTTATTTGGGCCCTATTTGGCCATGACAAATTGTTTAAAATCAAGATGAGTATGGCCACATCTTGTCTCGTAGCACTTTAATGTAATACATGTCTACCTATACAACAACCCAAGTTTGGAACTGCACCTTTGGACCACATCATGCCCACAAAAAGCTTTCCAGGGAAGTTACTGAACCGTAAATACTAAAAGCAGCTTAGATTAGGACTGTTCTCTGGGAACTGTTTAAGCTCAAAGTACCGCTGAATCAAAGTGTAGCCTCAAAGATCCACTAACAGTGCTGATGGCTCTTACTTATCATTTTTAATTAAAAACATATGTGAAAATGTTGATTCTTTTTAAGGCGTGAGTATCTAATAAGATTGAGGCATTGTGGCAGTTCTGTCAAAAAAGATGGTGATACTTCATAAATGTGGGATTATGTGACTGTTTATTTTGTGATTGTTTTTAAATACATGTAATTTTATATTTTGTATTATAGGTCCTAGATATTGTTGTATTTTATTGTTAGAAAAGCCCAACTAGGGACAGGAGTTGCGAGTAGCAATAGCTATAAACTCTATGTGCAGAACATCAGTTGCTGTCATTGTACTGAAACTATGTTTAAACTGCATTGTCCCTATCAACTAAACCAATAAAATAAAATAAATAAAGATCTTATTTCTTTCTCAAGCAATTCCTCTATTTCCTCTCAGTGTCTTTCTCCAGCCTCCATCTCCTCTCTCATACAGAAACAGGTGGAGCTTGCAGGGTGGAACAGCTGTTTCTGTGGTGGCAAATCAGTGAATCGGGTCTGCCAAAACCCAGACAGATTCCTTTGATACTTCCCCCTAACACCTCCCCCAACCTTCCTCGCCCTCCTGCAAACTGAGAACTCCTTCTTGTTTAGATACAGCATCTCATGGCTGGTCACAGCCGTCTGTCTCCGTACATAAGCATGGCAAATACGGCAACCTGACAGGCATGGTGGGACGCCCATGTGCATCAACGCTGTCGGATTCCGGCCCGTGGGAGGCCGAGCAGCCAGTCCCCCGTCTTGCAGGCTCCATCATCTCCGTCTCTCTTTAGCAAATATCAAAACCTCACCAACAAAAAGAAGGTACCACCTCCTCCGACATATTTCCTAACGAGTGTCTCATCATTTTTGCATCCCTTCTTTCACCAATCATCCTCCCTCCCCTCTCTCCTGCTACTGGTGTGTCCACTGCCCGGCTGTCTGCTATTGCAGCTGTCGCCAGCCAGCCTACAGTCACAAAACACCAGGGAGGAAAAATGGAAGAGGAGACACCACAGGCGAAGCATAGGAGCGAAAGAAAGAGTCACTCAGAGGTAGGTGGATGGGTGGGTGGGGAGGGTGAAAAGATGAGGAAGCAAAGAGGGTCACGGTTTAAGATGTTGAATGGGGGATGGGTAGTTGAAGATGAGAAAGAGAAAATGGCAACAGAGGAAGGGAAATGACAAGAGGGAAGCGAGCCGCAGAAATTAGGGCAGAGGATAAGGATGAAATGTTGGGAAGAAGCTGTGATGATCAGACTAGAGCAGCACAGAAGGGTCAGAAAAGACATGAAACAGAACAAGGTGTGTTACAACCAAAAACGTAATAATGGCCAATAACGTAATAACTGCCTATAACGTAATAATTTTGGCCATTTCAAATGTAATAAAGCCAATAGTGTAATAATGTGCCAATAATGTAATAAAACTTTTGAGCCAATAACGTAATAACTTTTTGCCGATAATGTAATAAGGCATTACATTATTGGCTGGTTGTTACGTTATTGGCCTGGTATTAAAAAAAACCTTTCAAAATGTAATAACTGGTGCCGATAATGTAATAACACATAAATATGACAGCAGCTTTTGGAAATAAAGGTTTTTTTTGCAGTTTTTGGGCAGTTGGATTGTTACAACCAATAGTGTAATAATGTGCCAATAATGTAATAAAACTTTTTTTTTATTACATTATTGGCACATTATTACACTATTGGCTTTATTGCATTTGAAATGGCCAAAATTATTACATTATTGGCAGTTATTACGTTATTTGCCGCTATTACGTTTTTGGTTGTAACAAGGTGGAGGAGAGAAAAGGCACTAGTAGTGTGGGAAAAAGAGAAATAACCAGTGGATGAAAAGAGGCCCACTTCTTAAAGAGAAATAACTCGGGGGAAAGCTTTTCCTGCTGGCATGTAGCAGTCTTTGAATCTCAATAAGTCTCTCCATCTTTTTTTCCAGCATTGTCACATCTCTCATCCCTACTGGAAATCGGAGGATGGCACGAAGCCTCCATCCACAAACACCAACTAACTTTTCAAATGGTTTATTTTGTTGAAGACCCTTATACAAAACGTTTTTCTTATCCAATATTTGAAAAATGTTGAAATGCTGCAGGTGAGACTTTTAACCCATCGAGAGCATCTCTGTCGATACACTCTATTACATTTAGGCTGAAAAGTGATGCACAGGACAGCGCAGCGTGCAACGAATCCCATGGTTCACTTCCCTTTCCTCAGTGCTTTGATATGGCGGTTGTAGTGAGTATGCTCCCATGTCATCGATACCCCACCTTGGCTCTTCTTGTGCTACCACAGGCCATTGGGGCTCTAATCACAAGCTGCTCCACAGCACAGTTTCACCCCGCAGCCATTCACTTTGTCTCAGCACAAACGCAGCTGCCAGATTCGTGTGACCAGGCACCTCTCTCCGAGGAGATGCAGGTATTAAATGAGGTGTATCTGTGTGTGTGGTATGAAAAAGGGAGCGCTTAGAATGTGGGAATTAAGAAAGAAATGTGAGCTATTTTCACTCATCTCACATTCAACTTTCATGGAAGTCCTTGATTTTAAAACTGCTCAGCTCTGTTCGTGGAGCCTTAACCAGATGGAAAAAGACCAAAGTGATGAACGTATGATCTTGTCACATCGCTCTTCTTTTTTACCCTTTAAGCATCAGTACTTTCCAGCTATTTTGGTGAGGCCTTAAATATTTTGAAACAAATTTTCAGCCCTGATGGAAAAACATCAACTTATCACTTTCTTTTGTAAATATTGTCATCTTAATTTACAGCTCAGTGTATATACTACAGTGACATGGCTGATGATATGCCCTGACATTTATCTTCACTGCAGTCTTGGCTGGGATGTTACAGGTCAGACGAAAAGAGTCTGAGCAAGCGACCAGACAGGGGTAAATATAGGATTGGCTTCATAACTCTTTGGCGAAAGCTACAAGAAGAGACACTTCATTTTTCCTTTATCCATTTCATCATTGCTCTTGGACTAATGTCTCAGGGATAGTGTGCAAGTGCAAGGTGATCTACTAAAACTAGTGCTGTAAGCTGTAACGTGCCGAATCAGTTTCACTTTGTGTCAGGTGATTCTAAGATTGGCCATAGCAATATTTCAGGGGATGTATGTTTACCGTACTTTTAGAAAAATCACCTTTAGGTTACATTAAAGCCAGCTACGTTTCCGTGTTGAAAGCTGATCGCACCTGTCGTGAATTGAAATGATTTTTCAGTAGACTGTCGATTTCATGGGCTTCTCTTTCTTTGCTGGTTACACTGGACTTTCAGGTGGTTAACAAATATCAATATCAGTATTATTATGTACCATTATGTGTGGATAGGGCCGAATTCACAAATCTTATTCATGACAGTGATGGACCCCACCAGGATTGTATTCAACTACACTGCTGCTAACAGATGAGGCATTATAAGGGAAAACCTGGGAGAAATGCTGTTTAGAGAGTCAGAGAGATCTCTTCACCCAAAAAGACAATCATCTCCCAATTAAATCAGTATTTCTAGGCAACTGTGCAAAAGCAAATCATCTAGGAATAAGCCTAATAGTCCATGTTCTTATTTTAAGAAAAAATGTCTTTGCGGATTTGGTAAGACAGATTTTCTTCACTAAAATTATTAACCTAGCAAAGTATCCTAAAATAGTCTTCATATTTTCTTGAAACAAGGCTGTAACATGAGGTGAGTCGTTTGGTTTAATTAAATGGGTGAAGAACAAAACATGTAGGGAATTACTAAAGAACTATGTATTAAATTGAGAGACATGGAGTTGACCTTATCCAACCTATATATACAGTTTACAGTAGGAGAGAGCCAACTACAAAAAAGAAAACTCATCCCCTGCAAATCATAAGAACTGAGTGGTCTATTGTGTTGCATGTATTTTTAATTCCTTCAGGATCCAAGAGTGACAGATGTACCTGATCTCACAACAGGGATTTTAACGTAAAAACATGTTCATATGTCAAAACTCTGCATAAGTGAATGTAAACACTAAATAAAAGATAATCCGTGTGCTAACTCTTGGGTTTACACATGCAGCATGCTTTCTGCTGACTGACCGAGGTGTCCTTCACATGACTCTACGATGAAAGTAGGGTCAGCTCAGGGGACACCCAGTGCCCTCTCTGCTTGGCCTGACTCTTCACTGTCCGTGCCAGGCAGCGAGCAAACAATAATGGCCCTCTAACGGCGGGGTCAGCAGCTACCAAACATGCAACAGTCCAGGAGGTGGGAGGGTGTCATTTACGTATCCGTTACTTAAATGTACAGCTCTTCTCCGATGCTTTTCTCTTAGAAGTCAAATGGCGCATGTATTTAGAAGTATTTTTCTGCAGCATTTTTTAAAATTCTGAAAAAGTCAAGCAACTGTTATTTGCTGAATGTTTTTCTTTCTGGTTTGTTATCTTTGTTCTCTCAATGTTTAATTCAGTCATCCTCTCATGCCTCTTTAATCCCTTTATCTGACTGAGCAGCTGAGGTGAATACGAGGCAACGGTGAGGAAATACACTGCCTGTGGTATTAAACTGTGACGTTTTCTGCAAGACTGTTTAACAATCTCCTGTCTTAGAGCAAAATAAAATGCTTCTCGGGCCTGTTTTGCAGGCAGGGATTAAGGAACGCAATAACATTTTCAAAATGTTCAACTAGTCTTAATATTTATGTACATTTTGTACAGCTATAAACTCGACTGGTCAGTGTCTCTTTACATGTAGTTGTGCAAATGTGTACAAATACAGTTCAGAGGGCAAATCTTTATACATATTCCAACAGTACTGACAGTAGATATACAGCACATTGTCTTTCATCTCATGTGTTTTGAAGTGAAAATGTTATCCAGCTGTGTTATGAAATTCATACTGCAGAACAACATACAGCAGAGAAACAACAGAAAAACATTTAAATGTGTGTCAGTTAGGCTGGGTAACAGAGAGCTGGAGCTGCCATCTGGTAAACAGAGCAGCGGACCATCAGCGTTAACTGGTTACAAATCAATTTTCTATTGACTAATGGAGAAAATAATATGTGTGATTTCTCTGTGTGTCTGGATGCGTATACATCAGGGATCCAGCGGCCATTGAGCCAGTGACTGGTGTCACTGTTCGGTTCAGTAGTGTGACTGCTCTTCACTCACAGAGACAGCCTGGCACTCAGCAGCGTTGCTCGCTGTCAGCAAGACGATGCAAACATCTGTTAGCAGTGTGTCCGAGTTCACACAGCACAAATGCAGTGCAAAGTCCTTCCAACAACCCAAATAACAGATACAGTGTTTTATTATTTCTCTGTGACAAGTAGGGCAATAAGGAGTTCATTTCTGATCACACGCGGTCTTTCTGCCTCTCAACACCAAATTCCTGTCTATCTCTGTCAATTACAAATACAAACACTTCCACAAATTTCTGTTACTGATACTTATTGAAGTAGTAATTACATATAACAGGTCCTACGCAGAGAGTTTATATGTATTAATAAATAACTTTACAATCAGTCAATAAATACAACTGCTTTGTAAATTACTGGTAAATAATTTCTGGAACTACTTAAATGTTGTGTCACTGTATAAAGAGTAAAAGATTGGAACAGCAGGTGCTTTAGTGGTATAGGCTGGCCAGCCAGACCCATTCCCTTGGCAAAAGGTTGTCATCGTGAAACGGATCCCAAAATATTTGGTGCATTGTGAAACAAAAAACCCAACAGATGATATAACTAATTATATTTTATCCAGTATCCATTTTGTTTGAATAAAAAGTCTCAATTATTCAGTGTAATATTTTTTAAAAGCTTGGGCAATAATCTAACTTTGTATCTGTTTAGTCTGAAAGGTGATGTAAATGTTACATAAATAATTAGTTGGCTACTTTGAGTTTCACAAGTTGTCATAAACTATTAATTCAGTCCCGGTGTAAATATTAGGGAGCAGTTTTTAAAGGACATGTCTTAAAAGAGATCATTGGTCATGAAGATCATTACACTATCGGTGGGGTCTCTACTCTATAAAAGAACTTGCTTAAAAAAATTAAGAAAAAAAATGTTTAAAAACATGTCACACAGAAGGAGCTTACTTCATAATCTCAGAAACTAAAACATTTTGTGTAACAGAGACATCAACATCTCTGCTGCATTTGTCAGAATACAAGTGGGGATATAAAATGACATTCACACACATTGATAGTGAGTTTTATCCACATGATTGGGGGGGGGGGCAGGTTTAGTCTTCTTTGACATTGACATAATAAATGTGTTTTGGACGCAGCTTTCTGCAGCTGCATCTTGACTAGTTGCTTTGACAGCACGTGCAAGTGTTACATTGAGGCCCTGTGTTTTTCACACAGTGACACTTGTGTTCGCACAGCTCCTTGTGACACTCTGATCCTACCTTACCAGGCGTGTCATGGCAAGGGAAAACATCTCCTTGTACATCCCCCCTGCACAGGGATGCCCCCAGGCTCAGTACTTGGGTCCCTGCTCTTTGCCATAAAGACCACCTCTTTGGACCAGATTATTCGATCACACAGCTTCTCATATCACTGCTATGCAGATGATACACGTTTCTACCTGTCATTCCCACGGGACAACCCTACAATCTCCGCACGAATCTCAGCTTGCCTCTCTGGCCTACCTAACCTACCTCTCTGACCTACCAATGAAGTCCTGGTTATCCCTTTCCATCTTTTATTCAGCCTCAATATCAACATAAATATATAATCTACTACTGTCGCTCTCACAAATCTTACAAAGAACCTGGGTGTCATGTTTCATGACCACTTATCTATTTCTGACTAAGTTTCCTCAACATGACGGTTCTGCCACTTTGCTCTTGACAATATTCAAAAATAAGGTCCTACCTGACTCAATATGCAACCCAGCTCCTGGGACAGGTCATGTTTATATCCTACAATACCCTTCAAGCTGGCCTTACAGATGGAGTGATCAAACCACTACAAAAGGTCCAGAATGCAGCAGCTCTTCTGCTCTTTGAACAATTCACACGTCACACCTCTGTTGCTTGAGCTTCACTGGTTACCTGTGGCTGATCGAATAAAAGTATCTGACATTTTCCTACAAGGTGATCTGGGGTCCGCACCTGTTTATATGAACTAAGTCGTAAACGCCCCTTCAAAAGCACTGCGTTAATCACAAGTACACCGACTGGCGTTGACTTCTCTTCACACAGGGCGATCTCAGGTGAGACTGTTCTAAGTGGTTCCTCAATGGTGGAACAAGTAACCAGCAGCCACAAGAGCAAAGACGTCTCTGCGTTCAAGAAGGGGATGAAAACTCTCCTCTTCCAAGAGCACCTGTTGTTGTGAACTATGCTCTCTCTTAAACTTCTTGAACTGCACTTCAATGTCATCTTAGCTGAACTTAGCAGCACTTATTTGAATGCTGACTTAACTGCATTTACTTTGTGATCTACTATGTTATTATGGCTTGAGTGTATTCCTCTGTAGTAAGTCGCTTTGGATAAAAGCATCTGCTGAATGTAATGTAATGTGTTGAGATAAATGCTAACATGATCCCAACACATAATTCCACCATGCTAATTATTAGAAGCTATCAATTTTAGTAATGTTTTCCACATTAGTACAGTCTGCCAAACTAATATAACAAGGTACACGAGATACAAGGATGTCAACAAAATCAAAAGGTTTTGTCATCTGGGCTACAAAATTAATAACAATCCAAATAGCCTAGAGCCATGCTAGCATGGCTACAAGTCAGAGTAGAGCAGAGACTTAAGTGCGTACGGTAATGTCTCTGGGTTCCTCAGTATCATTGGAACAAAGTTAATCACATGTTAAACTATGCAAACATTAATGTCCACAAACTGACTGCATTTGCATGACTGAAATAGGTGATGAAACAAAAAGCCAAATCATTAATGGGATTGATATGTGGGATAGATTATTAACAATAAAGTTATACACACCATTGTTCTTCAACTTCCCTTTAGGGATAAATTAAGTATCTATCTATCTATAGATGCAGTTCCGATATAATGTGAGCTTTTGACTTGAATGTAACGTGTATCAGTATAATGAGGACTATGGTACAGACATTGATAGTGAAAGCCTGCAGCCTACAGTGCACTAACAATGTTAGCCTTAATCTGTAGCTGTCTCACTGCAAGAGAGAAGAATGGTTTGACCTCCTCTCAAACTGGCCTTCCATTTCTCCCTTTTCCCTGCATTCATCCCTCCCTCCCCCATCCCTCTCTACTTTTCCTCTCTCAGCTGAGCCTCCAGGGTTCTCCCTACAACCGTTGCGCTCCTACTCCTCTCCTCTACCCACCCTGCCTTGCTTCCATCCTCAACTCCGCTCAGTCATTCGAAAACTACAGTTGCCCCTCGCTGCCTCTATCTCCCATCTTACACCCCCATTGTGACATTGTGAGCCGGCTTCTCACTCTGTCTTAGGCTGCTGTGTGAGAATGGGGTCATTGTTGCTGCGCTGCAGCACGTGTGTACATGTGGGTCGTGTCCTGCTGCACAACCTCCAAACATCCAATATAACACGAGCTACTGAACAACTTAAACATCTAATTTTACAATTTAATTTCTAATTAATATGAAATCTTTTCAAAAATGTGTCTTAGCCAAAAATATTTAGATGATAGACATAACCTTCTTATTGTCAGTTGATTCAAGGAGGATATGATGATTTATTTTTCCTCTAACTTTGATAGGTGGTGTTAAAACCATCTGAATGACTAGTTAGTCGAAGATCAAGATGCACTCTATAATGATATTTGCATTATTTTTAAATGAAGAGAACTAATAAGTAGATTCTGATTTCTTCATGTGGGTTTAAACCTTAACCTATAATAGGGCTTGGTCGTCTTGACGTCATCACTTGGCGGAGCCGCCATGTTGGAAGCTACCTTAGCTGCTCTTCGCACCGCTGCGCACTGTGTACAGACGTGCTCCCTCTTCGTCGTTCTTCGGTCCCTGGCTTCCTTGTTTAAGGTATCCCGGTAAATTCCAGTTCCTTTCTGGCATTTTAACTTTTTTTTTGCGTTCCGTCTGTTCACTTGGTGCGACCACACTGCTTCTACACTGCTACTACACTGCTGTTTGTTTACACTCACGAGGCTGCCAACATGGCCGGCGCGTCCCAGAATGCAACTTGGCGACCAAGCCTTATTAATATATGATTAATTAATATAAGGATCAAACCGTTGTTTATTTCAAGTTCCTCCTAAGCTCGAACCTTGTGTCACAATTGTAATTAACCAAATAAAGTTGTACCGTAAAAAAAAAAAAAAAAGAAATATCTAAGCCAGTAACACTGTTATGTCATTTAAGGAGCATGAGGCTCCTTTTAAGAAATGAGACTCGATAGCGCCACCCTTCACCACGACGGCCGTTGGGGGTACTGCAGCCAACAGTGAAGCCGGCACGGGAGAACGGGGAGAACGTGCATGCAGCGTCATGTGACGTCACATCCACAGGACAGCGCGGGAAATTCGGGACCGAATTGCAGCACATTTTGCAGCACACAGGCTGTTCAAGGCAAAGGAGAGATACACTAGAGGGCTCATTCTTTTGGGTTTGGAACGCTTCATCTGACATTATTACTAGAAAAGTTAAAATGTATACAGATTTTTTTCATAAATCCTGCACCAATCCGGCCTCAAGCTCCTTTAATTGCTCAGAAAAAGGGTCTCTATTAAGGTCTTTTCAAAAGAAATGTAGTATTTTCTACTGGAAAAAGTTGGCAGAATACAATGCAACATTACACATAAATCAGGTTGTGGTTAACAGGATATGGATTTTTTTTGGTTTTGTCTTTGTTTTGTTTTGAATGGGTAAGCCTGTCCTGTTTGTATAAATCTACGATATGCAGGTGGTAAAAATTAAAAAGAAATAAATTCATTGTGGAAGCATCTCAAACTACTGTAACACTAACTGCCGCTGGATTGCCCAAAAAGTCTACTTCCCCAGTTGTATCCATTCAAAAACTTTTTCTCATTGAGTGCTAAGTCATTCCCGCTTCTCATTTTAGTTCAGCCTGCCAGTGGAGTTAGATGAGATATGACCGTACTACCAACGGCAGGATATTTTAACCTTTGGTGTCCACCAGATTTTATCACAATCTATCAAGTCGTGTATACATGCGGTGATGGATTGACCATCATTAAATGTTAGCTGTGCTTAAAAAAAAAAAGGATGTTGATTAAACTCTGTTACACAGCACATCAATTAATAGAGTTTGACTGCTGTTTGAAAAGATATACGATCTTAGAAGCAGCAAGCAATGTTATTGTGGCCAGCCCATAATCATGTCACACATAACAGGCTTCAGAGTAAACACTGAATTTGAATGAAGACACATCGTCTAAGCAAAAGTTAAACTAAATTGCTCTCAGATTGTAGTTAATGATTTTTATTTATTTTTAGCTTGTTTTGCTTGCATCTCAAACGATTTACCTGCATGCAACCAAAGTTTTCCTAAATAAGTTTCGGCAAAAGAAAACTACTAGGACTTTAACACACACTACTAAGAGAAAAGAAAACCCCTTACCCACAGTATCTTTGCCAAACAGAAACAGAGTTTTACATGTGATTAAAAAACAATTATCTAAAAAAATTAGGCCTGTGTTGAAAAAAACAACAAATAAAAATTATCCAATTCTAAACCAGTTCTCATATTAATTCTTAAAAATCGATTTGTATGTCTAAAGATCGTTTTTTATATTACATTTTTTCCTGGTGAACTTTACTCCCAGTAATAGCGTCATTTAATTCACGCATGCGCACAGTGTGAAACTATCAAATAATGAACATGGCGTCAAGTTTAATACTAGTATTAATATGTCAAATACACAGTCATGTAATTGAGGTAACAGCTCAAAAAACATTTTTTATTTATTTTTTATTAAACATTTTTAATAACACTAACCCAAATCGATATCGGATTGAATTGAATCGTGATAATCGATTCTGAATCTTAAGTATTGGAATTGATTCTTGACATTTGAATCGATCCCCAGCCCTACAAAAGATTGAAATATTGTCTATGAAACATTTCCTTTTGGAGTATTCAAGCACAACCCACTCCAGTATCTGGCAACGATTTATGCAACTACCCACTTTTTTTTTTTTTTTTAAAGATAAAAGTCTAGTTTTAGTCCCTTAGGGGTTTTGTGTTAGTTCTGTAATCAGACATAAATTTATGCTTAAAAAATGCGTATCTGTACATATTATAAATGCATGCTTTTCCTTAAATCCACGGTCATGATGTACTTCCACCCCCAAGCTAAAAGGCCGGTGTGATAACAGCGTTCCTAGTATCTCACATAGTTAGTCACAGTCTCGGCCTCCGCTCTGTCTCTCTGAGGGATTAGCAACCGGCACTGGCCACCACTCACTCTAATCCTTTCCTCAACAGACTCACTCTTACAGTCTCACACAGACATACACACTCACACACAAACACACTCGGGATTTTCAATGACAGTGACAATATGCCATATTCTGGTTTGTTAATCTGTTAAGTAGCTATTTAAGCACATGTTTTCAGTGGTGTTGTTGATGTCATGGTCGATACACTTTAATACATCAACCAAAACAAAAGAAAAAGCCTGATGAAATCCCATGAAATGAATTCACCTAATCTTGTTTTGCAATGAAAACACTCCACTGTACAAGCAAGCAGCGTGCTTGATGAGCAGGCTTTGAGACACAAGGCTCCCACCATTCAGATTATTGTTAACTGTGTAAACACATCCTCCATTTGAAGTCAAAATAGCAGGTAATGTTAAATGGGTTCTGTCTGGTCTGCGTTTACAATACTGGTTTCTGGCAATAAAATTAACATTTATATGCATATTTAGTGCAGAATTATTTTTAATAAATGCAGCATTGAGTAAAAGGAATAACCAAAAACAGGCATTCCCCTTAACTGTGTACATTGTAACTGTCAATACTGGGACAGTGGGACACAGTCAAACTTTTAACATTTCCTGTGTCACAGATGCTGTCAGCATGAGTGTGGCTGTTTTGTTTATTTGGGTTTTTTTTATCTCGGATAATCATGACACTGGCAATCTCTAACCTGCAGCTGACTCACTGCTTTGACACAACTCTATATAAAGTATCAGTGGCTCTCAGGGATGTACAGGTAAAAACATTGTGAAACTGCAAATGTTTAAAATGTCTATTATTCTGAAGGAAAAAAAAAAAAGGGACAAGAGCTACAGAGCTGCTGTTTGATGAACTACTGATTCCAAAAACTGAGCTTGGTGTAAAATTTGTGTTTGCCTTCTTTGTTATCTTTACCAGTCTCTTTACCAGGACCAAGACCTTAAGTTCAAATGTACAAAATTCCATATGATGAGTTCAGATCCAGTGATGTTCAAGTGAATGACTTTAACATAACTAGTTACAGCTGACAAGCCATGATGCATGTGTAGTTGCAGTTTGAGGCAGTTTTTCAGAATCGGTTCCTGACAACCCTCAGAAATTGACGTTTTATACGGCAATTCCATCTTAAATTATGCTTGTTCATTTGCCAAGCAATTATAGGTTATAGAAAATTAGAGTTATCGGTATTTCATTGTCATCTTAATTTTTAAATGATTAAATAAACCTTAAAAAAAGGTTAATGAGCCAGGTCTTCATTCAAGACTTTCCTCTGCTTTTCTCAACAAAAAAAAAAAAATCTCCCTACAAAATTAGTATCCTGTTCCAAAGTTTTGCAGCTCAAGTAATCTGACAAATATCCAGATATAGAAAACACAGTCGGTCAAGTGTCAGTATGTTTAATCCACATTCGGCTATTTTCATATTGGCCCTGCATAAAACTGAAATTAAGTGTTTTAAGTGTGTTTCAATGCAAAATATATCAAATAAAATGGACAAAAGCGGTTTAGTGGTTATTTTTAAAACAGTGAAGTTTTTCATATCCTGGAAGATAATGAAATGTGTGTTGTTGACACTTCTTACACTTGAGAGTTCATACAAATTTTTCATTGAATCTGACATTCCTAGAACTTGGAATTTCAACAGAACTGATATGTAATTATGGGTCGAGCACGATCAGGCCAATGTACCTATCAATCAGAGAACATGGAGCTTTTTTAAGCATTCTGCTTGTTATTTTGGATCAAAACACTGTATTAATGAATTGTTTTTGCAACCTTATAGGTTTAATTTAAAAATAAAAAGATAGTCTATATTTCATGTGTGTGGGTATCAGTGGTGCTAGGAGTCTTGTTATCCTTTCTATTTGTTTTGCTTCAACGTTTGAGCCGAGTTAACTGGACTGTTGCCCTATGCTTTAAGAAACCAGCGGCTGATCCAGGATCAGAGTGATAGGTATGCCATGACCAAAGGGGCAGTGACCTGCCAGTCCACAAACATGCTGTGACATCACTCCAAGGAGGTCATGGTAATCAGATTATCTCCGTTGCACAGTCACACACTCACAGTGGGCCTGAACTTCAATGATGCTTCTCAGGCTAAAACACACAACCACGCAGCCTCGCAGGTCCAGTTCAAATACTTCAACTGAGATGGGATAAATTTAGAAGAAACACTGACTAAACCAAAAATAAAACTCCTGTGATATTGAGAGCTTGAACAAAGCTCCGAAGAGATGTCACATTTTGAAGATTTTCCTCTTTCTTTTTTTTTTGTCTTCAGGAGAGTGAAGATTGTTTACTGAGCTAAGAAGCTGACTGATGGGAGACAGAAGAGAAGCTTGAGGGCCTAATCTGCTCTCTAACCGCAGTGATGCCAAGTGGTCGGCAGTATGAAGAGGACACCTGAGACTAGCGCACCTGGACAATGAGCTGAGGTGTAACCCAAAACGGAGATGAACCCACTGTTTATCCCCTGCGCTCTCCTTCTCTTGTTCTTTCCCATCAGTCTGCTCTCATGTTTCACACTGCTCCACTCTCGCCGGTCCCCAAGCTTATTTTCTCTCCACAACCTGATCTATTCCATCTTCTTATTCTCCCAATCTTTTGACTCACCACATATCTCCTCTGTCTCACCTTCTTCCCATGCATGTCCATAGCCGGGCATCATCGCACTCATGCAAACACCGCTTCATGAGTCATGAAATCAGAGTGATTAGCACCCTGCATTTTCCCCAAGACCTATCGTTCTGTGGAGGACGGGGGGACAAATACACCGTGAGACATCGCTACATTCATCCAGCTGCTATTTACGTGCACACGCACACACACACTCTAAATTCTGAGAGTGACATTTTGTTCAGCAGCTGACAGTGGCTAGCAGCTGTATGACTCAGTGGCACAAAGGCAGCCACTGCCTTTGTCAACTTGCAAAGGCAGGGTTACGGTGTTGTTGTCAATACTATGACAAAAACACATATGATTGTGCATGGTCAGTTCTTGAGCTGTACAGGGAGGAGCGGGAGGATGAAGGATAAGCTCGCCTGTGAAACATCATAGAAGAGTGGGATATCAAGTGAGGTTTGGGGAAATTGGGAGATGAGTGTGTTTAAGCTCCACACATTTGTGCTATCCCCATCCTTGAAAGGCCTTTAGCCAGCTCCTGGCACACTTCGCCCATATTTGTACACCATTACTCATGTCACTTGGGATAAATAGACACAATCTAATCTGCACATACACGAACATTAATGTCTTTAACACACCAACAACTGTAACTGCGTCTTTAAACAGCAAGTAGCACAAAAGACCAAAAATAGCACAGTGAGTTGCAGAGCAGAATTGCTCTCCTTGAGGAAGGGAGGAAGGAGGAGGCGGATGAAGACCAAAAAGGAGGTGCAGAGAGAGAGAAAGTTGATGGGGAAAAGATGGCAGTGAGAGACCAGTTCCCCAGGAACTTAGACCTTCCCGCTGAGTTCAAATTTGTTTCTAATACAGTGTCAGTCCTCCCAAAACCTCAGTGACAACTCAACATAATCGCATTCCATGTGTCTTGAATTGATTAGGAAGAATGTCTGCTCGATGCTTTCAGGAAATTTCCTACTAAGGAGCCATAATTCTAAAATCTGCCACCACGAATCAAATCTATAAAAGTTACATATGTCGACATGATACACGGCACAAGTCAACTAACAAAACACAACCTCTCAAAACTGTCTGTAAGTACAATTTTCATTCATGTAAGATGTTCATCTTTCTGTTAACTCACACTGTTCCCACTCCAAGCTATACTTTCTCCTGGCAAAAGCTTTACATATATTTACAGAAAAGACTTGACAATTGTGTCATTGCACTTAATGAGAAAGAGAAGAAGCATGCATTTTCTTCTCAACTTCAAAACACGATGTGAAGCATGGATGATGACTCTCGCATCCACAGAATCTATTATTAAATCCCCCAGATACTATGGTTACTAACGGCAGCACTTTGTTCATGACAGAATAAAGCTGGTACCCTGTCGATATAATTAAGCTTTCCAACAAGCTGTGCATTTCAACCAGGAACAAGCATTTTCCTCTTATTTTTTACATCGAAATAAATGAGAGAAAGGAAAATAAGCTCACACAGGTACCAGTTTAAGCCAAAACGGTGATGATCAATACCAAAACATTATCATAAATGATACCTTCACCTGCTATGCGAATTACAAGTATTGATTTTCTAATGTTTACAATTTGGTGTGTGTGACATTTCTCATATTCTTTTAGAACTTTTTTTTTTTTTTTATATATTTTCATCCACGATTTTTTTCCCATTTTTCATCACTCCTACCTAAGTGACAGTCCTGGGCATTGCCATCCTCTACCAACCCCGGGAGGGCCCTGCACTGAGCTCAGGTCTCCTCCTTAACCTGAGGACCCTGTCTGGTGAAAAGATGCGGCCTGCTCACTCCGTGTTAAGAACTTTTAACTAACAATCAATATCATAACCAGCAAAATGGTTAGAAAGAAAAAGCAACTCCACTTCAATTAAAACTGATTACTTTCATAAGGGCAGAATGTCTTACTGTACTGTACTGGTGGATTACACTGAATTGATTTTAGCGTTTGTGTCTACAAAAGTGATTAGAGTTTATACAACAGTACTTTATATTTGTTGTGCAGCTTTGATGATATTTATTATCTATACAGCGTACACTCTGTGCTGTCCTTGGTGCCTCAAGTGAACATAGGAGAACGTAGAGAGGCAGGTTTGATAGCTCAAAATTCAAGTTGAGAGCTAGAATGTGACAAATAGCAAATTGTCAACATTCCGTCACATAATTACAAATGAAATGTTTCTGTGAAAACTGAGACAACAAAGAGGATAAAGATAGGACATATTTTAACATACCACACAGGGACTACTCTCAAACTCTAAGCTGCTCCATCACAGCATTAAGACGTGAATGACTATTCATGTAAGTTATACATGACAACATTCCTGAAGACAACAGCTATAAAACCTGACAGCTGACCAGTGGTTTAAAAAAAAGTATATTCAAAGCAGCAATTTCATGTACAGTAAGATAAACTGCTCTGATGAAAAGAAAAAGAAAATACATTTTACTTGTCACAATGAATAACTTGTTTGCAGATGGAATCAATAACTCATTTATGTCCGTTCATTTGTAGATTGATATTTTGAATTTCCTGCCTGGTAGCAACTCAACAAATTCTGCGTGTTGTTCAAAAATGTCAGGCCTTCCCTGAGGAAAGAATATCTATATGAAAACTTAAGGAAGGTACATTGTTTTTGTCAATAATAAAATATTTCTCTTTAGAGTTTAACTGTCCTTCAAGTTGCTTTACTATACTTGAAAATTATTGAACTCCATTGTCTTACTTAGCATTATTTTCTAAAATAATTTGATAAACGTCATTAGTTATGGCCAAAAGTTCCTGAATATTTCCAGTGTATTATCTGGTTTGTGTAGTATTGATGTCCTGTACCTTGGCTCTGCTCAGTTCCTCTATTTTGTTGTCTATGTGTGTTTAAAAATTGGAGAAAAAAAATGCCGATTAATACAAATTCCGAGTTATTAGAGTGCCAAACAAAACCCTTTTCCAGTTGATGTATGTCAGAAGGATGCTAATGTGTCCGACATGTATTTGCACTTTTAGCTGAGGGAACGACTTTGTCTGTCAGACTTCCGTGAAAAGCAGATTTAGAAGCAAGACATAATGCGAATAGAGTCTGTTTCAACAAAAACAGCGATGTTTGCATAACCCCATCCATGTACTTTTTAATCTCATGCAGCATGTAATGCCTAAACAAGCATTGCAAGAGCAAATGAAAATACAAAGAGACAGCAACTGAATACCTTTTCAAAGTAAAGTCTCATTTAAACAATGGTGGTTCTGTACGTTGCATCACCTTTCCTTTATGCCTAAAGTCTCCAATTACAATGTGCTGCAATGCCCTTACCTGTATCCTAAATATATCATCATATTTTAGTTGTGAGATTAATGAAGATAAATAACAAGTTTGAGGGACTTACTATTGCTGGATTTGAGGTCTCTGTGGATGATGGGTACGAATGCCTGGTTGTGGAGGTAGTCCATTCCTGTTGCAATTTGGACCGCCCAGTTCACCAAAACTCTCGGGGGGACCTTCTTTCCAGCCAGGGCCCGGTTCAGAGCTCCTCCTCTGGCGTACTCCATCACTAAGCAAAGGTTGGGCTCGCGTAGGCAGACGCCGCGGAGGGCAATGATGTTGGGGTGCCGGAGCATCCAGAACAGCCTGGCCTCCTGCCGCACGCTTTCAGCAGTCACACTAATGTCTTCATCTGGGTCCTGTCTTGCGGCCTTTACAGCTACTTCCTCTCCGCGCCAGAGTCCTTTGTACACCTTCCCAAACCCACCAGCTCCTATCACTTCCTCTAGGCGAAGTTCTGAAAAGTCAACTTCTAAGGGGCTTTCACCCACCCCACCTGCGGTAAGCTGTTGGTAGTTGGCCGTGTCTCCCCTTGTGACGTAGTTGCTTGGAAAGATACCCACCTTGTCTTGAATCTTTCCCGTCCACCAGCCCTCATCTCCTGACACTTTTGAGTCTTTAGAGAGAACCTCAAGTAGGTCCCCACGCTTCAGGGTCAACTCCTCATCTGCTGTGGCCTCATAGTCAAACACCGCCGTCCAGTAGGGGTTGGGATTGTTTGCCCCGCATCTGTGACCAGAGTAGGAGTCTGGAGAGCCAGAGGAGGAGATGGTGGAGGAGTTCCAGCTGCCACCATTTTCCACCTGCACAACTGGGGCAGGAAACATTGGTGGTGGAGGGGTTATATTTGGGGGCATTGAAGACGAGGAGCTAGTAGAAAAAGGGGTCCCTGGGGGAATGAGGCAGGGGGGAGGCGGCGAGCAGCAGCCCCCACAGCTGGTGCAGGATAGGGGGGCAGCTGTACTGCTCGCCCTACCGTACGGGTTCATAGCAGCCCGGCTGCTGTTTGACGCTATAGGCCTGCCTTCTGCCAACTCATACACAAAATCCATGCAGGGCCCATTGAGTCTGACAAGGTGCCCTCAACCACCTGAGGAGAGGAGTGGGGATCAGAGGCACAAAGACCGGCTCTCCCTCATTACCACATGGCGCTGCTGAATCTTTTACTAATTCTGTCACCTGCTGCCCCTGTGCTGTTCCTACACAGTGTCTAAATAACATGTATTCCCAAAAGGCAAGTTCCTTCAGTAACTGTGTATATCAGCTCAAACTATGACACTCAGACCACATCCATGAAAACCAACTTGACTCTTCACAAATGAGTCTTGTGTGTCTGTCTAGAAAGCAGCAGGTGCTTGGAAATATTTCAAATAAAGATGCCTTCAAGTTGTGACATTGATATCCTTGTCACTCATCAAGTGCAGCCAACAATTATTAAAACAGTTACATATATACTAATGTTTTTGTGTTGCAATTATGTTCTAATCAAAGTCTGGGAGAAAATAAATACAAGTTAATAGTGTTCATTTTTCATTATTGGCTTTTGTGTGAGAGACCAGACACAGCTTCACCAGCCGCTGAGATTACAATCAAACAACAGCTGATTGTCAGATTAATTTTAGTAGGCTGTGGAAAATGAACTATTAGGCTGCCAATAAAAACCGCAGTCTGTGTATGAGCCGAGTGAAATCCTCTGTGCAGGGGTTCTCATTATTTCTCATCCAGCCCGGAGTCAGTGCACCTCCCCCGCCAGCCATATCCGTAAATATGGGCCAGTTTTTCCTTGCATGTTGTGTGTGGAAATATCCGCGGATATTCCTTTACATCCCGACAAGCCGGTCCAGGATAAATCCCATACCCGTGGCCACTCGTGAGCCTATTCAACTATCCCTGAATAGACTTTCACCAAAAGGCTCCGTCCGATTTAAGACAGCTGAGGACTTAGGGAGACACGCCGATGGCTGGGTGGCAGGTATTCAGTACAGATCCGTGAAGGGGCACCATCATGTTCAACATCCAGCCCGGTCTGCGCGCTGCAAACGCGCAGACTCCGTGTCTGCGCAGCGGCCTGGTGATGGAGACTAGTGGCCGCCTGGACGACCAACTCTTCTTCTCTGGAGATAGACAGATGCCAGCATTTATCATTATCCTCAGCTACTTCCAGAGCACGCATAATAACACTTTCAGATCATCAGTCAGTAATGCGGTGGCGGATGTGCGGGGATTTAAATGTGCATGTCTCCTTTAGCAGTAATAGAGGCTGTCACACAGTGGAAATAAAGGCTGATTTATGGTTCCGCGTCACACCGACGCAGAGCCTACGCCGTAGGGTACGCGGCGACGCGCGACGTACGGTGCCCATCGCCGCGTAACCGACGGCGTGGGCTACGCCGTCGATTTAACGCGGAACCATAAATCAGCCTTCAGATGACAAACATTGTCAGCAAAGGATTGCATGGAGACATTGCAGTAACAGTAGCTGACATCCGACATGGAGACAGCGATTATAAAATATACTGTATATATATATACCCATTACCAATACAAATAATAATAATAATAATAATAATAATAATAATAATAATAATAATAATAATAATAATAATAATAATAATAATAATGATAATAATAATCATCATCATAATAATAATAATAATCATAATAATAATAATGTAGTTACATAATTTGCGTTACAAACAGCTTTAAGATCCACACATTTAGTGTTTACTGTATACTAACCTGGAAACTGAGAGTAGCAACATCCACTGACATCGTCGCATGGGCGTATGGTTTGCATCCGAGTAAGGACCATTAAAATCCATAACCTAATTTGGCGACAGATTAAAAATCTCCCGAGAGTCCGTGCTGGTGCTTCTCAGCCGGCTGTCCGGGGGTCCATCGCGCTCAGACAGGCCTTTAACACTAAAAACGCGTTAACATTTGGAGCTGCGAGCTGTCAGTCTGAGCCAGGCTGAGTTTGCATCCAAACACACCGGTGTGGCGTTCACGGATCTGCGGGAGGGAGCGCTGGCGCTGCCGCTGATCTTTCAATCATGTGGATAGTCGCAACATGCAAGTTTCTCCACGTCCGTACTTCCGGTGCATGTGTGGAAATCTGGGAAAAGCTCGCAGCGCAGGGAGGAGAAGGGAGCGTTGCGGTCTGCTGGAACCAGACCGGACTGTTGTGGTGCAGTATGGGTAATGTAGTCTCAAAGCAGCTCTCCCGGTGACCTACATCACTCTAGCAGCTCGTATAACTGAATAATTAACAATATCAGTATAGTATTACAAAGGATTACTTTCAGTAAAAATTGGGGTAATTTATTCTGAACTGTGGTACATTGTACTGCATCATTATGTTACAAGATATTGTCTACATTACAATTACCATACTATAAAACATTAGTATTATGCAATAGAGTTTTGCTTACGTGTGTTTAGTAAAATAAAATCTCATTTGTAGCCAACAGAATTATATAAAGAAAAACGTGAAATTAATTCAATCATTGTTACTGATATTATAATGATATATTTCTACTTATAATATTTAAGCTCTAATTGATCAAAGCAGACCCAATATTCAAATAGTACTTACCAAAATGATAACTTCCATGGACCTCAATGTCTTATGTTGATTCATGATGGATTTAAATTCATTTTACCAGTCACAACTGTGAGTAGTAAACTCGTAAACGATTGAATAGATATATAGATAGATATATAAATCGCGAACAGAACAGAATTCCTCGAGAATTGTTCATTTATATACAAAATACACAAGTCTGCCTTAAACGTACACTTTTGTCAAAAACAGACAAACATTTAGTTGCATCACAGGTCAGAGAACAATCTTTATTAAAACAATAGTACGCAAACCGTCAATTATCAAGCTTTAGTGACCCCTGCTGTCTAATTTTTAAAAAACTTGGAATTTTGTATAACTCTATATTCATGATAAATGTTTTATTCCATATTTTTCTATTTGTCATTCTCAGGCAGTGAAATGATAAAAATTTAATTTAGCTAATTTTCTAATTGTATTTTATAGTTTGTAATTTTCCTCCCCCTAAATTAAAAAGGGTATCTTACCATTTACTTGACAACATCATACTATGGTTTATGTCAAGTGAAACACATTCTAAAATGTTAACCATTAAGTTAACAGTGGTGCTAGGAGGCATTGTCTCCAGCTGTTGGAACTGATCAAACAGATACCAGTGGGCTTTACATGGCAGTAGCTTCTGTTTTTACTGGAAACATGCAAATATAAAGAAACAGACAGCAATGCACTTTCATCTCTTTCATGGGAACATCAATGGTAAAGTCTCTTTTTTTTAAATATTAAATTTTCCAAGGCACGCTTTGTTCTCTTGTATTATCAAAGCATAATGTTTTGAAATAATGCTTTTTTTGTGACAGGAAAATGTAGTTACAGTCCTTTAATAAGACAGGTTAAGAGATATAATAAGACACTGAGGATAAGAGAAGAGTTTTTAAGCTTATGTCTAGCAACTTAGTTGATCAGAGGAATTTGCATTTGCAGGCATTTGAAGGAAGTATAGATTTAGGTTGTAAAAAAACACATATCTTTGGTGATGGTCAACAAAAAGGGCCTATAATGTCTAGCATATATAGAACATAATTCTGGCTTTGTTCTGGGGACTGTTTTTAAACCTCTCCTGCTGAAAAAAAGGAAAATTGGAAACACAACTTGGGCAAAAAAAAGAAGAAGAAAAAAGAAATTAGAAACACAATGAACAACACTGAGCATCCTCTTCACAATGCAACTATTCAAGAAACAGAATGTGTTCAGTCAGAGGCTTCTTCAGATCTGCTGCAGTACAGATGCTACGTAAAATCCTTCCTGCCCACAGTCATAACATACTACAATGACTCTTTAGATAGACTGCATTACTGAGAGTCCCTGCAATTTAATTTCTCTTTAGGGATTAATAAAGTGTTATTGAACTGAAATATATTAAAATGTTTAATCATAACTGTATAAGAAATGAATACATTTAAAAAATGCTAAATTTAACAAAAATGTTTACACAGTTATATATTACATATATTTATTAATTTACTCCCTCGAGCTCTATAGCAGTGGTCTTCAACTGACCACTGCTCTATAGTAATTTCCTTTACCCTTGACTTTTTTGGGGGGGGGTCAACTGGCAAATCCCAAACCATGATAACTGATTAAGTTAAACAATTATAATATAGACGAATCAAAAACAAACCATCCTCTATATAGAACATTAGTTTAACGAGTTTCCCAAATATCTGCCTGTATTATTCAACAGTTTTAAAACATTGTGAAATATATTTTAAAAATATAATAATATGAAGCGACTACTTAACAGCCACAAGGTTGTGCTATTGACCACTTTATGAAAAACGCATAATTGTAGCCTGATCGTGAATCATGATTAAAATAAGCAACATGTATAATTTACAACCGGTATATATTCAATTATTGAAATTCAGAACAACTCTGTTTACACAATGACACACAACACTGTAAAATCTTGAGATGCCTCTTCAGTAGTCTCCTCATTTTCTGATACTTCATACTTTTGCTCCAACATCGCTTAAGAAATATAACTAGTTAGTTTGCGAATTAATTTTTCTCATACCGGACATGCATACTTTATGATTATTATGACAAAAAACTTTATTGACAAGTGGGCGAATGTTTTAAAACAACTCACCCAAACATTATTAGTTGCCAGTTTAAAGTAAAAAGCACATAATTGTATCGGTTATTACGAATTATTTATACGAGTAATGAGTTGTATTCAACTGAAATAAAGCAGGGACATTAAGATAACCATAATTTCATTTATCGTTTTCCGAAGAACTTCTATTAGCTGTATGGTTGCTCGTCAAATCAGTCAGGTGCTTCACATGTGCTTGTCGTGATGAACAAAAGAGTACAGGTATGTGTATAGTTGCAACAATCGTTTCCAACTTATATTTGCAAATAATGTGTTTTTTGGTTGTATTAAAAAGCTGTATGTTTAACTGGACCTTTGAGTGGTATAATACTAGTAATAATTAGGGTTGACAACTCCCTGAAAAATAAATAAGGGCCACCTCATCGGCAGCTTTCACCCTTCCTGTTGTGGTGAATTTTTTTAGCCCCTTTTTTTGTGAGTGAAACGATTTTTTTAATTATTTGAGTCGAACCTGGATTGAATAAGATGCATATTTTTGATTGCCATGAACACATGGAAAACAAATTATTACCCTGCAATTCACTTTAATATGAAATAACAAAATGAACTGAATAAATGTCCTGCTTAACCTAAAATTGTATACATTAATATAAAACAGTAGAAAGAAAGCAGAACATCCATTCTGTAATAGTGCACATTTTTAGTGCAATGACAAAAGTGCAAACAGAAAGTCTGTAGAAAACGTGTAAACATATTTGTGCCTCAAAGGCCATGACTGTAGGTTACAGTTGTAGTAAAAGACAGACAGAAAAAGAGAACTTGTGAACTCAACAGCTCAATGCCATTTCCATTGGCATTTTTTGGCTCTTGCAGTAATACGGGACAAAGTGCGTCCCTTTTCAGCTCAATACGGGGCGCGTACTTTGGTTTATAAATAGAAATAGAAATAGAAGAAATAGAAAGCCTTTATTATAATTATACTGGTACAATGAGATTAGGCAGCAGCTCCGTAAATGTGCACACATGCAAAGACTATACAAAGACTTAAACAACAAAATGAGAAACAGGAAACATAAATATATATACACTATGAAAATGAGTGAATGAGAGAATAATGATGCACATGAATGAGTGGAAGAATATTGCACTTGAATGGATGGAAGAATATTGCACATAAATGAGTAAAGAAAATATTGCACATAATGGATGAAGAATATTGCACAGTATGGGGTAGCTTATTGGTTTAGAAAGTTCACAGCTTTGGGGAAGAATACGGGACGATTGTGTTTTTCAAGGGACGGTTTGCACCCTAATAGTAATAGTTCATTACAACTCCACACGTGTGTGCTTACTACCAGTGTGTTGCAGCAGCAGTCGGGTGCTGCGCATGCGCAGTGTCCGTGCGGGCGCAGTTTCGGTTGAGCATTCTTGGCAACGTCTCGGTCGGTGAACAGGCGGCAGACCGTCGCTCAGCCAGCGGTTCTCCCATCAATGTCCGCGGTTACATTTGTTTAACGGAGTAGCAGAAACAGTACAACGGCTCTAGGTAAGATTTGCCCTCTTTTTGTTTTTTTCTCCGCGGAGCTTTTTAGCCGAGAAGCGGCGGATATTTGAGAAGCGCAGAAAAGTGGCGAGTGAAGTAGACGAGCAGCGAGCAGAGAGGCTGCCGAGCCGATCAACTTCAGTCAATTCACAAGTGTTCCGTGTTACGATTCACTCCTTCCTTTGGCTTAGTCCCACCCGAAGCCGTTCACACAGGCATAGTGGTATAGTCATTCAGCAGAGTTCATACAAAGCCTAAAAAACACCGCCACGCGTTACATTTAATTTACTACAAAATATTCTACAACCTTCCCGACGATCGAGGCTCCAGTGCGCATGCGCGTACTGGTCTGCAGACTTCGGATTTGTAGTCTTTTATACCTGAGTTTAATCGTAGTTGGGAGGGCCGGGAGAAAACGGCAAAACTACAAGTTCCAGACAATGGGAGCTTTGTTTGGGAGCGGAGCTAGTCGGCTAGTTAGCCTGGGACGAGCGTTGAATTTTGAGTAGTTGTGCTGCAATCGGAAGTTGTGTTGGTTTGAGAGATATGTTTTACTATGAACGGCGTTGTTTTGGGTGCGGGTTGAAAGGATGTTTCGGGAGGGGACGGGCATGCAGGGCTCTGGAAATGGCTTGATAGGGGTGTAGCACGCTTTGATTGTGGTTGTAAAAGGAGGATTGGATGATCTCCTGCGTGCATGGACATGCAGTCTGTTCACCTGTCAGGAGGTGTGTGTGTGTGTGTGTGTGTGTGTGTGTGTGTGTGTGTGTGTGTGTGTGTGTGTGTGTGTGTGTGTGTGTGTGTGTGTGTGTGTGTGTCAGTGACAATCGCAGAATACAGTTGTTGTAAGCTGAATGTGTGACAAATGAAACTAATACAATGTTTGCATAATTTTTTGTGATGTTTGTTCATGGTTATTTTGAAATTTAAATTAAATCAAACGTTGATTTAAATGAACCAGTATTTTTTATTTTTTTATTATGTATCTGTCTGCATTTCTGATGATACACTGATAGGCTGACCTGAACATCTGCTCCTAGTAGTAGTAGTAGTAGTAGTTGTAGTAATAATCAGTAGTTTGGGACACTTGTATTATAGTATGGAACAGAATGCCTTATCATCACAGCTGAAATTCTGTGTAACTTCCCAGTAGCGGGCACATACAACATAAATACAACAGTCAGCAACAATCAATCAACTCAACTCTACACAGTTTAAAAACAAGTATGAATATAAAAACAGAATAATAAATAATCTGTTAATTAAAAGAGTCTATATCGCAGTGCATTTGTAAATTTGTATAGTGTAAGCATATAGCGCTGCATTTTCAACTTTTTTATGTTCCTGCAATAGTGATTTCTATGCCACCCCCAAATTATTTCAGGCTCCATCCTGGCCACCCCACTGAAAATTTTCTGGCTCCGCCACTGGTGTGTGTGTGCGCACTGTGAGCAGGATTTGCAAGCGCAGTATGTAAACACACAGACACACGCGCTTGTGTGCACAATTGTGCAGTCTCGTGTAATGTTGAATGTGAAGCCTGATTTATGGTTCCGCGTTAAATCGACGCATAGCCTACGCCATAGTGTTACGGCGTGGGCTATGCGGCGACGCACACCGTATGGCGTAGGCTCTGCGTCGATGTAACGCGGAACCATAAATCAGGCTTGAGGTGGTGATGCCTCAGCGTTTCCTTTCCCTTTCATCAAGATCCCCTTCGCTGCTGCTGTATTCCCCAACCCTCGGGAAATGACACAATGAGTTTCATGATGATGGATCCTTAAGAGCAGCAGAGCATGTCAGTGCTGCACATGCTCTTGGCATCATTTGCTCTGGGTGCTCGCCATCTGTAACTAATGAAATAATTATTACCAGAAAAATGGTGATAATGACTTTCAAGTTTCTTAAATGGGTAATTCTAATGCTCATCAGTCTAGAACAGTAGACTCCGCTGTTTGTTGTTCACTTTGAGTGGAAATCCAATTCAAGTATAACTGCTATACTGTAGTTCTCAGATTGAAAACTTTATTTTGCATTTTCATCACGTGGTTCTGTATATTGTTGACAGTTCTCTTTTGACCTCTGGCTGTGCAGAGAACTACAGGAATTCCTTGTACAATTGTCTGTGTTTATAGTTCACATCCATTTCCACTATTTTCATGGATGTTTGAGAATATAACAGCCAAACTGCTATTGCCTGGGAACTTTCTGGTCTATATCACCCCGTTGTTACATGTTTTAACTGAAAACCTAGACATGCTTTAGCGAGTGATGAAAAGTTACATGCATTGCTCCGTGACAGCAGCATGTCCCTGGACATTTGGTTTGTTCATGTATTGAAAAGAGTACAACCAAGCACCAAGGTGTTTTGTGACCATTTACACAGTACTGTCTAAATTGTCTTGATAGGCCTATTTATCATGCCCCTTAGTAGTTGCAAAGGTATGAATGATCACTTCAATGATGTCTTTCTCTTGGTAGACTCTCTGCAATGTCCTCATGGCAGTGTGACAGGACCAATAACTTGAAGTAATGGGATTCTTTTAGTGACATGTTCTTTATATGACAGAAAAATGTATTAGGCGACCAGTCAGTCAGATACCATTGATAGGATCATTTGTCAAGTACAGTGAATTTGCTCACACAACCATAAGAAAATGTGCAGTGCTCTCTGCTCTGAGATGCTGGGAGCATATCCACTGAGGACCATGAATGACAGTTCTCAAATCAGTTTAAATGAGTTGGTGCAAACAAACTCAGTTTGTTCTTGGTGAAACACTGAATAGAATGCACTCATGCACAGTGCAGATATGAAATATCTCTGTTATTTTTCATCTGCGTATTACATTACAAACATTGCATTTTGCAATTTAAGCCCACATCAAAGACATGGCCATAAAATGCAACATAGTGATGGTTGCGACTGAGCCAGTTTGGCTAAAATAGACCGTCACAGCAGTGTATAATCATGGTGTGAGTTCATTAACTTGTCCCTTCAACAAATCAAGCATAAATCTGATTCTCTGAGCCCCTGTCAAACACCTCCCACATCTGTAGCTTGTAGCTTATCCCAGCTGTCAATAAACAAGAGGTCAGATACACCCTGGACAGGTTGCCAGACCAATGCAGGGCCTCACAACTATGCAGTGTTAAGTTATATTTACCTGGCATGTACACTTTAGAATATGGGAGGAAAAAAGAAAACAAAACAAAAAAATATTAAAACTTGTATTTAGTACCTGGTTTTAGGATATTTCCTCCGGGCTAGATCCACTGGGAAACGCCTGTGGACTTTATGTTTTTGCCACAGATTAAATTCCTGTCAGATACAGATATATGAGCATGCAAGTTTGTTCTGTGTTTTTTATTTTTTATTTGTCTTTTTTACAGTGATATCACTGTCCAAGCTAATCTACACTAATTTCAGGAGTTTGGACCCACGTCAGATTATGATAAAGCACATCCATCTCTCAGTTTTTAGTTGTCTCCACTGATTGGCCGATAAGATTTGCTCACAGTCTGTGATCAGAGGGAACATCTCGTATTTTCTGCTACTTAGTTTGGCGTGTCATTGCAAGCAGCTGCAGGAACAAAGGCTGCTATCTTCAAAAGGACCTGAATGTGGGCCATTTCGGTGATTTTTGTCTGTAAACATTTCTATGAATCACCTTCTATTATCTTTGGAAGTGACTCATCAGTTCTCGATTATTATTTAGTGCTTTTAAGGAAATGACTCCCAGACTTGGAGTTATGTCCATCTTTTGGGTGACCAATAAAAAAAAAAAAGAAGAAATTCCAAAGAATATTTCTTGACATTTTTTTCAAGGCAGCAAAGACTGCCTTTTGGCACCAGAGAAGCCGTGGTTCCCCGACCACAACACCTTGGCAGCCCTCCCACTGTTTGTAATTTTAGAAGAAAGATCTTGCCACATTTCTATTTATTGCTTTAAGGCATCTTAGTTCAATGAAGTTTAACGGGAAAAAAAACTGTGATCTTAGGGTGCAGAAGAACAAATATACCTACACACATAACATCCATCACAATCATTTTCTGTATCTTGATAGGTCACATAGAGGGAGGACAAACCCGCAGGCCATGGATACCATCTGGTCTGTGTCACTGTCAGTAGTGAAGCTCGAATGTTGTCTATAAGTGTATGCGCTAAGGAGATGATGGAACATTGTCTTAAACCTGTGCTTATTAAATTCTTCCATAGTTTACTTGCGTGTTAAAGGCTACTGACATCCATCTCTTGTTGAAGTGTGATCCAGAGTGCTCTCTCAGATTATTGTCTGTTCTTAGTCATCTTTGTAGTCCTTGTAAACTAATATTGTGAAGCAGGTTAAACTTGTGCTGACAGTTACTCTGAGTGGATTTCCTCGTGTCGTCAGACCAACCTTATTCTCATTAGGAATGGGCGATATTTTACCGTTCCCGATAAACCGTCAAAAAAATTCCCCACGGTAAGAATTTGTCATTTCGGGGTAAAAACGATAAATTGCCGTTGATGACGTTTTTGTGTAAAGCTGATTTATGATTCTGTGTTAAATCCACGCACAACATGAAGGAAGGAAGGAAGGAAGGAAGGAAGGAAGGAAGGAAGGAAGGAAGGAAGGAAGGAAGGAAGGAAGGAAGGAAGGAAGGAAGGAAGGAAGGAAGGAAGGAAGGAAGGAAGGAAGGAAGGAAGGAAGGAAGGAAGGAAGGAAGGAAGGAAGGAAGGAAGGAAGGAAGGAAGGAAGGAAGGAAGGAAGGAAGGAAGGAAGGAAGGAAGGAAGGAAGGAAGGAAGGAAGGAAGGAAGGAAGGAAGGAAGGAAGGAAGGAAGGAAGGAAGGAAGGAAGGAAGGAAGGAAGGAAGGAAGGAAGGAAGGAAGGAAGGAAGGAAGGAAGGAAGGAAGGAAGGAAGGAAGGAAGGAAGGAAGGAAGGAAGGAAGGAAGGAAGGAAGGAAGGAAGGAAGGAAGGAAGGAAGGAAGGAAGGAAGGAAGGAAGGAAGGAAGGAAGGAAGGAAGGAAGGAAGGAAGGAAGGAAGGAAGGAAGGAAGGAAGGAAGGAAGGAAGGAAGGAAGGAAGGAAGGAAGGAAGGAAGGAAGGAAGGAAGGAAGGAAGGAAGGAAGGAAGGAAGGAAGGAAGGAAGGAAGGAAGGAAGGAAGGAAGGAAGGAAGGAAGGAAGGAAGGAAGGAAGGAAGGGAGGGAGGGAGGGAGGGAGGGAGGGAGGGAGCCATAAAGAGAGAAAGAAGGATAAATTCCCGTTGATGAGGTTTTTGTGTAACAAACATGGAGGATCTGAGTCATTCCAGTTTTACAGTACAGGTGTAACTCATTTAATTGGTTTTTATTAATTCAATTTAATTGGTGTAGTTTAGTAGCATTTAGTATTCTTTTAGAGCAGTGATTTGGGGGCTCCAAAGACTGAATGTGGTGATAGATTTATAGTTACAAAGGTGGATTTGAATTGGTATTTTTTTTATCGTCATTTTTATCGTTATCGGGACAAATGCCAGAAATTATCGTGATACACTTTTTAGTCCATACCGCCCATTCCTAATTCTCATCAAGTTAGTGTTGTCACTGTGGCCCAGTAATAACCATGGATACATAGGAAAGCATGTTTCTTTTAGTAAGGGATATTTAGAAGTACTTTACAAAGAAATGCATTTGAACAATATTTTAAAGAACACAATTGAAAATGAAGCAAACAAAGACAACATGATTGGATTACAGTTAATTCATTTTGCATAATTAGCTGACTGTCCAAAAACGCATAATGGATCTGCACGCAGTATATAAATCAGTATACAATGTTGATGTTTGAGAAAACTTTGCCTCATTTAACAAGGAAACAGAGGGAATAGAAACCCAGAAGCATTGTGTGGGCGTAAACAAGCGTCTATGCCGAGAGAATTTTATTTGATAATTATGTAAGGCAGTGAATTTTTATATAACGCTGTGGGTTGGGATATGCATAAAAACTATAGGTTTAAGTCTTTTTTTAGGGTAATAACTTGGGAATTCACAGCATCTCTGTGTAGATGAATGCATGACAGGTATGTTTTGTTACATACATTGCTGGGTAATTTATCCCACTTCTGTGTGTAGAAGAAAAGAGAAGCTCTGGTGAGGCTTTTTTCCAAAATAACTAAATATTGTTTACTTTAAGGTTGAAAAGGACTGTATATCCATCCTTATTGTGCCTTCCCCCACTCCCTTTGAAAAATCTTTTCGTCCCTTAACGGTTCTATCGATAAGTCAGTGTGTGACAGTGTCAAGAGGTCAGAGATTTACAGAAAGAGGGACACACCATGTTTCTTGAAATGAGTCTCTGGTTTATGGCCTCTTGTGGAGCTATAAAACATTTGCTAGGTAGGCAGTTGATCCATCGAGCCTGCCTCCTCTTTTTTTTCTCTTCTCACTCCCTCAGAGGTCAAATTCCCTGAAGGTGTTGTTTACCAATCTGTGCCTTCCTCCAAAAAACGGTTGATTCAGAGACTCTCAATTCTGCATGTAAATGTGTTAAATGTGATTGTATTTCACTAGTCCTCTTGGTTTCGCTATCAGACCGAATGGCCTCTTGGGGATAGTAAGGCTAAGACCCAGGCATCATTTTTTTCTCCCCTTTTTCATTTTCCCCCCTCAACTCCTCTGTGCTGGATATGTTTGACTGGAGTAAATATAGCTTGTTGGTTTTAGGTCCAGGATAAACACAGATGTTGAAGAGGGTTTACTTGCCACAGGTTGGCCTGTGTCCTTCCAGTGGTCAGCCTTGGTAGCAGAGGGAAAGAATGAACCAAGAGTCTATTGTGCATCCACAAAACTCTCTAACAATGATAGTGGACTTAATGCTAAGCTTTAGATTGAATTATCAGTCTATAATAAAGTGACAGCAATGTATATTGAGTGATCTGCACCCATATATATATATATATATATATATATATATATATATATATATATATATATATATATATACACACATACATACATGGTTTTATTTTGAAATTAGCACTGAAGTTTAATGTATAGATATTAATGTATGCAGAAAACGGTGCATGTACTTAAATGTGACAGGAAGTGAGTTTATTGAACTAGCCAAGACCTTGATGATTTTCCCAGACATGCTGTAAGAAAACCAGAACTGCCTATTTGAGTCATTTCTGAGGTCTTATGCTGAATCTATGACTGTTGAAAAGATAGGAGTAGCTGCAGTAACTCGCCGGCTGCTTTATGTACTAGATGTGCTCATGTCCATAACTTTTAAGAGCTCCCAGCTGTTACTCTTCCTCCCTTTGTAACGTTTCACTTTACCATACATGCTGCTTTCTAAAAGGACAGATTGTGTTAAGAGGAACTTCAGTGTTACACTGAAAGTGATAGGTGAGAATTCTAGAAATACAAATTAAACATTCAATTCTAATGGAAAATACAGTTTTCAAATAACTTCGAAATACTGTAAAGATGCGCCAATTACAAAATTCTTAACTAATTCTGTTTTACCTAAAGGTCTGACCTGTCATCCTGAGTTTAGCTGACTCTGATTCTATTTCTATAATCCACTGTTATTGTCAACCAGTAACATCATCAATCTATGAAAGATCACAGATACCGCTGTTATTTATAGCCTCTTAACTTTTGTTAGTTCAACAATGTGCATGCTAAGATGATACAGTTAAAATGTATGAATAATATTTCGGTATCCTTTACTCATATTGAAAAAACATTCACATCAAAGACTTGCTTCCTGTGGCTGCCTTCAGGATGCGCCTACTGACTGAAAATGCATTTCGATTTCTCAATGTTTTATGCTGCTACATGAACTAAGTCCCATGTCAAAAACATTTCTAATGCATTTAAAAAGCTAAAGAACATACATACCAATCAAAACGGATGAAAATCAGATCACTGGAATCCCCAGCTAACCAAATGGTTCATATCTAGATTATCTACTTGAAAAGATGTTACTGTTGCTAAGAATTATGGAGCTGGACAGCTGACACCTTTTTCAATGATGTCTCTGCTAACAGCTTCTTCTTTTGTGTCTGGAAACATGAGTTTATCTGCTGTTTTAAGGCGAATGACATGTTGTTGCACCTGCTCAATTTCTGACCCCCAACTGAGGTTTCGTACATGGAGATGACAGGTGGCGTCTGTGTGTGTCTTTCTCCACAAAGAGTTCTATCATACTCTAGCATAGCACAAACATTTTGAAAACAGGAAATCCTCCATGACGGGGAAAAAGAAACAGATGATTCTGCCCCATCTGCTTCTTATATGCTGAAGAGGAGTACATTAACTTCTGTGTGCCAAAAGATCGAGTTTGACCATCAAAAACCTATCAAAATAGAATTTCAGTTTCTATCTGTACTGCTGTGAACCACAACAAATAATCATACAAACACCCAGCTATCAGTGCTTTGAGAACTTTGTTCCAGCAGAAATACTTTCTGTTTTTGCTTTAATACAGATTAAACGGGAAGACTATTTGAGTGAAGATTTCTTTCTTCGGTAGCTGTTTACATGCACTACAGAGCAAAAGAATAAATACAGTATTTTTTATTATTGTTTATTTTTTATTTGTGCTGCTGGAAATGCATTCTCCAAATGTAAAGGAAAAGGTGCAGGACAGTGTCCCCGAACAAAGTTTCAGTATACAGTCATTTTTCTTGGAAAATGTGTTCTTCACTTAGAAATCTTTTCAGATCAGCAATTTATCAGTATATAGTTCGAAGACGTACATCCTTGGTTTTGTTTTTCCTGGTATAAGGGTATTATTATATATGTATATATGTGAAAATAAAGAAAGCTATTAACATCAATAGTATTCACATTCTTTCACATCCAAGTTTTGCCTTGCTCTTTATATTATAAAACACGTATTCATTATTTTCTATTGTACGTATAAAAATCATGAATATGCAATTAATTGATGGAATAACATGAGGGAAAAAAAAGTTTATCTTATGAACATAGCGTATGTTCAATGGTAAAAACTAGAGGGTTAGAAATCAGCAAGAGAAAATGTGAATGTGCATGAGATACTTTAAAAGCTTTTCATTTCAGTCAGTGGCCTGAATTGAAAATCTACTCAAGGCTTTAATCATTCATCCTATTATGCATTAACAGACAGTCAGTTCTTCAGTATGAAATGTTTGAGTGGCCATATTTTTTGTATTTCTTCTCTGGTCTTTTTGCTCCTTCTGTGCTGTCTGCCAGAGCAGAGGTCAAGTTTTGGGGCAGGAAATGAGTGTTTGCAGGAGGATGCAGGGATGTGATGGAGATGAGTGTTGCTCTGAATCACTAGGCATCAGAGAGAGAAGTGGTGTTACACATCTGAGAAGATCTGTCACTTCAAGGAATGACTCGTCACAGGACATGACTATAGCCATTCCTTTTAAGTTTTAAAAATGTCAAAGTTTGCCTATGGCAAGTGTTTTTTTCCTCCTCTGATTTGATAGTTTAAGATTAGCTCATCTTAGTTTATGAAGAGGAACCGTGCACAACACCACACACCATTAGGAAACATGTAATTAGATCTTAATATTCCTTCATTTTTCTGCTATTGTAGGATGCTTAGCTTGTCCCTCTGTTTGTATCAAAAGTAAGTTATTTATTTTTCCTTATGTTGTGTGTGGGAAAAGTATTCAGACATAAATAGTGGATACATTCAGGGATTCATACAGTATCTACACTTGGTCTTCTTCCCTCTGCACAGCTGTTATGCTGTTCTTTTGCTTCAACTGTGGAGTCATTGTTTTAATGCTAACTGTGTAGTGCTTGTGGTCATTCCATGAATGCTTCTTGTCTTAGTTTAATAAGGTACAGTATCAAAATAGGCATTTTTTTTCCTCCCCATTTTAAAATCAGATTTGACACTGGGATAGAGGTAATTTAGTGGCTATTTCCCCGCAAGTTAATTTGGTCTGCACTGCTCAGAGAGGTTATGGAATGCTAATGTGTTTATGATGTTGACAAAGAGCAGTGCAGACAATATGTTTGTCATCATGGGCTGGTCTGTCTTTTCAAATCTTCAGTATGTTATTCATGGAATGTGTGTACAAGATGTCAACATTATTCAACATAAAAACAAACCCCAGATACAAATTGATCATGATTAAAAAAAAAGTTGACTTTCAGAAAAGTAGGAAGTTCTAGTCTTGTGTTTGAATGCATAGGAGACATAAACAGCTAATGCTGTCATACTGCATTTCAAATAAAAAAAGAGCCAATGTCAATTGTGATGGCATCTTGCTTTGTCAATACAATGGCTTCAAAGAGTTAAAAAAAAAAGTTTTTTATCAAATTTCCAGCTTTAGTTCATGCCCTGCTTCAGCGCACTTTTTATCAGATAACATAGGCTTTTATATTTATTAACCAACTGTGGCCAGATGTTTGAGTGAGCTGTTTTTTTTTAATCAACCATTTGTGTGTATTTGCTTTATATATTTCACATACAGAGTGTATCCCTAAGGTTTTGTTTTAAACCTTTTTAAAGGAGTAGGCCAGAGAGCAGTTGGAGGGGAGAAGGAAGTAATCCAAATTTGTGTTTCTTAACTGACCTTAGAGACTGTTATCATTGTTGGAGAGGAGTAAACTGATGAGCTGATAACTCCAAATGGGTTCATATGGGAGGAGGGTGAGAAGGATGAATATATAGAACGGGCGGAAAAAGACAACTGCTGTAAAAAGAAAGCCACCCCTTTTTCCCCATCTTCCTTTTCTTCTCCTCTTTTCCCCTTCACCTCTGCAGCTGACCTCTGATTAAATACCTGTAGATCAGTGTGTCAGATGAGGCTTTACCTGATAAATGATAAAGATGACCAAAATAAAGTAGGCAAGGAAAACAAAGTGGAAGTGACTAACTATTAAAGAGATCATAAATGTAATGTAAAACATCTTAAGAGAGAGCCTTGGAGAAGGAGGGAGGGTGTACCATGTGTGAATCTGTGGAGGAAATGCAGTCTCTAGTGTGGTGGTCTCTGGGGGGGGGGTGTACATGTGGGGCGGATCTCCTCCTGCTTTAATGAGTATGATTAAGATGAGTAACTAATAAAAAAATCTTGAAGACTTAAGACAAGCAGGAGACAGTGGCCTAAATGTCTCTGTGCTTCAACTACCTGATGAATGCGTGTGTGTTTGGAAGTTCACAGTTATCACTCATCCCAGAAATTGGCCCAAGCCACTTTGTTGCCCAAAGGAAAACACCCTTGTTGTTTCTTTCCTCCTCTGTTTCAAACGTGCACTTAGACAACCTCTCGGCTCCTTCCCTTTTCCCAGAGATTACCTGTGCTGCTCTCAGTTCAACACACATGTCTGCATCCATTAAGAATATTTCTGCTTTTCTAACTTTCCAGACCGGTTTGCCCTTATGGTGCACATGTATGCACACTTGAATGCTCACTGGCCTGCAGAGGGCTGCATTTTTCTAGAGGCTCTCACATCCAAGTATGACTGGAATATTGGCAGCCCCATGGGAAGTGTCCAGGCGCTTTTCTTTTTTCTTTTCCCCCATGAAGTATGAAGCAGTAATTCAAAAACAAATGCCGCTGTTATTTCTGTATAGTAAGTATGAACCCATATCCACTCAGTCGTTCAGAAACAGTGACATTGTCAATGAAAAGAAATTCAGCATATTTCTCAATAATGGCTGAATATGCTTAAAATCTTTAACGCTTTGAGAGAAAAATAAACAATTTTAAAACTAGTGGGGATTCAAAAAAAGCTTTCATTTCTCAGCGTTTGAGGAAACTAGCAAGATGAAAATAAAAGTTATTAGAGAAGTTAAACCTTCAGCATTCTGTGGAAATTACTGATTTTGCCCTAATGTTGACAGATATTGTGAAAATGAAAATAACTATATTACTAAATAACTGTTTTGAAAAAGTAGTGCGGTATGCTTATCGCGCTATACTTGAAAGGTAAAAGCACACATGTCGCATCCAATGGTAATGAGCTGAACACACCTTTTCCGCTGGGTTTACCTTTCCCTTGCTATTCTGCGCTACAATTTTTGCCATTATGATTTTATAGCTGACTGACTTGAAAACAAAATACTTCTGTGGGCACGTGTGTTTTAGTGTGGGTGCACATATATGAGTAAGTGCGCTTTCAGCTACAGAACCACACCCTGGACTCACGGTACACTTAAAAACGCAGAATAAAAAGGGAAACAAATTCTGGTTGAATTCAGCTTATTTATAAATAATTATTATATAATGGAACTTCGTACTAGGTCGGCGACTTGAGATCTCCGTGTAAGTGGCTTCCCCACTAACCTTGATCATATACCTTTACCTCCACCTACAGCGGAATATGAGACAAGAAGAGATGACAATCTTGCGGTGCGGCACTTCTGTTAAAGCTTCATTTGAGTCTGGCTGAAACAGTCACACCTTCCACTCAGCTGTTATTGCTGGCCAAATTCCACCTCAGAGATGCTGCTGTCGGTCCAGATGCCTGAGATAGTTTTCAGGGGCTGAGACGTCTATTGGCTTGTAAAATTCCCTCACCTACATTGTGTGATTGTTACTTTAAGACTGCATTACTGTTCATTCATACACTACTTGGCCAGAAAAATCCAGTCACCACATGGAAAAATTACTACTCGTACTCTGAGTAGTATGTTTTAGGTTCCATTGAGTTATTAAACCCCAATGGATGCTGTGAGCAGTATCTCATTCCCTAAAGAACTATGTCGGAATGTATATCAACAACGTATATGTTGTCTTGAAAAAGATGTTACTCTAAATTAAGGTCATTTTTGAAACCACTTGTGTTAATATCATTGTTGACAGTAAAAACCTAGAATCAGGAACAAATGTTTAGGGAAAAAAAATCACTTGAATCCCTCGTTGAGAAGAAAATAAGTGTAAAACTGCTCCAAAGTGATGCATGGATCATAGTATATAGGCAATGTTGTGATATTCCTTATCAAAGTGAAGCCAAATTCAATGTTACGGTCATCAAAGCTGAAGATTTTACAAACAAATATTTTAGTGTGTGACAGTGTATTATTGCAGCGACTTTAGAAGTTGAGGGACATGCCTTTTATATTCAGCATTCTGCAGGTGAGGCATTGGCAGACCTAAGTCAGATCTCCTGTCTCCATTTAACTTTGCTAAATGCACTTCTTAAGGACTCTCTCTCTCACACACACACATGTACACACAATGCCACTGTGAGCTGCAAGGAACCACACCTTGCTCCCGTAATCCTCTTTCAGTAAGGACAAACCCTTCTTTATAATACCCTCTGAATAAACTCTGCTCACCTGGACTCATTGACCCGCCTCTCCTTTACAGAAGTGTCTTATTTCAAAGGCAAATTTACAAGCATTTTCATATTTTTGACTGTTTAGCCCATTCTATGTTGAACTGGTAGGTACAGCAGTGGACATTTCAGAATATCAGTAGATAACTGTAGTTGACTGAAGTCCTCAAACTGCCTCCAGATACCATCTCCAAGGAGTATACAGTTGTGTATGTTAATTTATACTCACTTCAGAAAGATTGTGCTTCTGGAAATCAAAAATAAAAGGGAAACTTGAATTCCTTGGAACTTAAATTAGGTTAATTTTCATCAGCAACTGATCCACAAATACCATTTTTGACTGACACATTTAAAGAGATTTTGAAAGTAGACTTGGCAAAGAGGAAGTGCAAACTTTGTGTACTGTATGTATACATTTTTAGCAGATATACTTTGCACGGTTACCTTTGCTACTGTTTGCACTTGTTTAAAATCCCTTTTTGCTGGCTGGATTCTTTTCTCGCAGCTACAGCTTGTACAGTGTTGTCTGCAGCTCTGTGTCTCAACTCAGTCTCGGTGGACCTACTGTACTGTGTTTGCAAAGTCCTCCAGGCAAACAGTGTCTGGTCTTCCGGCCACTTGGGACTGTGCTAGGCCCACTGAGCTACAATCCTACAGTTTCTCCCCAGACTCATGTTACCACAGCGGCTGGCTAGTGAAGTTGTATGAGAAGTGGGGGTGTATATGTGATTATGTGTGTGTATGCCTTCAAGTGCCTGACTTTTTAATTAATTCTGAGCTTTTTTTGTTGCCTTTTTTGTAGTAATTGATGAATAAAGAGTTTGGACAAGTTCTATTTTGGCTCCACACACAAGAATACACCATCACAAAAAGGAGACTGAGAATGGTGGGGGAGGGGGAGGATAAATCATTAGACATTACAGAAGGTGAGGGGAAGAGCCGACCCTTGTAAAAGAAAGATACACTCCCTTTAGCAAGGGCGAGCAATCCATTACCTTCCACATGTTTCTGATCCATGTTTATGCCCAGATGAAGTCACATGCCCCCATGTTGGTATTCATATTTTCACTTTACTCTATAACTCCAATCTACCTCTGCATCTATTCTGTGGGACCTGAGACTCCCCCCCTTTGACTGGTGTTGGCAGACTGAGGGAGGAAGGAGGAAGAACAGGAACGCTGGAGCGATTATGAGACTTGGGGTGTGCTTTAACCCACTTAGCACACCATCTCAGGATCTCCTGCCAAAACGGTCAGCTTAGTGCTTTAAATCCCCTTCCCAGAGAGCGCTGATAGTTTGCTTGCAGCTGTTCTTTGTCTTGATGCCTAGAAATGTTTTCTGTATGAGTTTTCATTCTCCTTTCACAAGTTGCGATTATTTGTTTAAGCACAGTGTTTTTTTTTGTTTTTTGTTTTTTATGAGAGTGGATCTGTCCATGTGAGGCAGCTTCCTGGTCATAAACACAGTCGTGAAGTAGCCCTGCTGTGGTTTGAAGTGAGCAGATAGGCAGGCATGTTTATTTGCTCCATCCAGACAGGCTTTCCCCGGGCTGGCTTCTGCCCCAGGGGTCTGACTATGGTCTAGTTTGAGCTCCAGCTAGTTCATCCTCTTCCAGCTTACTGGCAAAATCACATGCCTGGTTCCCCCACACTATGTAAGTCTCCCTTTCTTAATAAAACAGGCTCATAAGACCACGTTCCTTGAATTCTTCATGTGCAGCCTACTCTGTTTTTTCACATGCATGGATGAGTTGTACTGAAAAATGTACACCACAGCATTAATGAAGCCGGATTTAGTACACTGTTTTTACTGCGTCTCTATGTTCTTGATCAGAATTTTTTTTCCACTGTAATGCATTTGAAATATAGGAAACTTCCACTCAACAACCAAAGAAGTTTCCTCCTCTGTGCAAGTGGAAGTGAAGCCTAGAGGCAGAATTGGGTGGGTGGGGGGTAGTAAGAAATGAAGGCTGATGCAGTGGTTGGAGCTGCAGCCCTGTCATTGTAGTTTTACGTCTGGAGTCCCACCCCCGCCCCCAAGCACAGAGGAGTCATAGGCAGAATTGGGGTCAGACATGTTTCCACATTTGCAGCCCAGTCCTTATTTTCTCAAAACAAACAGCCATCTATGTGTCCTTCCTCTATATGTCATCTCTTTATCTGACCTTCTCATTCAGCCCATTCAGCTGCATTTCTTTCCAATTGTTCTTCTCTTAATGTCTCTCCTCATCTCACGCTTTAGCTCTTGGTAGTTCCCCTTCTGTGTCTGTTAAGAGACAACGGCAGGGTGAGATTTATAATTAACAAAGGATGATTTTAGCAATGAAAGGGAGAGCTGTCTAGAAGAATCTCAGTGGAGGAGAGCTGAAGGACAACAAATTGGGCTTTTCATGCAGTGTATTAGATGGATGTTGAAGAAGTAAAAAACACGTTGATGGGACACAATGAGCTTTATTTGATTTAAAATAGACTGTTGTGCTTATTTAATGAAAGTTTGGGACAAATCAAAGCCGCTTAGTCATGGCAGACCTCCATTTTAACTCATTCAGTCCTGATGCGATGTGTGCTTTTACTTTTCAAGCCTGGAATTATGCACACATCACATCAATATTTTTAAAGCACATCTACTTTAATACTATTTTTAAAGATAATATATAGAATATAAAATTGATAATATGAATACAATTTCAGTAGTTAACAATTAAAGCACAAGGTTTAAGCTCTTAATTTATTTTAGTTCATGTTTCTAGTCTATTCACAGCGAGAAATACAAAACTTTAGAGGATAATTTTAAGTTTTCCAGAAAATGTTAAGGATTTAGAATGCTGTCTTAAATAAATACATCCTAAATTTATTTATATATGTATAGCTTAAATTTAGCTTCAGCCTTGAAAGGGATCACGTCTGGTGATGCAGTATAGGGCAGTCTGGTTAGGGTTGGCACAATTTGTTTGGTTAAACAGATGGCCCTGCACAGGTCAGTTTAATGGAGGGAGGAACACTGCAGACAGGCTTTTAATCATATATTTTTGATACAGAGGTTTCTTATTTGTCTGCTTAACTGGTAACATAATTGAGCTCTACTGGTCAGTTATGTTTAGTTTCTTGGTGGATCTAAATGTGGAGATGAATGCTTAGAGAATCAGCCAGTAATTCTTCAAAGCAATGCTTTCATACTTTGAAATGGAATTAGTTTTACTGGTTAGGGAAGTAATAGCAAATTTTATGCTATTATTAATATTGTTGTTCGATCTGTTACTTTAATGCAAAAAGAGGAAATGGTAAAATTATAAGAACTGCACAATCACTGGACATGATTTAAGAAAAGATAAAACACAGAACAACCAATAAAACGTATCACTTTTACACTTAATGTCTTGAACAGATTGGAAAAACAAGATATGGTTTCATATGCCTGTAGGATGATTTTGTTCCATTCCGAGAGAGATATCTTGATGTTCTTTCTTTCTGCATGGATACGTTAACCACTTCCTAGCTTATACTTACTTCAGAGACATAAGTTATATAAATCTAAGCATCTAGCTTCCAGCAGGAAACAATAAGTGCATTTTCTTCTTTTTCTATTAGCCTATCATTTATTTTTGGCTTTTTAAAGGAAGAATCTACAAAAGGTAAAATCCCAAGATTGTAATTCTGTTTGAGTCAGTTTAGTAACAAAATGGTAGGAGTTCATCAGCTATGATGACCTTGTTTGAATTAGTCACTTTTTGAATCCGTTCTTTGACCCTTCCTCTTGACAAAAGCAATTCCTTTTTCATAGAAATCTGGATCTAACATTTTCAGAACAAATGTTTGATCTTTTTATTTGTTTTATTTTTATAGATTAGTGAATAACAGGCTGAAATAGGTTAGGTGGTGTTGGTGCATGTATTCCAGCAGTTTGAGCTCAAGTCTAAGGTAATGTAGTGGAGCGAACTGGTAGTCCAATCCACAGTCAATATATGTGCTGCTGCTTAGCCACTGGCAACAAAACCAGCTAAAATGCGCAAGCATTTTTTTTCACGAACAGAAAGAAGGCATGGACAAAAGTACAAAATTTCCCTCAGGGTTTGAAATTCAATATGATATAGCTTCCTAGCTTAAAGAATCCCCTAAATGTACAACATACTGTATAGAGCAGGACATTTCCCCCACACCTTTCCAATGATTTTATTTAGTAATGAAGGAGAGTGCACTGGGCTGGTCATTGGTGGCATCGGGTCAGCTGTGATGTGAATACAAATGCAACAAGGTTCAACTGATGCTAGATGAGGAAGATGTCTCCTGTTGTTGTTGCAGCAGATGGTGTAAGCCAGACCTCTAAGCTAGCTCTCTTACCTCTGTGGTTCTTTAATATTTTTTGTCTCAGAGCATTATATTTATACAAATAAATAATTCAAGATACCATCATTAAGTCTTCAGGATATAGTATTTAACTCATATTTGTGTTTGTGGCTATTGTAACACAATTTCCTTGCGTTAAAGTAGATTAAGCAGAAAACAATTAGCAAAATTAACAAATGACTACTTAAACCATAATAACCATAATAAAAACTGTAAGAACTGTGTACACATAAGTTAGGTCTTAATCGGGTTAATCGGTGGTGCAGCTCATAAAAACAGTCTAACATAAACCGGTCACATGTAGTATGTCCCCTCATATGCAGAGATTCCTCTAATCATGGAAAGAAGAAATGATAAAAATTCCAGATTTAAAAAATGCATTTTAGGCCCTTTTCAGAATAAAGCGTATTACAGCTGCCACTGAGAATGTTCAGCATCTGCTCCCCATGCTTCCCAGGTCTGTGTTTATAAAAAGTATCAGAGCAAAACCACAGAACTAAGTGGTTAGTGTGTGGCTGCAGCAGAAGCTTCATTAGATGCGCAAATGTACAGCATTAGTGCCTCTCTCTCTGTGTGTGTGTGTGCGTGTGTGCGTGTGTGTGCGCGCGCATGCATGTGTTGCAGCTCAGCATTTGCCTTATGAGCTGCTGTTCTGATACACCGTCAGCAAACAGCTTGGACACAGGCCACCCAGTGTGAACTGGACGCTCTGAAGTGTTTGTCACCCCCCTCCTCTCTCTCTCCATCTCTCTCTCTCTCTCTTTCTCTCTCTACTCTGTGCATCTGGCAGGGAGAAAGAGCAAATGAATGGTGTCATACAGGTGAGGAAAGCAGCTAGAATTAAGAAACATAATAAATGGCAGTCAGAAAATGAGAGGACTGATGGTAAAAAAAATGAGGAAAGGATTGGGGACCTTAAGATACTAATGAACATCAAGGCGTGTGGATTGAGTGTGTTTGAGTGTGTCTGTGTGTGTTTCAGCAACACATGTGGCACACAGAGACCACATTGTCTCATTAACCATATCCTACCAAGAGCCTTGAAAGGAGTTGCTACTATTTATGAAGTCGTTTCAGTATCAGAGCATATGAGTCATAATTCATAATGATAAGGTTTAATATTTTGCCACTAATGAAAATAAAATTGTGTGGCATGTATTTTGGGTGTGTATTCAATATTAATTACATTATAGCTATTCTTTTTGATTATAACACAGTTTTGTCAGACTTATATGTTAGGAAATCACCTGCCATTTGTGGAAGTAAACCCTACAGTTTCTGTTTGTATTAAGTCAGGAGGTCATTTTGTGTATGTAGGCCAGCATACTCCAAGTATGCATGCCAAAAAGAGTTTGTCTGTGTTCATAGAGGTGCAATGAGTCATGCTTTAGTGAAACTGAATAGCTGCCCTGCCAAGTCATCATTGCGTGGTTTATGCTCCTGCGATGAAGTTGTATTTCTTGTTTTTCAAGTTTGCAATAGGGATCATCTTAATTCGACTGAATGTAATACATGTACAACCCATTAAAACTTCAAACTGAAACCACAAAGTTTGTGATACAAGTGTATTATAAAATAATGTGTACAAAAAAATGCAACATGCTTTGACGTTTATTTTAGAAAGGTTTCAGGATCGGGTTTCAGGTCACAATTTTTTTATTTAACAGTACCCCCTTTTACATTGCTGGATACCCTTTGTTTATTGCCCCAAGTTAGCGTCTCGCTTGGCCTTTTGGGTGTTGAGGCGGCCCTCCTCTGAGGGTACACTTAAACATGGGTCTGCATTGATGTTAAGTTGATAAGTTGATGCGGGATAGCAGGACCCAGATTGGGTCTATTGATAACAAGATGAGGAGGTCTGGGAGCTCCTCATTCTCAGAGTCGAAGATGCAATAAGTTCTATGCGTTCTATAAGTTCTAACAACAACAAAAAAAGGGAAAAAAATACATTCCATCTTGCTACATGACACATTAATCTCTCTAAATGCATGTTCTGTTACACTAATATACAAAAACACAGTTTTTGTTCATGAAACCATGGGTTTTTAGTGGCTCCAGCTATTTCTTATATTTCCCAGTGTGGTTCCATTCTTCTGAGTAGGTTAAAGATTTAATCGGTTCGTGAAACATTAGTATTGTTAGTAAATGGTATTTTGAGGCATTTGTTTCACCAAATTTTAGAATGTGTATACCGGTATTTAGTAAGCTTCTGAAAGCTTGCCTTTGTTTCTTAAGAACCCCCCCCCCCCCCCACACACACACACACACACCCATAAAATATCATATTTCTGGGGTTCCCCCTTTGTATTCCTCTGTCGTGTATTTTTCTTGTTCTCTGACTGAATTTTCTGTTAAAACATTTCCAAGCCTGCCTCTCCCTCCTCTGCTGAACGTCTTTCTGTGGCTGAAATCCCAGACGTTTCTGACCAGGCTTCCCACAAATTCAGCAAAAATAAGTTACCGTACAGTGTGAGATGTAACTCAGGACATAGGTTTAGTGTAAGTGGGATTGTTTTGAGGTGTGTGTGTTTTTAAATTTTGTATTATTCAGAGGGAGATACTCTGGAAGATACAGTCACATGCTTGTCTGTCTCATCATTAAGGGCTCTGAGGATGCAGCTGGGAATTTTTGAAATGTAGGGAGCCTAATATGTAGACTTTACCAGGGAGTTAACTGTATTTGGCCTTACTCAAGACATGGGGGAGGAAAAAGGAGGAACACGGAAGTGGTAGATGTGTTTTTAAAGTCCCTCTCACACCTATCCTGCCTCTGTTGCTGCTCTAGGCCCATTTGACCATGCCCATTCAAGACAGGACAGACTCACCTTCTTTGTGCATCAACGTCAATGGGGGGTAGATGCTGATGTTATACTGACTGCTAATATGCCTCTGAGATGGCAGCGGACATAGAGCCACACTGGCATAAGCCTGTAAGGATGATCTGGCCACATTTGCACTGACAATGTTTTGCACTATATTTGCTCCTATGAGCTATGGCATGAGCTACCCCCTCGTCTGGAAGATCCTAAAATATTCAACTTGTCATCTCCTGTGGCACCCTTAGACAACACTGTGGTATTAATACAGATGCATGGGATATTTTTGTAGCACAAAGCCAAGCACATCTTGCCTCAGTCTTCCTACAGCATGGTCTGTAGGTCTTCCATAGTCTTAAACAGGGTCTTCCTACAGTTTAAAATATTTATCCTCAGCAAAACATTAATCATTTATTGTTGTCATGGCAGTTGCCAAACCGTGTTTAAACATGGGGTGAAGTGAAGGGTTAAAAATATTTCCCTTTTTTTAATTTAACGTTTAGCTTTTTCCCTTGGCTGCAAACAACAACAACTACACCATTCAACAATTTTCATGAAATCTGGAATACTTTTTCTACTGATGGTGGTGATGAGGTGTTGTAAAAATAATTTTAATTGTGCAACCCATTTTAAAAGAATGTACTAATCTAAAATGTGCGTTTGGGGTTGACATTGACTTCAGTGTAGATGAAGAGAGATATCTAAAAGAGCGGCATTTACTCCATTTATTTTTTTTAAGTAGCATTTGCATACCGGTTTTACTAGACATATTTACAGATTCTGTTATTAAATTACAGCAAGGACTATTTGAGTCTGTTACCCTCATGTCTGCCATTTGTGGTTATAATTCCCACCATCAGATAGACTTTTCTTGTTCCATTTCCTCCTTTATAGGATTTTAATTTTAAGTTCTTCTGCTTTCTGACAGTTTGTTCCTGTATGTGAGTTAAAAAAACATGTAATCTACATGAGATTACATACAACATCAAGGCATTGGGCAAATGTGCTGAAAATTGCTCAGACTATGTTCACTTTGTGTTTTAAATGATAGAGTTGAATTTTCCACGTGACTAAATTGCCGAAGCCTCATATTAGCTTTGAATAAGGGTCAAAGACGTGACGCTTACTTTTTCTGTCCGATGGAACTTTTTACCTAATAATAAACATAAAAATGAATAAAAAATATAACATGTATGTCTAATACGTTCCTTCTACATGTGCCCACTCTTATTTTATTTAAACATGTTGGTTATTGGTCATTTTCTGCCATCTGAAGTGTGAAAACATCATGTGGGGTGACCGTCCGGCCTTGACTTCTGTTTGGACAACTGGTTTTAAATCACATTAAAACAATTTAAAAATAATGCTTGCCCTATTGGGCATACTTTCAAACTTGTTTTAGATTTATTGACAAAGTTATGCAACATTTGTACACACATTTCAATCATAATACACAAACTAATCTTGTCCGAATATGTTCATTGTCTGAATTATCATCTGGGGTGACCATGAAAAAAATACAATTGAGGGACTTTTATATTGACAATCATCTCAAAGAGGATGTTGCATCAGCCAGTTACTCCATGAGGGTCCCAGAGAGACAACTTGCAGGTCAGTAGTCTCTCTCTCCTTTACAAATAAATCCTCTTTCTAACTGCTGCAGTGTATACGTCACATTTTAATATCATGTGGGGTGACCACCCTAAAACTGTAAATAATTCGTTTTATTTGCAAATCTATATTTTGAAGGTAAATTTGTTAGTGATATGTGGTGAGAAGTAACTAGCTTAGCTCATATAGCTAACTGTTAGCCTGTTATATTTGATTAAACTTGAAAGCATCATGTGGGGTGACCACCTGTCATGTGGGGTAACCAACAAATGGCAATTCTGTATCAAAGTCAAAATTGAATGTCTATCAGTTTTGGTTCAAATATAAATTATTGGTATAGCATGCATAAGTGGATACACCTTGTACACATTTTAAATCAGTTTTATGTATTTTAGAGTAAGTAAGAGGGTGACACTGCCATTATGGATGGAATGTATTTAAAAATGGTTTTCAAAAAATGAAAGGAAAAATGTGTCTATCTTTCTTGAACAGTTAATTTAATTACTGATACTTATTAAAATATAAATTTTGTTATGGAAATCTATTAATTTTGAGATAAATGGTCGCCCCAAATGACGGTTTAAAGATTTAAAAACACTAAAATACCTTTGTTTGAAGTTTTCACATACATGTATGTGTACACTACATTTCAAATGTTTGGAAAATGGCCAAAAATATCTTTATTTTAAGTATTTTAAAAATGGGCTACTCAAAGGCCTTATACGTCTTTGACCCATAAATGTTTTAATGTATTTCTGCACAGAGACAGGACAGATTTTTGATCTCATGTTTCAGACTTCAGTTCCTCTAAAAGGTGGTTCTTCATTTAATACACATGAGGAATGATTAGAGAAACAACTCTCAACACAGAGCATGAGTGTTGAATTATAAAAGGTTTGTATTAATCAAGAGTATGTGATTGCTGCAAGTTACAATTTTATTCAGTATCCTTTTATTTAGTAATGTCAATTAGATTATTTATTTCCTACTCGAAGTGGGGTGGAAAACAGATATTAAATGACATGTGACAAACAAAATCCGGTTAGTCTCAGAAGCTGTAAAACAATGCAGATCTTTCTTTTGATCTGACTTATCCAACTTATAAGTAAATTTCCTTTCTGATGTATTATTTTAATTGTTGTGGTAGGTAAAATGTTTCCACCCAGGACAGGACGCTCCTATATATGACACTACAAGAGGTGTGATGTATACATGTATTTGTCCCATAACATCCAATGTCATCACAGTCAGCATAGTAGTAAAGACATGGTGTTGAAAAAAGAATGATCAAATGCTCATAAACTAGTAAATTGTACATATGCCAGGCTTCTAGGGGTAGCACCGACTTGGTTTTATTAAGAACAAAATAGAAGGTTCACTGCAAGAAAGTGACTGGTTGTTCTAGATCAGGGGTCGGCAACCCAAAATGTTGAAAGAGCCATATTGGACCAAAAACACAAAAAACAAATATGTCTGGAGCCGCAAAAATGAAAAGTCTTGTATAAGCCTTAGAATGAAGACAACACATGCTGCATGTTTCTATATTAGTTAGAACTGGGGGGAGATTTTTTTTTTTCATTATGCACTTAGAGAAAAAAGTAAAAATTTCGAGAAAAAAGTCGAAGTGTCAAGATTAATGTTGAAGTACAATCTTGAGAAAAAAGTCTGAAATGTCGAGAAAAAAGTCGAAATGTTGAGGAAAAGGTCAAAATTTTGTGAAAAAAGTCGAAATGTCGAGAGAAAAATCTAGATTTTGAGAAAAAAGTTGAAATGTCGAGATTAATTTTGAAGTACAATCTCGAGAAAAAATTCGAAATGTCGAGAAAAAAGTAAAAATTTTGAGAAAAAAGTTGAAATGTCGAGAAATGCCATGTCATGTCAAGTCAAGATCAAAAAAGGAAAAAAAGAAAAAAAAAGAGAAAAGAGAAAAAAAAGAATGAAAAAATTACTTTTTTTTTTTTTTCAAACATTTTTGAAAAAGCTCCAGGAGCCACTAGGGCGGCGCTAATAAGCCGCATGCGGCTCTGGAGCCGCGGGTTGCCGACCCCTGTTCTAGATAGTTAAACTATGGTTACGTCAAGAAATACCTCCTACAATGTGATTTAAAATTGATAATTTTTACCTTAAATACATATTTTATTTAACTAATACTTAAATGTTTCGTGAAACATCCAAAGTTTACAAGAATAGTGCTAGTATCCAATTATAATCTCGACCAATGGGAAAGATACTGTATGTAACAGGGACAGTGCTGCCTGGAGCTCAGGTGAACTTAGGCTGACAATGTGACACACCTTGCTGTTGCTCTTCGAGCCTGTTGGTGCTTGACATTAATCAAAAGCCCATGTCTGTATTGTTGAGGCAAGTGCTCTTTTTTTCTTAATAGTGTGGTCAAACCAGACAGGTTTTACCAATAGGAGGAAAAGAAAATTAAACCTTCAACACAGCATTTCCGTTCTTTTATTCATTCATTTCATAAAGGACGGGCTAAACTAAGTAATAATCAAATTCAGTGGCGGTTAAACCGTTTTACTGTTCTCTGATTAATCGGATCCTACTGTATTACAACCACAATAGGCCAAGGCTTTCCCACACTTTGTCCTGGCTATTCACTGTGGTACGAATCTAGTTACAGCACAAACTGTCTGTGTAGAAAATCCCAAAGGAGTCTACCATTTCAAAAGCATCAGAGGAACCGGCAGGCACCATTATCTCTATCTGACTGCTATCTTTCAGCTCTTCTGCATTTTCTCTCCACCAGCTGAACGCATTTAGGCCATATAGCAACACAAATTTGGGGTGGGGGCATCTGCATTTGTAGTTTCAAAGCCCTATATCCAACAAGAGACCCCCACTGACCCCACTCCATTGTTTATCATGTTGTTATCCTCGTCTTTATTTGCAGTAACATTTGCTTCGCCATATACAAATTGTGACCCACAGTGTGTGAAAGTCTTTAATTATGGAGACAGGGACAAAGTGTAAAATGATCTGCAGCAGTCAGGCTCTTGTGTGAGAGCTTGTGTTCCTTTGGGAGCTCACAAAGTCTTTGCAGGATAAGGTCCTAACTGCCTCTTCTGTCAATGGTACTATTCAGGAGAAAGAATCAAATAGTGAGAGACCTAGGGGAGAAAAGAGAGAGAGAGAGCAAGACTGGCTGGATTTGTCAGAGACCCTCTTTGTCTTACTACAGTAAACCCCACCATACACATACATAAGCGCCCCCCTGACCCCGTGCCCCTTTGCTATTGTCAATGTGTCATGCGGAGGAGTTTGCAGAAAAAGAGGTCACGACTGTCACTTCTCATTAAATTAAAAAAATGATGGGGATGTCACTCAAGAAGATCCTCCATCATGTGTTCATCTCAGTGCTGTTTGAACTCATGCTCTAATGTCATAATAGTAAATTAACTGAGATTTTGAAATGAAAATTAATTGATTAAATCAAGAGAAAATGGTTAATACAGCTGACCCTGCTGACCTGGCTTTTTTTGAAGTGTGTACACATCAGTTTTTTCTTAAGCAATTTAGTGAATGTTGCCAAATACTCTTCTTAGCCTTAAATACAATTTTTGGCTCATTTATTTGCCTGCACTAAAGAATTAATCTGTTTTAGCAAAGCAGATGTAGAAATACGCTTTAGGATTTTTTTTTTTTTTTTTTGATTGAAGCTTACCCCTTCTTTGACCCTTGTTCATCTAGTCACTGAAAGTAGTGAGATGATCTCTTAATTCTATTGCCTGGCTGGGAGTCTCGGTAGTGGGTTGTTGAATGAAAGTCTTCATTTGTTTTTGCCAAAAGCAAAGTTCAGAAACAGAACTCTTACAGAACTCTGTGGGTACAGAAACATAGTAATTTAATGACGTGATAGGAAGTTTTTAACCCTGACCTCTGACCACTCTTTAAAGAAAGGCAGACAGAGAGGTCTTCTTTGGGAAATCAATAATCATCCTATGATGATCATTGTGTGACTTTCAGTCATCACCTATTGCACAGCAGCTCAAATTTCCATTATAATTATTATACATGTTTAGAGACCATCTGTGCAAGATGTATAATTTTTTTGTAAATAAAAAAGTTCCAGAGGAAACTCTTCGCCCAGATGTCTGACACATCTTTTCTTCTCCCTGCTGGAAGTCTTCTGTTCCTCATCATCATTTATTCTCATCAGTCTGTCACTGCTCTGATTTGGTTACAGGAAGAACCTTGAAATAACCAGCAGCCCTCACTCACATTACCACACTTTTGCCCCTCCTTTTCAAAATTGTGGATAGATAGCAGAAAAATCCATGCACAGTGTTTTTCATATTCAACAAAATGAACACGTCTTGTTTTTTTGCTTAGATTTTGAATTGATTACGTGTCTCATGGAGGACGTGTCACATCCAGAGCAGAGGACGGGTAACTAATGAAATGTCTATTGAACTAAGTGACATTTTTGCCAATTTCACTCACATTTCTTAGAATGATTGATGACTTTTATAGCGTTTCTGTAACCGTGATCATAATTATCCTAAAGAATTTTGGATTTTACCATTGGTTTTTACTTGTGACAAGCCCGTTCAATTGGCATATCATAAGAGTTTCTGATAGTTGTAGGGCTGCAACTAATGACTATTCTTATAGCCAATTCATCTATCAATTATTGAAACAATTAATCCGATTATGAATAGTGCCATAACTTAACCCATAGCTCCTAGACAATTTGAGATATCTAGAAAAACTAGAATAGAACTAGAATATCTAGAAACTAGTGGAACTGAAAGAGGACATGAAGTTAGTTGGTGGGAAAGAAGAGGAGCAGAGGATAGGGTTAGATGGAGGCGGATGATTCGCTGTGGCGGCCCCTGAACGGTACAGCAGAAAAGACAAGAAGACCGTAAAGCAAAGAAATAAAGCTTTGCAGGTATATCTAAGTCTTCAGGTGCTCCCACACTTCTGAAGTATGACCGCAGACAACAACAGACAAGATCCACCAGCGTGTCACGCATATTTACAGTCTACGGTCGCACATTTGTAACATTAGCTTCTCTCTACCGTTATTCATAAATAGCAGGTGCAAAGAAAAAATGTAACTGTTTCTGAGAGTAGAAAACAAGAGCTTTCTGATGATCTGATCTGATCTGAACACTAGATATTACGGTAAATGTACGCTGAGTGACCACTGGCAGTTTTGAGTAGTGAGAGGGGAAATGGACATTATTGTATTGTCAGAGTTTTATTGGGTTGTGGAGAGTAGTTTGAGATTTTTGGGTCAGGCGTTTTACAATTTCCTCTGTTCTCTGCATTGCTGCCGGCAGAGTTTTGGCTCACAAAGACACATGCGTATGTTGCAGTATTTGTTGCAGCCCTCGATAGTGGTAATAAATATACATGTCAAGGTAAAATGTTTAAATTTACGGAAATACAATACCAAAATCTCATTTGCGTCTCATGAGTCTAAATTCAGAGAAACAAATTGGTTTATAAACTTAAAGTCAGAAAATGTTCAAAGTTCAGTGCAAAAACAATGAAATTCAATGTCTACCCATCCAGTGTTTCAGCTTCTTGACAGGAGACCAAGATTTGTTACCTGCAAACAGCAATAATTGTTTTTTCCAATCCAGGTCACTCTTCTTTTAAATTTTTGTTTATGTATTGAAGTTATTGATAAGACAACATGCCAGAAGCCCATGCAGTAGCCAATGGGCACAACCTCTCTTGAATGATTGGTTAGTTTTTGTTTTGTTGTGTTTTGTCTTTTGACTGACTTCAAAGTGCAATAAAATTACAAAATGTCACTTTATAAATGTTAGATAGATCCAGTTCTTTTCAGACCATTTGTCTTTGCTGGCTACTTTTCTTAACTGGATTTGATGCTTTTAAACTCCAATACAGTCATACTGTCTGAGTCTCCCACTGTTTTGCCAAGTTGTTAACAGGGAAATGTAGACCAAATTAGAAATGCTACACCCAATTCATTATGACAGTTGTATTTATGATAGTTGAATAAGTCACACCATCTTACTTCCGATATGTGAGCAAGCATGCATTTAATGATTATTCCCAATTAGAAAAGCATGTGTCACTGGCAGTTTAATGTCAAGCATGCAGTCCCAGCTGTCTCTGCATTTTACAGGCCTTTTTAAAAAACATATTTCTGTGTGTAATTATTAATTATGGTTGTAATATGGTTGTAACAGCTGCAAAGTGTATTTCCAACTACAAAGATTAAAGAGGGCACAAGTCTTTTGCAGTGCTGTTTTCAGTCAGAAACCTTTAAATGGCTCTATTTTAGTTTAGTTTAGTTTAGTTTAGTTTAGTTTAGTTTATTGTTTTGCACAGTTTTTAAAAAATATACAGGACATATCAATGATAAACGCTATAGGTGCAGGAAGAGGCAAAAAACCCAATGGGCTTATTTGAAGCCTCCACCGAAGATATTAAAATTTCATGTCAAGATTAACATAGAAAAAAACAGAAAGTAAAACTACACAAAAGTGATGGCAAACTAATAATGCAATATATAAATAATAAAGAATAAAGACAAAAAATAAGTGTGTGAAAGTGTGCATGGGATATTGTTTTTACAACTTATATTATATTGACTCCTGAGCAAATAAGACTGTACATGTCACTATGAGTGAAACACAAAAAAAAAAAAAAAAAAGAACATGGATACATAAACATTTTCACTTTCTAGATACAAGTGTATTATTGGTTATTCATTTTTATTACAATTAGTAGTGGGCATGGTTGTACATCAGGCATTTAGTTTATAAAGTATGACAAGTTGTATAGTATTACAGCAGCAATGATCTGTTCACAATATCATCACTAGATCAGTGATAGTAGTAATAATATCCATGTCTTTGGCTTGAGAAAACAAACCCAGCTTATCAAGGAGAACACCAGACATGTGGCAGCAGTTAGTTGGATTGTGTTAAACGTCAGTAATGAGATAGAATCTTATATTCACTTAGGGCTCTCCATTTCCTACCAGCAGGAACACATTCCATTTTTAGGCCAAGAAGATTGTCATTGTAGAAAAATGGCAAGCATTTTACAGTACATTATGGGCTGGAAACAAGATTTTAGTTCACTCTGTCTGTACTATAATGTTTTCATAAAAAAGTGTATTGTAGGTAAAATAAATAAATTATTCATGAAGATAATATATTATTAAAGTGATGAATTGTGAGAATAAAACACATAAAAAAAGTTAATAAAAATGTGTTTTGCTGTAAAATATGAGTTCACTTATATTACTTAATGAATACCAAAGTTGAGCTACATTATAATATATCAGCTTTGGACTGATAATGAAGACCAGCCTCTGTCTGTGTATTTGAGCATTTTTCTGGATGGTCAGTGTTGGCTTAATCAGTGGGGAGCTGTGGTAATCCCACTGTTGTCCACTGAGACATCTCGGTGGGAGCTGTAACAGCTGTGATAGTGTAAGTACCCCCCCAGGATCTGTCACTGCATACACTGAAATGTACCCATTCTCACTGCATACCCTTAGGGATTTAGGCTCAGTCCACAAGGTTGTAATTTGGCTCCTTTTTTGTCTGTCATTCATGTTTTTATTTTATTTTTTTGGGGGGTGGGATTTCTGAGCTGTCAGCTGAATGCCTTAATAATGCAGTGAAATCAGCCAAAGGGAAACATATTCAAGTATTTCAAAAAGTGGCCTGATTTTCTATAGAAGAAGAAGCTATGAAACTGAAGTTTTGATTTCAACCAAAGCTGGTTGACTCATGCTGTATCTAATCTATACGTCACTGTGCTGAAATCCCCTGTTTCTTTTGTGGGTTTTTTTTTTTTACAGTCCAACAAATAGGGGCGAGCTTTCCTTCATGTGCAGTAGGTATCTCAAAAATCTAGATGGTAATCATTTGTCTTTCCCAACAGCCACCTGACAGATCTATGATCTGATGAGGTGCGAGACTGGCTTTCTGTTGAGGAAATGCCGGTGTAAAGATAATCCCTTCTTCATCAGTGATAAGTACTGAACATAGACTTGAACTCTCTAGGAGGCTTTTCCAACAGCTGCCTTAGAATATTTTTAGAGGTGAAAATTGAATTATAGTACACATAATAGGCTGTGACTAAATAGCACTGAGTGAAAGCAGCACAAAGGAACTTTTGGGATTCTTACCCCAGCAGGTCCCCCTATGGGTGTGGAGTAGGAATGGGCGATATTTTACCGTTCACGATTTACCGTCAAAAAAATTCCCCACGGTAAGAATTTGTCATCTCACGGTAAAAATGATAAATTCCCATTGATGACGTTTTTGTGTAAAGCTGATTTATGGTTCTGTGTTAAATCCACGCACAACGTACGTGAAGGAAGGAAAGGGAGGAAGGAAGGAAGGGAGGGAGGGAGGGAGGGAGGGAGGGAGGGAGGGAGGAAGGAAGGAAGGAAGGAAGGAAGGAAGGAAGGAAGGAAGGAAGGAAGGAAGGAAGGAAGGAAGGAAGGAAGGAAGGAAGGAAGGAAGGAAGGAAGGAAGGAAGGAAGGAAGGAAGGAAGGAAAGGGGAGAAGGGAGGGAGGAAGGAAGGAAGGAAGGAAGGAAGGAAGGAAGGAAGGAAGGAAGGAAGGAAAGGGGAGAAGGGAGGGAGGAAGGAAGGAAGGAAAGGGGAGAAGGAAGGAAGGAAGGAAGGAAGGAAAGGGGAGAAGGGAGGAAGGAAGGAAGGAAGGAAGGAAGGAAGGAAGGAAAGGGAGGAAGGAAGGAAGGAAGGAAGGAAGGAAGGAAAGGGGAGAAGGAAGGAAGGAAGGAAGGAAGGAAAGGGGAGAAGGGAGGGAGGAAGGAAGGAAGGAAGGAAGGAAGGAAGGAAGGAAGGAAGGAAGGAAGGAAGGAAGGAAGGAAGGAAGGAAGGAAGGAAGGAAAGGGGAGAAGGGAGGGAGGAAGGAAGGAAGGAAGGAAGGAAAGGGGAGAAGGAAGGAAGGAAGGAAGGAAGGAAGGAAGGAAGGAAGGAAGGAAAGGGGAGAAGGGAGGGAGGAAGGAAGGAAGGAAGGAAGGAAGGAAGGAAGGAAGGAAGGAAGGAAGGAAGGAAGGAAGGAAGGAAGGAAGGAAGGAAGGAAAGGGGAGAAGGGAGGGAGGAAGGAAGGAAGGAAGGAAGGAAGGAAGGAAGGAAGGAAAGGGGAGAAGGGAGGGAGGAAGGAAGGAAGGAAAGGGGAGAAGGAAGGAAGGAAGGAAGGAAGGAAAGGGGAGAAGGGAGGAAGGAAGGAAGGAAGGAAGGAAGGAAGGAAAGGGAGGAAGGAAGGAAGGAAGGAAGGAAGGAAGGAAAGGGGAGAAGGAAGGAAGGAAGGAAGGAAGGAAAGGGGAGAAGGAAGGAAGGAAGGAAGGAAGGAAGGAAGGAAGGAAGGAAGGAAGGAAGGAAGGAAGGAAGGAAGGAAGGAAGGAAGGAAGGAAAGGGGAGAAGGGAGGGAGGAAGGAAGGAAGGAAGGAAGGAAGGAAAGGGGAGAAGGAAGGAAGGAAGGAAGGAAGGAAGGAAGGAAGGAAGGAAAGGGGAGAAGGGAGGGAGGAAGGAAGGAAGGAAGGAAGGAAGGAAGGAAGGAAGGAAGGAAGGAAGGAAGGAAGGAAGGAAGGAAGGAAGGAAAGGGGAGAAGGGAGGGAGGAAGGAAGGAAGGGAGGAAGGAAGGAAGGAAATGAGCCAGAAAGAAAGAAAGAAAGAAAGAAAGAAAGAAAGAAAGAAAGAAAGAAAGAAAGAAAGAAAGAAAGAAGAAAGAAAGAAAGAAAGAAAGAAAGAAAGAAAGAAAGAAAGAGGGATAAATTCCCGTTGACACGTTTTTGTGTAACAAACATGGCGGATCTGAGAGCGAGATAGATTTATAGTTACAAAGGTGAAGTTGAATTGGTATTTTTTTAATCGTCATTTTTATCTTTATCGGGATAAATGCCAGAAATGATCGTGATACATTTTTTAGTCCATACCGCCCATCCCTAGTGTGGAGGCATAGTCATTTTTTACAACTGTTAGATTTACTCCATACTCTTGTTTGGTCTCTTCCTCTTCTGTCACTCTCTGGGTTTCTCTTCCGTTATTATTTAGGTCCTTTAGTTGACTCTACTCTGATGTTTGCTACCGATCTGTGCAGTGGACATCACGGTGATAGGTAGGTAAAAGAGAAGCTCAAGTGAATATAAGATTTTATCTCATTACTGAAGTTGAAGGCAATCTATCAAGGAGCCAGTTTCACCTTTGCTGGTGTTTGACATAGTTCTGTAAAGCAGTACAGAGTCTGGGCGAGACAACTGGGATGGGAGTCGGAAGGTTTTTTTTTTTTACAAAAGCAGGAACAGGAGATCACAAGAAGTAGACAACACTTCCTAAAAGTAAGCCAGTATTCCTTCAAATGAAAATAAAACTGATATTTTAAAATGGGATGGAAAAGAAACTAATTTTCGCAGCTTTAAAGGTCATGTTCTTGGACATTGGTGTATCATTGTTGCTTTTAGAAAGGGCAGTGGTCAGCTTTTGTTTTCTGAACAAATAGATTTCCAATAATAAATTAAAAATGACTGGTTAATTTCTTTTTCTGTCTTTTACAGGCTTAGACACACTGATATAATAGATTAGCCTCCATACATATTGTTATAAGGTTTAACATATTAATTGGATAATTCTTTGTAAATACAATCACAGTCTTGAAAAATGCAGGGAATTTCCCATACTAGATTATGTTACAGAAATAAAAGCTCTCAGATGTTGAAAGTTTGCTGATGAGTAGGCTACACGTTTACAGCTCTAGGCTTTTTCATGTCTTTGAATAGTTTAACACCTTTTAACATGCTTTGATGTTCAGGGGACATGCAGTTGTGAGTGGTTCGCTGTTAGAGTCCAAGAGGAAATGGATAAACTCATTAAACCACGGAAGATGAAGGAACCTAGGACAGAGTGAAAAGTAAAATTCGAGATTCACGTTGTGTAGAGCAAAAGTTGAAAGACGTGCTGGTTGTGGTGTGTTAGCTGTGTTGCAGCGGTGAAAACACACACATTGGGCAAGTTAGTGACCAACTGGTGGCCACATTTTGAGGATTACTTGATTAGTTACTGCTTGAATGTCAGGTTCTGTCCTCTGATTGCCTGCAGCCCACCGCCTACAACATATGACTTTCTGCTGGTGCACCTTCGTGTTCCTATGGTAACCAGCACAGCGATCAAACAGCAGCAGAATTTGCAACTTCTCCTGCTTAAACACACTTTGTGTTGAATATAATTCTTTTTAGCCGTGTTAAGGGCTCATGGTATAGGAATTGACTCGGTTCAAATTATGTAATGGCACATTTGGAAGTTTGGTTTATTCTAGGGACATCCCAGTTGCAATCTTTTTAAGTGTAGTACTTTCATGTACTTCCAATGAATATTTATTTGACTATATATATATATATATATATATATATATATATATATATACACACACACAGTATATATTTTTTTAACAGAATCTCACAAGTGATTACATAAAATCATTGTATATTGACTGATGAATGATGAATACGAATCAAAAAGATACCAACTGACATATATTAGATTATGCAAAATGTTCAAACTCACGTTAGAAAAAAATAGACAATTCAATTCAATTTTATTTATATAGCGTCTATACAACAGAAGTTGTCTGTACGCGCTTTCTAGAGACCCAGAACATGACTAAAGAGAACACTGTCTACCGCCCTTGCTGGAAATTCTTTCGCCACAGTGCTCCAGTGCAGAAATTACAAATAAATATAACAAGAACCACAAACTAAAATGACAAAATGGCCCACATTTACAACCCCCCAACAATGTACAAGATCAAATATAAACATAAAATAAAATTAGGATATGAAATATAGTGTCATGCTGATTATTGTACATGAAATGAGGAATCATACATTTTGATGCCACTGGCAGGAATGATTTCCTGTTGTGTAGCGTGGTGGAATAAGTGTTTTACTGCAGGTGCTTCTTTGGCTGGCCAGCACATCATGAAGAAGGTTAGAAAGTTTCATAACACTAGAACACTAGAATAAGCATCTCCGTATTTAAAAAAATAGTGTGAACATTCACTCAATAATCAGCTGCTGGTTGATCAAACAATCATCTTATTTTGTTTAAGGCCAATATGATATACTTTTAGGCCCTGTTTACACATAGCCGGGTATTTACAAAAACGGATATTTCCCCCTCTACGTTTTGAAAAATTCCATCGTTTACACGAGATCGTTTTCAAAATCTCTTCGTTTACACGGATCCGCATAAAAACGCTGTTAACGTCATGCCAGCCAATCAGAATCCTGGAAAAAACATCAACAAATGACACGTGTAACTTCCAGTTAAGGCTGATTTATGGTTCCGCGTTACACCAACGCAGAGCCTACGGCGTAGGGTACGCGGCGACGCGCCGTAAGCTCTGCGTCGATTTAACGCGGGACCATAATTCAGGCTTTACTTCCAAGACGGAACGAGCGTCTTTCGTTTGGAGTGAGAGAGAAGTGGATTTACTTTTAAGTGTGACTTTAGAATATAAAACAGGTAAAATAATAGAAAATATTGACGGTGGCCAAACTAATTGTAAACACAGGTCGCACACATGGCGCTGCGCGTTTCTGTTGCATAATGTCCGTTTTCCTCTGTTTAGACGCAAACGTGAAAACGGAGTTTTTGAAAATCTCCACTTTGGCTGGAGTTTTCAGAAATGATCGTTTTTGGTGACTTTGAGCTCCGTTTTCGTGTAAACGAACGGCCAAAACGCATGAAAACGCCTCCGTTTTTGCTCCGTGTAAACGGGGCCTTAGAGTATATACTGTATGGTTTTATTCAGCTTTTCCACTTTCCTGTAATATGTCACTGCTATGTCATTTGAATGAAGACCTTCACAGATCTATCACACATCATTCACTTGTAAAACTCATTAAAGAAGGATGGAAATCAGGATCTTTTATTGCCAATACATCCTGTGCTTAGTGTCAATACGAATAAGAGAAGACGGGAAGTGAGAAGGCTGTGAAGAAGAACAGGGATGTGAAAGGTGTGGAAGCGTCGTAGTCTCCCCAACGCTGTGTTTAAGTTTCAGTTTGACCGGCCACCCATCTCCGCATGTGGTTTCCTTCTTCTGCCGTCAGCATGTAAACCGCTTATACGTGCCCAGCTGTGTTATATGTAAACAAGCAAACACAGACACAACATTCATAATACACTGAGCCAACCGCTTTGCTCGTTTCACCATTTACATTTACTTAAAAGAGCCAGTTACATGAAAAAAAGATTTAAATGAATCAGTTAGTCATTTGTAATTAGTATTATATGTTCAATTCTTTAAAATATAGATAATTAATTGAGCTGCAAATAACTAAGATTTTCACTTTAGGATTATCTGATTTCTAATTATTGTATTCAATATGTCATTAAAATGATTAACTTGTCTAACACAGTGTCTTGACAACATATAAAGTGGCTTCATCACTCATTTTAAGTCTGCTGTGTTTTGTAATTAGTTTAAAAAAAAATTGCATTTTGTCGACTTCAAGTGTGCGTCACCTGATGTCCAGGTTTAACCAGTAATCCGAATCCACACAAAATATTGGGACCTTTCGGTATTGAACAAAGAGGGTAGGGCTGGGCGATATGGACCAAAAGTCATATCTCGATATTTTCTAGCTGAATGGCGATACTCGATATATATCTCGATATTTTTTCTGTGCCATAATTAGGGTTTCCCCCAAAGCATTATAGCATAGCATCTCTGTTAGCTTCATTTTTTTCTGAGGCAAACCCTTAAAAAAACAGTCAGTTTTAATACAAAGCCTCGTGCCAAATGTCACACAGGTTCCTTTATTAACAGAGGTCTGCACAATATCAAAATGTATAAAACAAATGAAATAAAAATAAACTGCCTGCATATATAGAATAAAAATGCTTCTTGAATAAAATAAAACAAATATCCCTTTCCTGCACAACAATTAAATTAAAATACACTGTACAATAACAGGCAGACTTTTCCACTGAGGTTGACAGTTGTGCAAATAACAAAACATTTGTGCAAATCTCAAATAAAACATTCAAGTCAATTTGTCACAAAATAAGCTATATCAAAATCATTAAAAAATAAATAAATAAATAAATAAAAAAAAAATTTTTAAATCGATATAAACGATATTTTCTCATACCATATCGCGTTTGAAAATATATCGATATATATTAAAATCTCGATATATCACCCAGCCCTAAAAGAGGGTAAACATTTTTTATGCATCAGAGTTGTGGCAGTAATCTATCTTAATCATCGCATAGTGCCACTGATGGTAAAGGCACAGACAAGCCTGCAGACAAATGTGCAGACCGTCTTTTTTCTCGTCAGTGTGAGCAGCACCTCTGCTGCGATGAGATGATATTTTCATGTCTCCTTTGTTATGCTTCAAGCAGATTAATTTAATTATTTATAGCATTATTTATGTGGAATTTATTCTGCTTTCCTGACAACACACACAGGACATACGCAGAGGGATTAAGTCAGCTCTGTTGGTGGTGTGACAGTTATTCTGTCTGCCAGTACTCAGAACCACACAGGATTCCACAATAAATATTCAACAAATGCTCGAACCATAACCAGAGTTGCGGCCACACAAGTTGCCTCTCCAACAGCTCGTGTATATGCTTGCTCTGGAGTCGGCTCTCCTATCTACACTCCGCTGCTGCATATAAAGGGTCAGTTATATAATGTGTGCTAGTTCTACAGGCCACAGAAGTAATTTGCCTCCATTATGGCGCTCACCAGTGGTCTGTTGAATTTCTGCCGCAGTGTGTTTTAATAATCATTTATTAGATCCATACAAATTGTGCGACATGTAAAATGCATCACTTTTCATGTGCACATGTAGACACCAAAATGGATGAAGGCAGGAGATTTTGGTCTGACACAGTGGTACTTTGGAAGCAGTGTAGTAAAGATAAACAGCTCTCTGTTCCTCATCGACCCTGTGTCACTGAGGTGATAGTTTAACTTTGCAGTGACTTGTGAAAATGCAGTCTTATGGTGTTCTTGTGGTTTACCAGCTATGCTCTTAGTATTCTTTACCTTTGTGAATGCTGTTTGTGGCTTGTACTCCATAAACCTGTAAAAGCAAATGTTAAAAAATGCCAGTTGTTTTTAATGATAACCAACACACCAGCTGCTGATGCATCAGCTGTTTATATAAGCAATGACTTGACCACAATTGCTCCATGATTCAACATTTGTACTGTAATTACTCCAAGATGGGTTATTGACTCAAAACGCTGTGATGTTTAAGGATGCAACCAATGAGTGTTGTGGTGTACTTCTTGTACTTATAATAGTTTATTTGATCAAGCATGTGGAGTTCTCTTGAGCTGAAGGTTCGGTAACAGTGTGTGGTCTGCAAAGCATAAAGGGAGAGGTTTCGTATTTATATCTTCACAGTAGTGAAGTAAACTGTCTTCATTCATTCAACATGTAGCATTTTACTGCTAATGTTAAACATTGGAACTCCTTATTATTATTGCTCATATTTTAAAGTAATCTTAATTCCATCAATCGTGGCAGTGTTTTGTAATTGTAATTAAGTCAAGTTGAGTTGAGTTGAGTTCCCTTGTGATATTCTTTGTCTGTTCTTGGTTGCATTATGTGAGCACATGCTTGGGATTTAATTTTACCAATTTTATTATGCATACGTGTTGCTTTTTTGTAGTAACACATATGCTGTATATAGAAAATAAAAACGGCAGTATAAATGACGGCCAAAGCCATCCGCTGTAAGATATAAATGCAGAAGTGCCTTAAAGTGCAGTTACCCACTGCACACCAGCCCTAGAACATTTCTTTCTCTAGTGTACTTCCATCCAAAATAGATTAATATAAAATTCAGTAGTTTTAATTCTTTATGGTCTTTTTGGCTGAGTTTACTCTCCCTGAGTGTGCTCGTGATGCTTCTTAATAAAATATCAGGATTTAATAGATTCAAGCCCTCGAGGAAATAGAACGTTTGTCCACTCCCCAGCATTACGCCCTTGTTTAAATGTAGTCATTTTTGTCCCCAGAAAGGTCAACATGGCAACAGCTGGTTGCTATGATACAGACAAGCAGATGTAGCTTTTCAGAAGCTTATATTTGAGGATGAAGTGCAAAGTCTGCCACGGTCGAGAAGTTTTCAATTTGAGTTTAATTTCATTTTCTGTGCCTTGGAGTGAAACCTGAGCCTTAAATCCACGCTGACACTGCTGGCTTTGTTAAGGATCGACACTTTCCTGTAGTAAAATTTACCCTCACATGGACACTGACCCCAATCCCCCCCTGCTCACCCCACTCATTGTTATTATGCTTTGTGTTGCTGGATAAGTGGACCTTGATTGATCATTATTGATTAGAACAATATTTGCCAGACAGTAATGGGACTTCCCTCAGGATATCACATCTGCTGATTCCTTTCCCTCCTGGCATCACTTCCCCCCTCTCTTTTAAGTAACCCTCCATCCTGCTGCTCTAAGGACCCTCAGCTTCTAATCCTGGTGCACAGCCTCCTTCATGTTGCCTCCATGCCTGAGAAAAGTTTAAAAAAAATTAAAGACCGGTTGAGAATGAGAAATGAAATGTCACAGAGATTAATTGAGGTCAGAAAAGATTTTTGTTTTCAGTTTTGTAAGCCTGTGAAGGAAATTATCTATTCAATGATTTATTTTTGTTATTCCTGGTTGAGTGTTTCAGTTACAAAACCTACATCATGCTGTATATTTGTTTGTGTGCTCACCACGCTGGCCGTGTGAGCATGTAGACTTGTTTACAGTTCATATGCTGCTCAGATAGATGGCCTCAGGCATCTTTGTTCAGGCTCCTCACAAACAATAGGCGTGTCCTTGTTGATGGCCTTATGAGCACGGAACTGATTAATGCTGTTCTGTAAAAACACATTTACACACCCACCCCACACAGGTCACAAGAAACAGAGAAGATTTCCACTTCCAGAATATTAAGATAAATGAGAGTCAATGACATTATTAAAGGATGATTAACTTCATGATCTGGATTATACTACTCTACAGTGTTAGGGGGAAGTTGTCTGCTCTGCTGTTATGTAGAAAAGCACTTCCTCATCTGCATTCTGAACCAAAAAAAAATGTAAAGCAGCTCACCGAACATGTACTTTGTACCCATAAAAGAGTTTATCACAGGGAGCAGGTCAAAGAAAACATGTACGACATCAGAACACCTCTTGCACGTATGATTCAAGACATGGCTCACCGGGACTTGAATGCCTTGAAAATTGCAAAAGATTCAGCTAAGACCTAAATTTCCCTGTGGTGATGAGCTGGATTGAGCTGCTGAAGTGTTTGTGCAGCCATGAAAGTTGAGGCATCAAATTTTTCAATATGTGGATATTAACATACTTAACTGAACCCCCCCACCCCCTTTTTTTTCTTCTTCTTTTATGTAATTTTTGCGCATTTTAGTTTCTGAACCTTCTCCCACAAAAAAGAGTGCCTGGATCTGTGGCTTGGGTTCGATATCAAGTTAAAAAACATTAAAAAATGAGAGTGAAAGAAGCTTCAAGCGGTGATGTTTATTTTTTTTTTATTTTGTTCGTCGGCGCTGATGAGAAATAAAGCCTGAATTATGGTTCCGCGTTAAATCGACGGCGTAGCTTACAGCGTACGGTGCGCGTCGCCGCGTACCCTACGCCGTCGGCTCTGCGTTGGTGTAACGTGGAACCATAAATCAGCCTTCAGCTGGAGCCGCGAGCGGCTTGGAAGTGACCGAGAGCCTGGTGGATCTTGTCGTTCCTTATCGCCCGTCTAGATCCCTTTTTTAATTATCTCGTCAGCCACCAGGTTTATGAACATCTGCACCTCAGAGTTGGATCACCAAACAGACTTTTGCTCTGCCATTGCCTGTCGGATAAAATGAGGAAGCCGCGGGCTGCTCTCGCGCTGACTCCCCGCTTCCTGATTCAAACGTCTGACGGCCCCGCCCCCCAACCAATCAGTGGCGTGTATTGTGATGACGTCAGATACAGGGCCGACTCAGAACCTCGGCAGAATAGGTACAGAAAAAGTATCTACTTGGCCAGCCTCTACCCGTCTCGGACCGTAGTGGAAAAGCGCAAGACGGGGGCGCGGCGAGTAGAAGCGCGCAGAGTAGGTACTAGTGGAAAAGGGCCATATGCGTGCACTTAACGCGTCTTGCTCTTTTCACCCCATCCTTTGCTCTTCTTCCTCTTCTTCTATCGTCTCCTCCTCCTCCTTTTCATGAGCTGTGTCTGTGTCATGGGACAGAGGCCTGACAGACAGACCAGCAGACTGATGTGACACTTGGTGCATCAGTAGGATTCAGCAACATAATATAGATGGAAATCAATGGAGACAATGAGAGTGGGGATGAGAGAGGCTGGAGGAAAAAAATGCGGAAGAACAGGGGGGCGACCGAGAAAGAGCTGCAGCTTAGTAGAACTCCAGTCTGAAATGTAAATATGTCGCCTCGAGATAACCCAAACAGACTTACAAGCCAAATATAGACCGCAGCTTCCTTCCTGCTTAATGTGCTGATTTGTCTCTACTCTTTTCCTCTGGGGGTTGTGGTGGTTCAGGTGACCAATATCCCCCTCAGAGAGGTCTTTATTGCAATAAATTCAGGGGACGGTAAGCTAGTTTTGCTGCATGTTCAAAGTTCAGCCTTAATATTGCTGGCTTTATTGAGTAATCAATAAACATTTAATACATGCACAGGACTTTCAAAACAGTGGCCATACAGTAAAAAGTCAAAAACAATAGTCATTCTTTATGTAGCAGAAGAGAAGGATGTTGTTAATATTACATGTTTATATTTATAAAACATATGATCAAAGTTTAACTTTTAAATTATTCAATAGTGCTCAATAAAGCCAGGTACAACAGCTTTATAATGTCTGCAAGTACTCCAATAAAAACAAGCTTCTGTGATCCCAGGAGCTGTTGCTTCTCATAAAATTCAATTGATGAGTACAGATCAGCTGTCACTGGTTACCTGATGGACATCTTCTACTTTTATCCTGCTCTCTAGGACTGTTGCTGGATTAAAAGGCTGTACAATCATCTGCTGCAGTGGTTTTCTGTTGTTTTATCATATGTATCTCCATCTGCTCTTTGAACCAGCCCTATACTCTAGCTCACTCTCTGACATCATTTTGCTTTTTGTAAACACATACAGAAATGATTCCTGATGATTTCATGTGAATATCATGTAACAAGACAATCTGCCAATTTTGGTCTCAATTTTCCCTTCCAACAATCCCAACTTAATTCCTGATCATTTTCTGACAATCCTAAATAAGTCATGATTAACTTAAATTTACTGCAGATTATTTGAGCAGATTTTCCTGTGGTGTGACGTGTATTAAGACTGACAGAATCGGGTTAGAAAAATATTCAAGTTGAACTGTCCTTCAATTTTAAATGTTAAGATTTGTCTGCATATAGAGAGCTGCAACAGCACACAATGTAGATTGTTCCATAGAAAGTAATGACTACTAACAAGAAAACAAGGAACAATGAAATGCATAAATACTTTTTTTTTTTTTTCAATGTAGTAGCCTCCAAGACAGTAATATTTGTATATTCATGCTTAACTCCAGCTCACCAATAACATGTGAAGCCTCTAATGAAACTGACTCCAAGACTTCAACCAAACCCAGATTTCTTTCTGGAATTTTCAGGGGAAAAAACCCAGTCCAAACAATATTGTGGTTATTTCTTCTGCCCTTTGACCTTCATGCTTTTTTTCTCACGTTAGTCACATTTTGAAAATCTCGTAAAATTCTAAAAGTCTTTTCTTGTGAGTCACTCTTGAAAGGTCTCATTATGCTTTTCATGACTGTAATAGCAGTGTGTGTAGCTATAGTTTTTCTTGAATATTAGAAAACACCAAACTTTTCTAGTTATTGGTTTCCACATCTTTGTACACCATGTAACTTTTGCTTGTTGGCATTTATCACTGCTGCAACATATGGCAGGTGTGCCTCCCCTTATTTTTGATCCAGTCGTTCTGCTCTCAGCTCTGCTTGCATTCCTGTGACATACAGGCAACTGTGGCCCGTCTTCCACAGTGATTACACTCATTCCTCTCAAAGCTGCACCGCTCCGCTTGCTCTGTCATTACTAAGATCTAACCGGAAAAATTACCAGCCTTGGTGTGTTTGTGGTCCACGCGCCAAGCCTGCATCAATCTATGCAGGTTGGAGCGAGTGTGCAGAGAGAGAGAGAGAGGCATGAATGAAAGAGCTAATTACTATATTCAAGTAATTAAAAGCCGTTAATTGTCTGCTCTTTTTATTCTAGACTCCGTGCCAAACCTGGATTTGTTTGCCCAATTCTTATTATATAGGAGGAAGATTAATCATTTCTTATTTTTTCTGGGGATTTTTTTATTTTAATTTTATTTTCATAACTATTACAGTTAAACATGTTACTCAGTAATGTTGCAGATGCCACCAGCATGATTTGTGTACAAGTGCTGTAGATTACAGTTTTAGAGTCTTTTAAGTTTAAGAGTTTCACACTGCTTAAAACAGACAAAACTCTCCATTGCCTTTCCCATCAGGCACCTCAGACATATAATGAATGAAGCCATTCTCCCGCTCCTGCAGCTGCGGTGGATAATCTGGGATTGACTCATAGTGGATCACAGGACTTTCTTCTCAATGAGGAGGGACTCTGTAAGAAAGCATGATCAGAGCAGGGGTCCTTGACCCGGAAATGCCTTTGTTTCTTCAAAAACAAGGACGTGCTGCTTTTGTGTGGTGAATTGACTATTGTGCTATTTTCTTTAATGCATGTGAGTTTTCTGGACTGACTCTGTGTGTGTGTTTGTATGAAAATAAGGAATGTATTATAGTGGCCAAAAATGAATTCAGGAAGGACTCATAAAGATATTGCGTATACTAAAACACTCTGCCGTGACAGAATAAAAAGCCCCATATTATGCAACGTAGATTGCAAAGTGAGATTTATAGGTTTCACAAAACCAAGGCAGCTAAAGAAAAGTAAATTCAAAACAATACTGTTCCTAATGTGCATGTTCTGTCTGCTGCTCTATATCTTAGTGGAAAAAGTCATGTTTAGCTCCTTTGTTTATATAACAAAGTCAATATGTATTATAGAAGTGTAGCTTCCCCCCAGACTCTTAAATCTCAGTGGGCTCATGTGTAGCAGCAGTGTCACCTGAAAGCTCTTAATTTTTAAAGTGAATAGAGTCCACATACAACTGCAGCTCATTATGGGTGTGTCTGTGTGTTCCTACTAGTTCTTGAATCATAACAAATGTTTAAAGCTTTTAATGTGTGTTTAACAATTTGAAACATCTGTGTCTGTTATACTTATGTAGTGGCTGCTTAAATAAGCTGCTTGTTTAAACTGATGATAATCACAGAAATGTTTAATGTGCGACAGAGCTAGGCAGATCATTTCATTCATACTAAATAGATTCAGAATTCCAAGGTTTTTTTTGGAAAGCTGCATACAGCAGCCTTGTATGGTTAAGTAAAGAGTGGAAAATCAAATAGTTAGAACTGGAACACGACTAGAACGTATTGTAAAAGGTGCCAATGATGTGGCTGTGCCCCAAAAGCAAACTCAGTTTAGATATTTCACTGACTTCGGCAGTTTGATGAGCGACTTATGCAGATACGAGAGCTTTAGTCTGAGAAATGAGTGCAGCAGAGATGGATGAATTAAGTACATTTACATTTTCAAGATTTATCTAAAGCTCTTATTTAAAAAAAAAGTCTCCACAGACTCTCATTTGAATGTTTTCAATTTTGCTTATATTTCCATTTCCATTACTTTCTCTTGTGGCTAGGGCAAGGTGTTCATAAGCTTAACAGGCAGAGACGTTTTTTTCACTAAAGAAAGAAAGTATATTTTGCCTTCCATATAAATAGCTGTTCTACCTGATTTCAGGTGGTCAATAGAAACACCAAAAACTAAAAATAGAATTATTTTTATATTTTAATTTTATAAATTGTAATTGTGAATAGAAAATAGCCCTAATGGAAATATCAGTATGGCAAGAATTTGCATAAATCGCAAAAATGTTTTTACACTCACATTAGATGCTTTTTCTAGCAATATGAAAAAGGAATATTTTGTTAAACTTCCATGGAAACATTTTTTTCACACCAAAGGCCGACGCATTATGAACAACAAAAAAATCACACCGTCTTTTCTGTAGAAACAGGTACGATGTAGCAGGTTCATCAAGAGGAGGTATTGCCTCGCATAAACCGTCAAAACCTGTGCAAGCCATTTTTAAGTTTTGCATTAACTGCTCCTGTATGAATCAAGGACAATCACCTACCAGAAATCATTTAAAAATCTAATCTAAAATGTAATTCATTTAGATAAGCATTGTATATCTGCCCTTTTGTCATTAGACTGAAAATGATTGTGAAATAGATTTTAAGTTGCATATGTGGCATAATTACATTGGGAAAAGTCTAAAAATGTTGGTGCATTCTTTTTGCAAAGACCACATAAATGAGTCCCAAATGCATGCAGCAGACTTCAGACAATACAGCACCCAGCACAGCATATTTGTACAGAATGGTTATGATGGTCCCCATAATGAACAAAACCAAAAAAAAAACATAAAAAAGGCCCCATGGGTCATTATGAACAACAACCACAGAATTCAAATCCAAATGTGTTTAAAAATTGTTCTCTAGTCTTGGCTGATGATGAACGTAGAGTAAACTGATGTGGCTTTAGTTTTTCAGATCACTAAGCATTACGTTGAATTAAATCAAAATACCATGGCTGTGTTCCCATATTCGTACAAGGGTCGTACAAAACATCAGTACTTATAAAAATCATGACGTTGAGCATTAGTGGAGACTAAAGATGCTTATGAAGAAGCTAAAGTCCTTACAAAGCCTTAAGAGTTTCAGGACTTGATGGTTAGTGACTGTCGTCTTAAAGCACGTTGATGTGGTTCTCTGAGTAATGCGCTGCTCTTTCTGAGCAATTTCCCTCTCTCTCTCTTTTCTCTTTCGAGTCACTATTTCTGGCTTTACCCACTCTCACCCCTCCGGCTGATGCAGAGTCACTGTGTGCTTTCGCTTGTTTTTTTGTTTTTTTCAGTCATTCCTTCTCAGCTGTGTCCCCACGTGACAAGTTTATGCTAACTATGCCTTCAAAAGAGACACTATTAGACATTATTGTTTTTTTTTCAAAATGTGATACATGTTCCTGACATATTAGGGAAGTAAAATGAGGATACAGAACAAAATCATGCTTTTCAATCGCACCTTTTCAGTTCATAGCATCTGGTTTAAAGCAGTTAGTTACCACTTCAGCTCCCTCTTCTGTCAGTTTTGCCTCTTTTGAATTGGCTATACAGCCTTGCGCTACTCTCTGTAGAGGTGTGATGTCAAATTGAGTGGAGGTCAAAAGAAGCAGCTTAATTCTATCTGATCTGGATCTGTAACCCCTTCAATGAATGACTCATTTTAGGACTCAGCTGCTGACCATGTGCTCAAAGTTTTTGAGTCAGTAGTAATCTCAGACTCCCAGTCATATGATGTTAAAGCACAAAAAGGTTATTTTACCTTACACTCACGTGTAACCTTTATTGCGAGAAAATGTAGCAGTGTTGTAGTGTTACATTTGCCCGTCAGTTGTGTTTATGTGTGTATAACACATAGTTTGTTATAGCCTGAAGTATTTTTTTTTAAAAGGCTTTAATCGGGAGAAGACCAGGCAAAGACTTCTTGTCTTGTGGGTGTATGAGCGTGTGTAAATGCGCATGCTATTGAGTGAGCGATAATAATATCCCTTGTCAGTGTCTTGGAGATTAGCTTCAATGGGAGAAATCCTCTGACATATTCCCTCATCTCATATTCTCGCTGGCTCCCTCTGGCTTATCAGCCTTACACTTTTCAGTTGGGTTACTTGCGCTTCTCTGAATCCAGCTCTCAGGCTTTCTCTTTGTCTACATAACATTTTTTGGTCGCACAAGCTTTTTGATTCAAAAATTGTCCTGCATTTCATGTATTTTTATGGTGATTCACTGAACCTATTTTGTTGGAATAATTGTTTTTTTCTGTATTGTTTTTCCTCTCAGGAAAGTAAAAATTATCCAAGAGGAAGAAGAAGAGGACAAGCCCTGAAGCAGACTAGTTCATGATGTACCAGCAAAGTTTTTCCCCACCCTACTAGTTAAAAGCTATGTTTTTGGGAGCTGGAGGCTGCAACATCATTGACAGAGTGTGTGTGGGGTGGCTCCACTCCCTCATCCTTAGCACCCCTCCTGACATGGGATGCCAGCCCTCTACTCTCCGGCCCTGAGCTCTCCTGGGGTATCATGAACAGCTACAGAGACAGAGGGGTCACTTGCACCTCTTCAGACCTTCTGGATGGAGGAGGAGGAGGAGGAGGAGGAGGGTTGCCCCAGCGCACTCCGTTTCGTCACACCACTAATGGGCACCCGGCTCCTGGTCACACAGACCCGACGATGCAGCCCCGCATCTCTGTTCCCAAAATGGGTGTTCGTGCACGGATTGCAGAGTGGCCTCCACGCCGGGCGCAGTCCCGCGAGTCGCTGCTTGAAAATGGACAAATTATTAACAATCACTACGACGATTCCTCCACTTCATCTTCGATTTTGTCAAACGACATCCGGCTGGTGCGCGGTGGAATTGCCAGGTTACCCCAAAGGCGGTCAAAGGATGCCGAGTTCAGAGGGTTTGGTGTTGAAAGAGGTTCACCTCTCAGCCTTAGAGTGTTTCCACCTTTGAGACAACGCTCTAACAGTGAAGTGACACTGAGTGAACAAGATGAAAATGAGGTGAGCATTCCCTAGAGATCTCTTTTAGCTGCCTTTCAGTTGTTTTGGTCGAATCCAAGGAGATTATAATTTATTTTTATTCTATTTTTTTACCAGTCCATTCTTTTGATGACACTCACTAAAACTGTTCATAAAAAAGTGTTTGTGTATAGCTAGGGTTGTCCCGATCAGGATTTTTTAACTCCCGATCCGATCCCGATCACTTGAGTTTGAGTATCTGACAATCCAGATTTTTCCCGATCCGATCACTTTTTTTGGCTCCCGATACATTTCCGATACTTTTTCCCGATCAGATACATTTTGGCAATGAATTAAAAAAAGAAAAGAGGACTAAAACTAAATTATCCCAAGTTTCTTTTATTGTCCATTGGAGAACAACATGGACATATATTTCAACAAAATTTATCAGCACTGGTGCCACAAAATGTAAAAACATGAAATTGTGAACTAAAACAAAAAGTGCAGAATAGTGCAATAACAAAAATAAATAAATTTAACTTCAAAAGATGTAGTTGAATGACATCCAGTCAAACTCACAATCACAAGAAAATTAAAATACTTTTTTGCTTAACCTTTTTAACCATTCTGAATGGCATGAAATGAATAGCAGCAGCTTAATGCAACATGAACATATATAAAATGTCACAATTCAAACAGGTAAACCATGTTAGTTTCGCTTACTTCGTCACTTCCAGCGGCCGGAAGTGACATTAAATGCAACAATATATAAAACGATTTAATATATATTAAAAACATTAATAACTAGGTATGTCCCGATACTTTTTTGGCCGATACCGATGTTTTGCAAATGCCGTGATCGGGCCCGATCAATCGGGACAACACTATGTATAGCAGGAAGTGGTACAAAGACCCAGGGATGTATTTATAATCTTTCAAGAAGTCTACTTATATTATAAACTAGATTTTAATTGGCAATTTGATTGATAACCTTAGGGAAGCCACTTGGAATTTTGAGATGATAAACCAAGTAGGTTAACTATGAAAGCATGTAATGTCGGAGTAAATATGCTATGGTCTGTAGTATCTCACTGAAATGTTCTCATCATTCTGTCCCAAGGTGGAGGGTCGAGGAAGTTGCGGGATGGGGAACAGATTCAGAGAGTATGGCAGCACGTCTTCCATTGACATCCAGGGCATTCCCGAACAGAGCTTCTTCGACATGCTCAGCCAGTTCCACCAGGAGAGACCTGACCAGCGCAGCTCAGCACCCATACGCCTAGGAGAGTTGCTGCATGCCCAAGACTTACCACCAAGTGCCCTTCTTCCCTCTCCCCCCTCACCTGGTCCCATGGGTGGTGATGACAGAGGGACTGGAAGGAAGGATGAGAGAGTGAGGAAGAAAAGTGGAGGGACAGAGTCATCACTCGGCACCTCATCTTTGTTCCGAAAATTACGGAGCTCTAGTAGAGGGGAACTGGACGGAGGCAAAGGAGAGAATGAGGATAGGGGAGGGCGAGCTTCATCAGAGGTGTCCTATAAACCATGGGTGTGTCCCAAGAGCTTTGTCCACTTTGATTCTCAGAGCATCCTGTTTGACCTCCATGAGGCAGCGGCTCAGCGCAGTTTAGTTGCCCAGAGGAGGAACACGGCCACGGGGGCATCAGCTGCTTCAGCATCATTGTCTGTCAAGTCCTCAGCTCCCAGTATGAATGACCCCATTTATTCCAGCATTGAAGATTTGACCCTGAGCCTGGATCAGGGTTCCACCACACCTTCCCTGGCCATGGAACCTCTGGATGGCTCTGGAAACCACAGCTCAAGCCCCCTGCTTCTTTGTTGCCCCCACTTCCTCAATGAGACTGGCGGCCACAGGGAGCGAAATATCAGCTTCCTCAGTTTGTCGGCAGAACGAGGAGGAGATGGAGTAAGGGAGGGAGGAAGGGGGTGGTTGAGGAAGAGTAACGCCAGTGTGTCAGTGCTAGAGGTACCAGTTGAACAGCAGGTGACACGACTGGAGAGACTGAAACTGTACAACATAGAGCACGTAGACCTGGGGGCCCGATACTACAGAGACTACTTCCATGGGAAAGGTAAAAGTCAAACACACTGTTGTTGCTCTTAAATGACTCTTAATCCATCAACGTTCTTTGATTATTTACTTCCTTTACACATCTGGCCTCAATGTCAAACATGTATAGAGAAAACTCACTATTAATGGCTGTTGTCGCGTAAAAAAAACATACATTTTGTTGTTGTGTTGAGAGGGTTTACAGTTTACATTGAAGCATTAAGGCAAATCATTCTACATGAAATTAAAAAATGAAAAATAAAGAGGGTAAGTTACAGGTTTTAAACATCTAATACAAGAGATAATGTGAAAAATGTGGAAGCCACTTTGTATATATTCATGCTTATAATTTCTTATAATTTCAAAACATGGATCCATTTGTCAATCATCAGGCATCAAGTTTCATAAATGATCGATTTACACCGTTAAGACTGCTGTAAGTTATGTAGTAAATTAGTCTTTATGAATCGTGCCATCTGAAAGGTTGTGAAAATAACTTTTTTGTTTTAGAGTTCAGAGTATATATATATATATATATATATATATGCATATATGCAATTTATAGATGTATAACTTCTATTCATTTTTCAGTTCAAGTTTTTGTATAGTGCCAGTTTGCAGCAAAATTTACTTCAAGGCAATTTACAGAAATGTAAAGAGTTCATCCAAATTCATGTAAAGGCAGTTCAATTAATTTGAACTATTTAATCCAATTATATTCCTATAAATCCAATTTGTTATAATATATTCATAAAACTGTGAATTTCAGATTAAATGAATACGTTATAATTACATATATATAATGCCAGTTCATAAAAAATTAACCTACCTACGGAAACCAATATTATATTCCATTAAATTGTGACTTTGATTCAATTCCCTGCTCAGGACGGCAAGTGAAAACTGAAAGGAAAAACTTTCTTTTAACTGGAAGAAACCTCCAGCAGGTTCATGAAGACTGGCCATCTGCTTTGACCAGGAGGACAGGGCAGAGACTTTAATAAAACCCAAGGAGATTTGTTGGGTACTTAAAAAAGAAAACACAAAATTAATTATAGCATCATCACCCTGTCACAGAATGTTCCTAGTTTTGAGATTATTACACGGGTGAAAAAGTGCAGTTAGAAAATAGGTCTTATACCAAACATTCCTAATTCCTACCCCAAAAATATAAATATACGCTGTGATTAATGTTTTTGTTATTGATTTTGGTCTGAAAAAGTATTAACAGGCAGCAGGATGTCACTCTCATGCAAATGTTAATCTAATATGTTTGCACACATACTGACCTTTTTGTTCTTTTTTTAACTCTCATTTTGAGCCCCTTGCTGTTCTTCATCTTTGTGAATTACAATATAGGTCCTTGACTGGCAGCAGTTTTTTTTAGTGTCATTTCCCACATCTCATCCTGTGGCTTTTAATAACTAACCGGGCCTGAGCTGAGCGGGATTGGCAAAGTGGAAACCCTCCAACAGATTTTATTGCACGTGAACCTGCTACTGGACACACACCAGCAAGCGTAGCTTTGTTTTACATCTGTTTTTTAGTGTCAGAAGTAACAGCTAACTTCAGAAAGCGGGTCATCTTTGCCCGTCTATACTGGAGCGCGTAGGCATCAGCATCAGCATCAGCATCACCTCACACACACTTTTGATGAAACTTGGCCCTTGGCAAGCATCATCTGGCTACATTCTAATTAGTGACAGATGTTAACGTGTGTGTGTGTGTGTGTGTGTGTGTGTGTGTGTGGGTGTGTGTGTGAGAGACACAAGCTTGAAGCCACAGCGATAAAGGTTACCATTCCAAAAATATTTTCATCTGCTGACTCCAATCTAGCTTAGCTGTCCCCCACAACGCCACTGTGATTGTATACGTGTGGTAGCTCTGCTGTGCCCGTGTGGATGTCAGAAAGCCTCATCAAAAAGCTGACATTTCCACTACAGGACATGGCAAAGAAGATAATCAGGCCTGAGTCTTCTAAAGTATATGTCGCCCTAGTTCACTCCAGTTAGTCAGGGATATAGAGGAGGAATACTTCTGTTGAGCTATATTCTTCCTGAAGAGTTTGGATCATTTCTGTTTCCACTCCCCCGCTGCCTGTGGTGTTGGTATTAGGATGGCTTAGCTGATGAGCAACAGAAGAGGATATGCAAGATGAGTGTGAAGTGTGTTGCTAAGTTTGTCTCTGAATTTTTAAGGCATATTTTGTGCCAAAGCTGGTACCAACCCACAGGATGTTTGCTCACTTTGTGGATTTCCTTTATTAAGTACACAGTTTATGATCACGTTCCAGGGGAACTGGACTTCATCAAATCCTCCTTGTGTAGTGAAGCTCCTACACCAAACACAAGAAAAAAGGTCCAGCATTTCTTGACCGCATAGTAGTCCTTTAATCCTCACCTTTCCTTCTGGGTTGTGTCTCATCTTAGCTGAATTGATTTTATAATGACCTGCATATTGATTACTTGATAATAAACCATTGACTTAGCTCTGTCCTTGACATAACAGACCCCTTCTTTGCATTTTACTTACAACACATAAAGTACCTGACATCCAGGCCATTTCACTCCCCCCTCTCTCTTTGTCAGAGTGAGGGTTATGTATGTTCTTCTAACTTTTTCATCTTCCTTCTGTAATCTTTGTAGCAGCCACTGTAAGGAAAAAAAAAAAGTTCAGGAATTATGTTTGAATTTTATCTTGTAGGCGGCTGGACATCTGTTTTTCCTGAAGAGATGGCATCCAGTAATATGTATTATTCATGAGCAAATGAATGTTAATCCTTTTGGATTGCTCACTTGTTAAAATGTTTAATGTCATAAAAAGATTTTGAAAACGTGGGAAGAATTAATCACAAACTTTTAGAGTTCATGCCCATGTTACTAGATTGGCCGATTGTCTTACAGACTGTAACAGTGATAACAGCCTCCTCCAGGGCACAGCCCCTCAGAGAAGAAACTCCTGGAACTTCATAGGAATAGACATAATACCAGCTTGTGTTAGACATAGCGTGTGAGCTTTTCTTTCACAACAAAAGCTGAAATGTTGCTTTACTGTCCTTCACCAGAGCACTCAAACTACTTTGGGACGGATGATAAACTGGGGCCGGTGGCCGTGAGCATTCGCAGGGAAAAAGTGGAAGACACCAAAGACCTGAAAGACCAGTACCAGTACCGCCTAATCGTCCGGACAAGTGAGGTATGCACTGATGTGTGTGTGTGTGTGTGTGTGTGTGTGTGTGTGTGTGTGTGTGTGTGTGTGTGTGTGTGTGTGTGTGTGTGTGTGTGTGTGTGTGTGTGTGTGTGTGTGTGTGTGTGTGTGTGTGTGTGTGTGTGTGTGTGTGTGTGTGTGTGTGTGTGTGTGTTAGGGATGGGTGATATTTTACTGTTCACGATAAACCGTCAATAAAATTCCCCACGGTAAAATTGAGGAAATGAGAAAGAAAGAAAGAAAGAAAGAAAGAAAGAAAGAAAGAAAGAAAGAAAGAAAGAAAGAAAGAAAGAAAGAAAGAAAGAAAGAAAGAAAGAAAGAAAGAAAGAAAGAAAGAAAGAAAGAAAGAAAGAAAGAAAGAAAGAAAGAAAGAAAGAAAGAAAGAAAGAAAGAAAGAAAGAAACGACTATCGTTATTGGGATAAATGCCAGAAAGAAAGAAAGAAAGAAAGAAAGAAAGAAAGAAAGAAAGAAAGAAAGAAAGAAAGAAAGAAAGAAAGAAAGAAAGAAACGACTATCGTTATTGGGATAAATGCCAGAAAGAAAGAAAGAAAGAAAGAAAGAAAGAAAGAAAGAAAGAAACGGCTATCGTTATTGGGATAAATGCCAGAAAGAAAGAAAGAAAGAAAGAAAGAAAGAAAGTGACAACTCTCACCTTCCTGCCCTGATTATTACCATCCCCCCTCACCCCTCTGCTCACTCCCGCCCCGTCTTGCCATTGGAAAATTCCACCTGCCTAGTCTCGGCGCATAAAAGCCAAACCAAACACTGGCTGCTCTGGCTGAACTGTTGGGCCTGCCCTCTAATGAACCACTCTCCCACTTTTTTGGATCAAATACATGCAGAGTTTTAAATGATATGCACGTGATGTTGGTTAGATTTTGGCATAAACTGCAACGACTTTCTGCAAAGCTATTTTGATTCTTAATCATCCAACATAGTTCTCAAAGTTTTTTTTCATTGGCCATTATGGAAGTCACATGACCACTGACAGTAGTTCATTCAATTCAGTTAAATTCCATTAATTTTGAACATCACTGCAGAGTTGTGGCTGTGCAGTAGCTCTGATCATTAGATGTATTTATTTGTATCCTTGAATTTTTCTCTATTTTTCTCTACACTTATTTGGATGTTGTGCTGCTTAAAAGAGTTGACCTGGTAATATTGGTGCTTTTTAATGAACTTACTGGTACTGTAATGATGAGTAACCATGACACCGGGTAAGTAATCTGCATGTGGGAGCAGCTGAATGAGCGTTTCAAGGGGCAGGAGCAAACAGAGAACAAGCAGACGGAAGATTTAAGCATTTCTTCCCTAAATAAATGTGGAGAATACTCGAACCATGAGGTTAGATTGCTGATTTGTTTGCAGTGACAGTTTGGGCAGACAGAGACTCCACACAGAGCTGCAAAAGTAATGGAAGAGGCATCAGTACTAGTAAGAACAGATTACGTAATCCGGACATTACTGTGAGAGAGCGCCTCTGTTCCTTGGTTGTTAAACTGCTGGTTAATTTCCAGCCGTGACATGTAGATAAGATTGTTTATGTCTGTTATCTGTGGATGCTGCATGTGAACTCATCACTTCTGTTGTTTTTTTTTTTACTCTACGACTCCAAAAGCATTAATGGTGATCATGGAGATTTAATCTAGGTGTTTCTGTTAAATTACCATTAAATTACAGTATATGCATTTCCCTAAAAGAGGCCTCAAATGATAAACTGATTATCAATTATGATATATAATTGATGATTAGCAAGTTATTTAGGCTGTTATTATGTTGGCCTTCTATTTTTCCTTTTTTTGTATCGTATGGTTATTATTAGTAGAAGTTTATTGCAGACTCGTGGTCCATACAAAAACATAACATAGGACAAAATACATACAATACATAAAACCTGTCCAGCAGGGAGAATTACAAATACAGGCTTTTAAGCCAATGTCTCCTGAGACAAGAGGAGTATCTGACACAGCTCTTCCCAGGGTCATTTATATTAACAATGATGCCATTCACAGATTCATCCAAACGGCACATGAAACTGTGCATTACATTTCTAAGAACTGCTTGGAGAGTATTGACTCTTGCAGCTACAAACATCTCACTTGCACTGCATCATCTAGGCCTTTTGAGTAAGATTCTCATAGCGTCATTATATGCAACTTGAAGTTTGTGGAAGCTTACTTTTTTATAGCTTGACCACAAGTGAGCAGTGTAGAGTGGTGAACAATAGGCTCTAAAGAGATGAATTTTCACAGCTTCTGAGCACATGCTGAACTTGCGTGCGAGGATGTTAGCCTGTGCGTACATCCTGCGGCACTGTCTGTGGATATCGTCATCATCATCCATGTGTTCTGTGATAAAATGGCCGAGATATTTGACCATCCTACAAACATGGAGACCATTAAAAGATCATTTAAAATCAGGAAATATTTGACCCTTGTCCTCTTTACTTCTACAGATTAAAACAACACTCTTACTGGCATTATACTTTATATCATTATCAATGCCATACTCAGTGCATATGTTGAGGAGCTGCTGGAGACCATTAATTGAGTCGGTCCAACAGGTCTGTAGAATGAAATCGCTATCGGAGCCAATCTCTGTCTAGTATGGTCAAGGACACTCAAACTGTCCATTTTGTTCATGTGGTCCTAGCCTTAGCCCTGTCCTCTATGGAGTTGGTGTGGTTGTGTTGTTATCTGGATTACATGGCTGCCTGGCCTCATTACTTTAGCTCTGGTACAACAATGGAGCCTCTCCGCCATTTAAGTACACAGAGCTAAGCTAATAGACACAACCAACACACCCAGGCCTGCTGTTCCCACACAGAAAGAAAGAGATTGATTGCAAAATTTATGCTCTCCCACTCAAGCCGCAGCACCTCTCAGATATCCTTCCCCCACAAGTCTATCATTTAATTCTCTGCAGCAGTGCTGACACAGCAAGGTAGAGAGACTTCCTCCATCTCCCCTCCTCTTACCCTCCATCACGCACTAATACTTCCCTGCTGATGTTCCTGCTCAGCATGTCACTCACTCCACTGTGGTAAGAAAGCTGATGAGTTGAAACGAAAGCTCCATAATTTCAGCTGTGTGTCAATCAGGTCTCATTTCTCTGCGCCAGGCCCCAAGTCTCTGAGGTTCAGCTATCTCTCTGGACCCCGTCAGCTCCGGAGTCTGCCATGCATTTTTAATGAACCTACATGCAACTGAGTGTGGTTAGAAGGAGCAACAACCCACTCCTCCCAAACGTACCTATCTGATGTTAATACAGTCTTGCTGTTTTCAAGTGGGTCCACTCAGCAGGAGTCAGGGCACTGTGGCTGCACCCGACTAAGCAAAATATGAATTCACAATACACACAACTCCCCTATCATTGTCTATGTTTCAGAGAAGGAAAAGGCATTATTCTCAAAGAAATAGGATTGAGATGAGATGCGCTTGATCAATCCACTTCAGACTTCAATTCTAGTAATCATCAACATCAAAATTATTGATTCCATGACCATGCATGCTTTTCTTTTAGTTTTATCTGTTTTGTCCAGCCAAATATCAAAACTCCAAAGGTGTTCTGTTTATTGTCATACGCTGCATGTCCCAAAAACAACGTCAAAGTGTTTCTACAAAATATGAAGAAAACTCTTCACACTGAGAAAGAGCTTCAGGAAGCAAGAGACATGATATTCACACATGGACTGGATACACAGAGTCCAGACCTTAACCCAACTGAGACTCTTCAGGATCTCTAAACTGCTTTTTACTGGTCTAAATCATCAGTTCACTAAAATACTGAAATAGCTTTGAATAAACGGATTAATTAGATAACAAAGTTTTTATATTTAGATTCATATTTATGGTGTTATAATAATAATTTTGCTTCCGGTTTCATTGATCTTGTTTTTGCAGCTTGTGACCCTTCGAGGATCAATCTTAGAAGATGCGGTAGCATCTACAGGGAAACACGGCACGGTCCGAGGTCTGCCGCTCAAAGAGGTCCTGGAACAGGTGGTCCCGGAGCTCAGTGTCTCTTGTTTGAGACTGGCGCTCAGCACAGCCAAAGTCACGGAGCAACTACTTAAACTGGACGAACAAGGAGTGAGTTTAACATTTCTGTAACATTCTGTGAGATGTATGGGTCCAAACTACTGTGTGTGCATCCCTGAGGCAGAGGGAAGTGTAACTTTACTACAGGTCAGTTTAAGTTAACCTGGTTACAATAACCACAAAGCAAACAATAACATCTGATAATACATTGCCTTATGGTATTCTCAGTGTGTATAAACGTTTCTGAAACCATTTAGCTGACCGAGCGTTCGTGCAAAGTACAAATCTGGGCAGTGAAAGCCGTGCGAAGCAGGGTGTGGTGTGTCAGAGCGTGATTGTGTAACCAGAGAAACTTTAATGTTTGGCCTTGTTATCTAAGCTTTTATTTAATGGAGTGCAAAGTGTAAGACTGAGCTATTTTGCCATCAGCATGCCAGTTTTATTTGTGTGTAGGTGGTTATACAACAGCAAGACCGTACTTCATGTGTGAGCACTCGGGGCCCAGATATAGACACATACATTACAGTTGTTTTAAATGTTCATCAGTCAAAGTTAACTTTGTACAGACACAGGAGATTCAAACTGTAACGTTTCAGCTGCTTGTGTTTGTTCTCCGTATCTGTGTGTGCTCTGTAGTTGAGTCAGAAGCACAAAGTGGGTGTTCTGCTGTGCCGCGCAGGCCAAAGCACAGAGGAGGAGATGTACAACAATGAGGAGGCGTCACCCGCCTTCTCGGCCTTCCTGGAGCTGCTGGGGGAGCAGGTGCTTCTCAAAGGATTCACCAAATACGCTGCACAGCTCGACACAAAGAGTGAGAACCCCCCCCCATCCTCTTCTGTTGCTCATCAAAATTATATGAAGTATAAGTATAGATAAGTATAGATAGTCAACAACTTTTGATGCATATGATGACTATGCAAGCAATATTGGTTCAAGACACTCACAGTTCAATTGAAAGAGTTCAAATGAAACATAACATTAACATTTTCTGATAAACAATTTTTAGTTTGTGTCTGAAACTTTTTTTTCTTTTCTTTTCTTCTCTTTCTTTTCTTTTAATTTTATTTAATTTTTATAGGTTATATATGATATGATATTGTGAGGAAGGGACAGGACTAAATAAGCGTTCTGCTTCCTCCTGTTCCCTCTCGAACACATTGTTTTGCTGTGTGTTTTATTTTTGAATGAGACTGTTAAATTGTTTTGCTTTTTTTAATATTTTGATGCTTTTAATTTGATTGGGTTTTGTTGTGTCGAGACAAAGCCAATAAAAATAAAAAAAAATAAAAAATAAAAAAGTGTATTAGTCGATTGACCCCATGAAAGGCTCAGAGAGAGCTGGGCGTCCCTTTAAATAATTTAATAACCGTGTCATCTGTAATCCACAACTTCTGACATTAAATACAAGTATATATTTCTTCTTCCTTTCGCCAGCCGACTCAACGGGCACCCACTCCCTTTACACCACCTACCAGGGCTACGAAATCATGTTCCACGTGTCCACCATGCTGCCGTACATGCCCAGCAACCCGCAGCAGGTGAGAGCTTATAAACGTCCCCCGGCCAGCGCAGTCTCACCGTCACGTGGGGCCGTGCGCTTTGTAACAGGTCATAAAAGGCTGGTGTGTATGTCTGAAAAATCCAACCACGACGCCCCTTTCTTGTCACCCAAAGCCTTTTAAAACATGTCTGTAGTTGTTTGAAACCTTTTCCTGTTCTACCAGATCATAAAGAGAAAGCATCCAAGATGCTGAAACTTGTGACTTGTGTCACCATCTTCATTTAGAGTTGTTTTCCCTTTTTTATTCAGCCTCTCGTGGTTTTATAGTCTGTTTTCTGTCCCTTTGTGGCCTGTGTCCGCTCTAACTTTTTCCTCTCTCTGCCACTCAATCTTTTACTGGATCTGAGTTGGGTGGGGTTCAGTGAGTAGCTCTTAGTATATTTTCTTCTTTTATTTAAACCTTTTTATTTCTTTAAAAGCCGCCATCTGACTTATATTCCTTTGTTTGCAACATGCACTGTGTGCGGAAGAACTGTATGCAAATAACAGTGTGTGTGTGGGAAGATTAGTGAAGTGTTAGCGTGCGAGGCTCACATGTGCTCTGGCGTGCCCTGTAGATGTTCAATATGAGTCTACGCAACAGATGACTGCAAAGTAGGTAAGTCCAGACAGATGTTAAAATAGGACTTATTTATTTTCCAATCTTAAAGCATTAAAGCATAGCTATCGCTTGTTTTTTTTTAAGCGTTTTCATAGTTAAACTATCTTGTGAAAGATCCTATTACAAGTGAATAAGCAAAATAAATTCAAATGTAATTGGGTTTTTTTTGCAATTGAAATGCATACCTTCTGGAAAAGCTGTTCTTCAGATAAAGGCTTGGTCAGAAAGTGGAGTTCTAAATACTGGACAATAGCTCCACCCAGAGGTGTAGAGACTGCAGTAAAAATGTGAATTTGTAGTTCAGCTAGACCTCTAGATGGCCACATCTGACTAACATAAAAACACAAATATTTCCTATGAAGGATGGCTGGTAGTATGCACTAAATAATTGTTGATATAGCTTCTGTCCATATTTAGAATAAACATTGAAATATGTAATAGTAGAGGCTGATCAAAGATCACCTCATGTGAGATTACATTTCTGTTATGTTTTCTTTTGAGAACATTAAACCTGCACATGTTCAAACTGAAGTCTAGCAGTACGAGTGAAGGATGCTCCTGTGGTACCAAGCTGGAGAACCTCTCTACGGCCTAACAGTGGGCTGTGTTATGTAATTGGTACTTTCACACTTCTCTGTACAGAGGAAGGGAGGACTGGAGGGCATCTCACCACAGACACAGCGTGGACTGTTTGCCATGTCTCCTACACAAACACAGAGAGACACAGACAGAATTAGCCCCAGCAGAAAGAAAAAGGACAAAAGACAACAAACAAAATGCATAAAGAGCTGTTGTTTGGTGTCTGGTCTGAGTTCTGAATTTGTTGTCACTCCCAATTATGTTCTCTGATTTTATTCAAATTAATGAAATATGAATTTTATTAATATAATTATCATTGCTTTTCTGTTCCTCAGCTCCTGAGAAAGAGGCACATAGGGAACGACATTGTCACCATAATCTTTCAAGAGCCAGGAGCGCTGCCTTTCACTCCTCAAAATATCCGTTCACACTTCCAGCATGTCTTTGTTATTGTTCGGGTGCACAACCCTTGCTCGGACAATACCTGCTACAGGTAAATATTTACACCAGAACAAACACATCTAACACACCTAAATACTCAACTGTGATTTAAACAGGGTTTCCGCTGGGTTTTAAAAAGTATTAAAAATTGATAAATGAAAATTGCCAAATTTAAGGCCATTAAAAGTGTTAAATTCACTGTCAGAGGTATTATTATTTTTTTAAATTGGTATTATTTTTTACCTTTTACATTTTAAGCAGTCTATTTTATTGTCATTCACAAAGTGAAATAAATGTGAAACATCTGGTCAACATCAATGAGTCTATAAATCTGTTCTGTATAGTGTTCTATAGTTCAAAATCTGTATTAATGTTAAAAGGTTCGTGATTAACACTTAATGTTGTGACAGTTTTTAAAAAAAATCTGAAGGTAGTGAAAAAGGTATTAAATTGGTATTAAATTTAACATAAGGATTGCTGTATAAACCCTGTTTAAAACACTTACAATTCTCCCTTTTTTCTTCAGTGTTGCTGTGACACGGATGAAGGATGTTCCTCCCTTTGGACCCCCCATCCCCAGCATGGCCACCTTCCGGGACCCAGAGACCTTTCGTAACTTCCTCCTAGCCAAAGTCATCAATGCTGAAACCGCAGCCCACAAGTCAGAGAAGTTCCACACCATGGCAACACGGACACGACAGGAGTATCTACGTGACCTGGCTGAGAACTACGTCAGCAGTACGCTGCTCGACTCAGCTGGAAAACTTAACAACCTCATCTCCCTCGCATCGAAGAAACGCGAGCGCTCCAAGGCGAGAGAGGGAGCAGAGCTGGGCGCTGCAGGGGCCGTCGCCTGGAGAGTCCATGCCCAGGACTTTAGTGGAGGAGGGACAGAGATCAACTCTGCCTTGGGCATATCAGCCGAATACATCCTCCTCGTAGACTGCTCCACCAAAGAGGTGGTGTTCAATTGCTTCTGTTCAGATGTGATCGGCTGGACACCAGAACGCCTGGCGCTGAACATCTTCTACGGCAGAGGAGACCACATCGCAGTGCGAGTACCAGAGGGTTGTGCGCAGGACATCAGAGAGATGGTGCAGAGGTTAAAGGTCAGACTTAAGTTTTATTGTTGCACAGGTTATGTTGTATTTGGCAAAGATTGTAGTAGCATGAGGGGAGTTTAAAGATTTTGAAGCTCAAAATCAAACATGTGTTAAGAATATTTATATCTTTATAAAGAATATGCAGAGTTTATTGTGCATGTGTGTCTTAATGCTCAGTAGAGATAAAATGGGCCTTGTAAAAACGTTTAACTCATACTAGACTTGTAAGTTTGTTTGTGGTTGAGTCATTACAAGCTAATAACACTGTCAGGTCAGCGTGCTCTCTGGAATGATCGTTTTAATTGTTTCACTTTGAAACTGGTTGGGCTGTTTTTAAGTTTAATGACCATGGATCACTTAAGTTCTATTATTAAGCTCTATTATGCCGACTTTGTGATCGAGGAATTCCATCAGTTGGAACACTGTTGTTTGGTGTCCCTTGGAAATTTTTCTCAATTTACCTGACATCCTGTGAAAACAATGATTTCACAGTCATGAAGAGACCTCCTTCAGGTTAGTCAGACTGACTGCAACATGAGTTTGTTTTGAATAGCCCTGAACCATATGTAAAGAAAAATCCAGTTTAAAAAAATCACAAGGTTAAGAACTTATTTCTAAATATTCACATGCTTTTCAAACATAATATTGAACAGTAGCTATAAAGCTGCCCTGCTATATTCACTGCCTGATTAGGAGAATTTCATATACAGTATAAACCCATGATAATTTCAATGTATTAAACCTTTGGGGAAGCAATTTATCGGACCCCCATGAGTCTCATTTTAATTCTAGATAATAAAATGTTTCAGAGACATCATAAATCTTTTAAAAAGTGCAAAATAGACTGTAATGAACTTCACAATCTGGTTGAAATATATCCAAGCAACGCCACCATGCAGTTTATGTCCAGGTTGAAACTGCTGATTGATATTCATGTGTGTGGATGAGGAACTGTTTCTTCCACGATGATCCACAGTGTTCTGATATTTTGGAAGGAATCCAGATCTTCCGTCAGTGGAAATAGCAAAACTTTTTAAAATCAAACTTCTAATCATCATGTCTTCTCCCCGGCCAGTCGTTGACGGTGGGATGTGAGACGGTCGATATGACACTTAGAAGAAACGGTTTGGGACAACTGGGCTTCCATGTACGACTGGATGGCACTGTGGCAGAGGTACTACCAGATCAGCACATCTCGTACTGGAGTTTTCATTTATAAAGATTCCTGGCTTTGCAAAACTGTATGATGTCTAATTTTTTTTTCATGCAGGTGGAGGAGTACGGCTTCGCCTGGCAGGCAGGACTGAGACAAGGGAGTCGATTAGTGGAGATCTGCAAAGTGGCCGCTGTGACGCTGACTCACGAACAGATGATTGACCTGCTGAGGACATCAGTCACTGTCAAAGTTGTCATCATTCCTCCATATGAAGAGGGCGGACCTCGCAGGTGTGTTCATACGGCATTATTTCCTTAGAGGCTTAAACTAATGACTGATTCATAAGTAGGCAGCTGTTGGAAACCCAGATGTTAAGGTACAGGAGGCTGCTGAGCTTAAGTGGGAAGTAGCGTAAGAACAAGACGCATCTAGAAGGAGAACAGGTTGGTCTTTAACAAAACACATAAGACCTTGTTGAGGTAGCGGCCAGACTCCAGTGTTCTGAAAAGATTTTGCGTGGGAGTGCGTGAAAAGCGGAAGCGAGAGAGAAGAGAAAAAGAGTGATGCATCGTTGGAGTGAAAACTGGTGAAATGAGGCATTGAGACAAAAGACAGACGTATTTGTTTAATGGGAATTAGATAAATCTGCTGTTCTTTGTCTGTCTCTCCTTATCTAGACATCTCTTCTAGCCGCACTTCCTCTTCTCCCACCAAAATCTTTTCCTGCTGTCATCCATTTTCATCCACACAAGGCCTTAAATGAGACAGAATAATGAGGTTTTATGAGATGTTGATGTGGTATTACAGAACGGGTACCCAGGTGGAAAAAAAAACCCTTCTATGTGTGTGTGTGTGTGTTTCTGACTGGGCACCAGAGCCACTAAAGACAGTAATTGTGGTTGGCTGTGTGATCACACAGTGGTTAGATTTCTTCGATGTTGGAGGCACTTTAATTACACCAAGTTAAACCTCTTTGACACACACACACAAACATACAAACACAAAGAAACACACATTACTATGGCCTTCAAGCGGCTGATAATTAGACTCTTCCCCGCTCCTGCTCTCATTCGTTAGCAGTTGTGTGTGCCAGGCAAGCAGATTGCATGAGATTAAGGCCTGGAATCTGCGGGGAGGGAAAAAAAAGACCACAAAAAAGGTTTAAAAAATAAATAAATAAATAAAAGAGTGGAAGTGATTAATTAAAAATGCATGCCATGTGCAAATGAAAAGGCTGGGAAAAAAGAGGGAGGGTTTGAGCAATGGATGGAGAGAAAGGCAGGGATGAGTATATTGAGCAGGAGAGGCAGAGAAGTGCTCAGTGAGGAAGACATGTCTCAACACAGCCAAGTGTTAGAGGAGTGGGTGGAGAAGAGAAAGGAAGAGAAAAGGAGGCAAAAGTTGGAAGCGTCTGTCTTTGTCGTTCCGTCTTCGCCGTAAGCGTGCAAGATGGATGGAAACAAGCAGGAAAAGGTGAGAGTCTGACCGTGTGTGTGTGTGTGTGTGTGTGTGTGTGTGTGTGTGTGTGTGTGTGTGTATCTTGATGGAGGAGTGACTGCTCGTAGGCTCTGCTCTCTCAAAGCTTTGTGTGTTTTTAGCTCTTTGTGTGCTCATGTGTGCAAGGTCGAGTGCACTGCTGTTCTGTATTCAGGCTGAGGTACTTGAAGTTATCTGTCATTGATTGAAACAACGTCTTACATTCAGTCGTATTCTTTAGTTGTTGTGATTTTGATAAATACATCATCGCTGGAAATCTGCAGTACTATTCATAAAGATGTGTATTTTCTGTGTGGTGGTTTGTGTGAGCATCTGTGTTGTGTTTACATTTCTCAGAGGCAGCAATCAACAGTTCACTCACGGGCTTTTAGCTTGCAGATTATTTTCTTAGTTAAATGATTAACCTTTTTTGTTTATAAAATATGAAATTAAATTTGCCTTGAAGAATTTCCCAAACCACTTATGTTTTGGTATCTTTTCTGGCTCAAAATCTCGGTTGTTCACACGACTATTATGTTACATGAAGGCAAACGTCAAATCTTCAGCATCTTCAGACCTGCTGGTTGTTAAACCAGCATTTACTGATGATAGAGATAATTAGATAATTGTTTGTTCATGGATATGACCACTTGTTTGGCAGAGATTCATCACAGCTCTATTTTTGGTCTGGGCTGTGGGTTTTTTTCTTTTACCCCAGTCCTACTTCTGTGAATTTCATTTTCATGCGCTCTTCATCAGCCTCTTCATTTCCTTTTTCCTTTCCTTTTGTCTCATCTTAAACCACCCTATCTGCATATTTCAAGTCTCCTGCCATCCCATAATAGGCTTGGAGATAAAATAATGATGAGATAGGTGCTCTTTGTCAGATGAGAAGCCACTATGAGATGATATGATTCTCACTGTGTTGTGCTGAGTCCTGAGTTGATTAATAAAGATGACCACTCCTCCAGCTGAGTGCTTTGTTTGTGATGCTGTCCTATTTTCATTTGAAAATAGCTTCTGTCATGATTTTTGTTTTCTTTTTTTTGTTTCAAGTGCTTCATGTTTTTGTAAGTTTACGAGAGGAGAACAGTCATTGGGACATTCTGTGTTGTACTGCAACCACACAGTGCCTGATTTATATGCAAAGAGTTAATAGCTTTTTTAGAGACTGGAATATCTTTTCCTCTTTCACACACACATACGCAAAAACAAACATGCTTGACCTCGGTCTTTACAGTGAGTGAGGTGGAGTCTTCATGTGCCAATAATCCGTTTCCTTTCCTCTCTCTCTTCCTCCATGAGCCTCAGGGGAGCTTATTAGTGAGCTCTTTTACATCTCTACTGTGTTTTTAAGCCTCCACAGAGCGTGTTATGAAAGGACAATAACAGACTAGTGAGACAAAATTCACTGACCAGTTTTCAGCACACCCCTCCCCCCCGCCGCCAAAAAAACCTATAGATGTGGTACAGCTACACCTCGGCTACTGAAAGGAGAAGCTGCTTACTCTCAGCACAGCCTTTTACTGATCTGCTGCAGATTTTTAGAGTTAGTATGTAAATGCATGATAAATTTGGGGTTATGACATTTAAGCATAACATTCTTTCTTTTAGATATCTCTCCTGTAATTTATTTTTTTTAAATAAACAGTCCCTACCTCTGTGTTTTTAGGGGCTGCACCGAGGATTATGAGATGAAGACCATGGAGCAAAAGCCAGAGCCTGAGCCTCTGGCAGCGGGATACAGACCCTCCCCTCGCCAAACTTGGAGATGGGAAAGCTCCCCCATTCCCCCTGGACTCCATAGCACCCCCAACCCACAGCGCTGGGCCCCCATGGGCCCCCCACCTCCCCCACTTCCACGCACACACAAGGCCCTGCTGCCAGTTCCTTACAGAGAGCCTCAGCACCTCAGCTCAAAGAGGTACACACACTTACTGTCACACAAGACTGCAGCAGAGACCACAACCACAGATTCACCTCAGATCTTTTTAAAGATCTGAGGTTAGGGTTACAATAGATTCCAAGAACCTTACACTCAAAACATTTTCAACTATAAAATATATAAATAACCTACACTTACCAGCCAATGCATTGGGTACACCTGTATGTACAGTGGGGCAAAAAAGTATTTGTGCAAGTTCTCCTACTTAAAAAGATGAGAGAGGCCTGTAATTTTCATCACAGTTATATCTCAACTATGAGAGACAAAATTCCAGAAAATTACATTGTCTGATTTTTAAAGAAAGTATTTGCAAATTACAGTGGAAAATAAGTATTTGGTCAATAACAAAGTTCATCTCAATACTTTGTTATATACCTTTTGTTGGCAATGAGAGAGGTCAAACGTTTTCTGTAAGTCTCCACCAGGTTTTCACACACTGTTGCTGGTATTTTGGTCCGTTCCTCCATGCAGATCTCCTCTAGAGCAGTGATGTTTTGGGGCTGTCACTGGGCAACACGGACTTTCAACTCTCTCCAAAGATTTTCTATGGGGTTGAGATCTGGAGACTGGCTAGGCCAGTGTTTCCCAACCCTGGTCCTCAGGCAGACTGTCATGCACGTTTTAGATGTTTCCCTGCTTCAGCACACAGTGATACAAGTGGTTGTGTCATCAACATAGTTGTGCAGACCTTGATGACAAGTTAATTAGGACCATTTATTAGAATCAGGTGTGAACATGAAGGGAAACATCTAAAACATGCGGGACAGTGTGCCCCGAGGACCAGAGTTGAGAAACACTGGGCTAGGCCACTCCAGGACCTTGAAATGTTTCTTACGAAGCCACTCCTTCGTTGCCCGGGCGGTGTGTTTGGGATCATTGTCATGCTGAAAGACCCAGCCACGTTTCATCTTCAATGCCCTTGCTGATGGAAGGAGGTTTTCACTCAAAATCTCACCATACATGGCCTCATTCATTCTTTCCCTTACACGGATCAGTCGTCCTGGTCCCTTTGCAGAAAAACAATCCCGAAAGTATGATGTTTCCACCCCCATGCTTCACAGTATTATGGTGTTCTTTGGATGCAACTCAGCTTTCAATCTCCTCCAAACACGACAGGTTGTGTTTCTACCAAAAGGTTCTATTTTGGTTTTATCTGACCATATAACATTCTCCCAATCCTCTTCTGCATCATCCAAATGCTCTCTAGCAAACTTCAGACGGGCCTGGACATGTACTGTCCCTGGCGGCGTAGTGTGTTACTGATGGTACCTTTGTTACTTTGGTCCCAGCTCTACAGGTCATTCACTAGGTCCCCGTGTGGTTCTGGGAGGTTGTGGACAGGTGTCTTTTATACTGATAACCAGTTAAAACAGGTGCCATTAATACAGGTAACAAGTGGAGGACAGAGGAGCCTCTTAAAGAAGAAGTTACAGGTCTGTGAAAGCCAGAAATCTTGATGACCAAATACTTATTTTACCGAGGAATTTACCAATTAATTCAGTAAAAATCCTACAATGTGATGATTACCTGGATTCTTTCCCCCCATTCTTTCTCTCATAGTTGACGTGTAGCTATGGTGGAAATTACAGGCCTCTCTCATCTTTTCAATTGGGAAAACTTGCACAATTGGTGGCTGACTAAATACTTTTTTGCCCCACTGTACTGTGGCCAATGAGTTTATAATGACAATTGAAATGATTCTGGATAATGAAAAATAACACAAGCACTGATATAGAGGCTTTTTTTTAAACTGAAATACATTTGAAGTAATAAGAGGAGGAGTCCAGAGGGGAAATAGACAATACATGATGTGTAATTTCAAAGTCTTAATGTAATAAAGTATGTAATCTCCTCCATGTCCCCGATATTTGAAATTCAAAACTGTAGTGATGCCCTCTTCTATACGTGTCTAATAATTAAGATAAGGTAATTGCTGATGGCTTTGACCCATCTGATCAGGCGTAAGTCATAAGTCAACCTGCAGACCTGGCCTATTGGAGCATTTCTTGCTGTTTTAAACATTTATTGTACCTAAAAAATATCACACGTTTTTCATTGTGTCTGAATCATTTGTAAATTCTTACGGATATTTTTGTCTTTTTATTGTATTTTCATCTTTTTTATTAATGTTGTAATTTTTCTTGTTTTATCATATTCAGGGGATGTTGCTGGATTCTTAGTGAAAATGTAAATGAGATCAATTTAGCCAGTTCATCAACTCGAGACTTCGTTGTGTTGAATAATCATATATAAACACTTGTGACATGAGAGTTTTTAATACATAACAGATGATGTGCTTGGAGTTATACACATCCTCAGGGTAAAATAGTACAAGGATGCTTCTGCCTGCCAGACTGAACACAGCTGGAATCTCCCTTTTTTTTTGCTTTAGGCCAACAGGAACCTTTTGTAGCAAATGTCTCTTCCTTTTCTGGTCCCACAATACTTACTTTCAAATTGATTGAACAAGCATCTTGCATTTTGTGGTTTTTATTTATCTCTGTGGTAATATCCTTATTCAGATGTAATAAGTGTTTTTCTTTTGTTTAACGGCCTGCCATTGTGTTCTCCAGGCCAGTGAGCTACCCAGAGAACCACTACAGCCTGTCTCCTGCAGGAGGGGACAGAGTGGTGCCCTACAGAAACCCCTCGGCCAGCTTCTCCTCGCCCGCCTCAGGCCTGGTCGGCCTCTCCACCATGGGTCTTCCTGGAATCACACCGGGCCCCTTTGTACGCTACAAACCTTCACCCGACAGGTGTGTGAATATGGCTCCCTTTGTTTTCTGAGCTCTCCTCCATCCCCCCTTTGATCTTGTCCAAGCATGTCAGTTGGTACTCATAACTGTTTAGTGTGCAAGAGGTGGATTATGTTGGTTTAGCAGAGAGGCGGAATAATGTATTGCGTTGAGGACTATAGTCAGAAATGTATGAACACGCTGTCTCCCAGACGAAGGATCTGTTGTGTGGGTGGCTCTTCTACACTGAGTGGAGGTTGAAAACATCTCACCCAACCAGAAAAACGTGTTTTACTCAACCGCCATCAGGATACAGAACAGAAACTAAAACTCTTCTTCAAACTGTGCTTTTTAAACTGGTTATGTTTCGGAGCTTCTATTTTATGTCAGATTTTTGAGTGTGTGTTTTAATCATCCCTGTGTTCTGTCTTTCCCAAATATTAGCATGCATTTGAAGAGAAAAAGATGTCAATTTGTTCACAAATCATGAACCCTTCTTTCTACAATGATGTTTGCAGATATGGAGCAGTACAGCGCCCCCTGCTGCCTTATGAACCCCACCTGAGTGTGGACATCATCTCTAGTGGAGACTCTTCATCAGGCTTTACCAGTCAGGAAAGCACAATGGAGCGCAGCAAAGCAGGTACATTAACTTCTAAAAACTCAGGTGTTTTCCTTGATGTGTCTAGTGGTTTCTTTGGTTGTTTTTTCTTTCTTTTTTTTTAAGTGACTTTAATTAAGGTTTTTAAACTGGGGCCTTATTGTTTCATTTTTATGGATGCAGCAACAATAAAATAATCTCTGAAACTTCCAAGTTAGCTAAACTGATATTATGAGTGGAAGGCAAATCGTTAGACACATAGTCATATTTAACAAGGGATCACAGGTCATAGTTACAGCTCAGTGTAGCGCAGCATCTACAGATAACAGTTCTCCAACATGCTCACCTAATCAATTTATAAGGTCATATTTAAAGCAGCTTTCAGTCATGAGATGCTTGACTGAATTACTTCATCAGTCTGATAAAGCCTTGGCATTCAGTAATGTCATGACTACATGAGGAGCTATGAATGATTCAGATGTGAAAATGATGGCGAGAGCCACACAACATGTCACTCACACAAGATTATACAAGATGCAAGTGTGATGTGTCCCGCAAGTCCTCATAGTCACATTTTACTCACATTATCACATATCAGCATACACATTCATACGAATTATACCTAAAGCAGTAGTGGATGGAAGCAGCTGAAACCATCTTTCTTTTTTTACATGTTTAAGATTATTTAAAAGTCAGTTATACTTGTGAGGATTTGAATGCACTATAGTACAAACATAGTTGTAATCAGGAGGAAAACAGGGTCTTTTACCTCATGGTCCTTAAAGTCACCACTTTTATAAGATGATACGGAGAACACCACACACAAGGATTATGTCTGTGACTTCTGTAACGTGAAGGAGAGTAACAAGGTACAACACATGTAGTACGGCTGTGTCCCAACCTGGGGTCCGGGCCCCCCCTGGGGGGGCGCCAGAGATCTCTGGGGGGGCGCGAAACTTTGTCTGCTTTGAATTTATGCAGTTGTAAAAATTATATTTGCGAATGAGTCATTCATAAGACATTGTTAGGAATAATTTATGAATGTCTTGAATATTTTTTGTGTTTTTTATACACTGGTGAAAAACACAGGAAATTATTTCATTCCTTATTATTACATCATTACTCAACATTTAATCTACTCCGACAGGTTGTTAAAGGAAAAATGTTAAAAAATGTTGGTCTCATATCAAAAGAGACATTTTTCAGAAATATTTTTATGTCCTTTTGTGCGTATTTTATACATTGGTGACATTGGAGAAAAACAAAGTCATATGTATACAGAGTAAACCAAAGAGAAATGTATCAAAAAAACATAATTAATATTCATTTTTCCAATTAAAGACTATTTTGGTGCTAGTACGTATGGATCGGGGGGCCCGGCTGGTCTTAGACACGAGTAGGGGGGGAAACAAGGAAAAAAGGTTGGGAACCACTGTAGTACGGGATCTCACACCTTCGTGTGTCCTGACTGAAGACATCTCTAATCACACCTTTAGGCTTATGACAAATGATGACAAGTGGGAGGCTCTGCCCACACTTAAATACACCAACATCACGGTCATCCTTCAGTTCCATAGTCAAGTGTTGTACCTTGTTCCTCTCCTACAGGGAACATAAGTCCATCCATCTATATATTTTCCTCCGCTCATCCAAAGTCAGATTGCGGGGCAGTAGCCGGAGCAGGGTAGCCCAGACCTGTCTCCCCCTTGGCCCCTTCATCCAGCTCATCCAGGGGATCCCAAGGCATTCCAAGGCCAAACAAGACACATAGTCCCTCCTGCGTTTCCCAGGTCTTGCCTGGGGTATCACCCAGTGTGACATGTGTCGTGGAAATTTTATACATTTCCACAAAGTAAAGTACTGATCCTTAACAAAACTACAACACCGGTGAGCTCAATATTTAAAAAAAGCATCCTCACCAGATGCGGAGCAGCAGTGGCTCTACTTTGAGCCCCTCCCAGATGACCGAGCTTCTCACCCTCAAGGGGAGAGCCCGGACATCCTGTGGAAGAAACTGCTTTCTACTGCTTGTATCCATAATCTCTTTTTTTTCAGTCACTACCCACAGCTAGTGACCGTAGGTGAGGCTGGGAACATAAACCAACTTGTAAATCGAGAGTTTCACCTTTCAGCTCAGCTCCCTCTTCACCATGACGGAACAACGCAGAGTCTGCATCACCGCGGATGCTGCATCAATACGCCTATCGATCTCCCGTTCCATTCTTCCCTCACTTGTGAACAAGAAACACCTGACACCAAGATACTTGAACTCCTCCTCTTGGGGCAGGATCTGATTCCTGATCAGAGGGCACCCTTTTCTGACTGAGGACCATGGTCTCCGGTTTAGAGGTTCTGATTCTCACCCAGACACTTCACATTTGGCTACAAAGCGCTCCAGCGAGAGTTGAAAGTCTTGGCCTGATGAAACCAACAGAACCACGTCATCTGCAAAAAGCAGAGACTCAATTCTGAGGCCACCAAACCAGACCCCTCCACGCCTCGATTGCACCTAGAAATTCTGTCCATGAAAGTAATGAACATAATCTGTAACAAAGGACAGCCTTGTAGGAGTCCTACCCCCACTAAAAATGAGTCTGACTTACGTACAATGGACAATGCAGACCAAGCTCTGACACTGGTTTATAGGGACCGCACAGCCGGTAAAAGGGATTCGCACAACACATATTCCCAGAGAACCCCCCACAGGAGTGGGGAAAACCAACAAATGCCTTCTCCAAGTCCACAAAACACATGTAGACTGGTTGGGCAAACTCCAATTCCCCTTCAGGGCCTTGCTGAGGGTGAAGCTGGTCCATCGTTCCATGGCCAGGAGCAAAACTACACTGCTCCTCCTGAATCTGAGATTCGACTTTTTGGCAGACCCTCCTGTTCAGGACCCCTGAATTGACCTTACCAGGTAGGCTGAGGAGTCCAATCCCTCTGTAGTTGGAGCTTATCCTTCTGTCAGAGGGGGATCCCCCACTCCAGTCTGTCACTGCAGAGGCACTGTCCCCGATGTCCACGCCATGTTGGACAAGCGTGTCAACCAAGTCCGCCCCACAACATCAAGAGCCTTAAGGAACTGAGGAAGGATCTCATCCATCCCTGCAGCTTCTTAACCACCTCAGTGGGCTCAGCCCCGGAGATAGGAGATCCTACCTCCAAGTTCAAAGGCTCTGCTTCCTCGTAGGAAGGTGTGTCAGTGACTACATGCAGTCAAAATTCGGGTTAAGGTCAATATTCCGGTTACTGAAACATTCAGAATATTCCGTTTACATGCGTGAGCAAACAGGGTTATCCCTGTATACATGGTAATTAATCATTTGGGATATCTCGATCAAACCAGCGATGCACAGAGAACATCATGACGCAATTACCGTCATTTCCGCTTCTTCTTCCTGTATCCAAATTCAAAACAAATGCTGCTTAGCGCAACCTTCCCTCACCTTCTTGTAAATCTCGCTATTCCGGTACTTTCTACCGTCTACAAATGCCAAAATGTTCATATCCTTCATTACATTTATAAAATGATTAGTCTCCTCTTCACTCCAAAAGTGTGGCGTGGTCTTGCGTTTCGCCGTGTTTATAAGACCAAGATTCCTTGCGAAAAGAACATGCGCAGAAAACAAATTCCTGTTCCGTTTGATTGGGATATTCCGTTTGGCGTTTACATGACCCAATATTCGGGTTTTAAAAGGAATAACCCAGGGGTCATATTCAGGTTTTTAAAAACCCGAATTCGGGTTATTCAAAGGGGTTATTGGTGTTTACATTTCTGTGCAAAAAGGGTTATGGAGTGCATGTAAACGCAGTCAGTGGGACTGAGGAGATCTTCAAACTATTCCCTCCACCAACTCACAATGTACCAAGTCACGGCTCCTGGCTCCTCACCCAGGACCTGTTTGTCTTTAGTGACCCCACCAGGGACAACTGAGCTCCTAGGATCACTGGAACACGCAAACCCCTCCACCATGATAAGGAGTAGCAATTGCTGTTCAGTCAATGGAAAGCTGCGAATTACTGAAAAGAACTAAATAGAATTTGATCAGATTTCTTGCATTGGTTTCTGTGTCTGGTCAGTGGAACAGAGATTGCTGAGTGTGGTTTTGAGAGATGCTGTGTGGGGGGATGTCAGTGTTGAAATGTGCTAAACGTATTTAATCCTCTTTGCCTACCATAGACATTCAGTGTAATTTGATTTAATCCCACGTGTATGTGTTTTGTGTCTAGAACCCCTCTGGCATGTCCCAGCATCATCGTCTCGAGGAGCAGGGGGTGGCGGGGGTGGCGGGGGGCAGAGGAGACTAAACAGACACGATGCTCAAGGCAAAGATTCTCCAAATAGGCACTCGAAGGTATAACTCCTCATCATCTTGTTTAATTTCTACATCTGTTGGCTTCTCTTCCCAGTTCCCGGGCTGAGTCTTGTGTCTTCCTCCTGTGCTCTACAGGGTGAGACTCAGTACTCCAGCCACTCCAGCAGTAACACTTTGTCTAGTAACGCCTCCAGCAGCCACAGCGACGAGCGCTGGTTCGAAGGAGGAGCTGGAGGAGACCGAGGAGGCGGAGGCTGCCTGGGCGACCCTGCAGATCCCGACCGCGACCTTCTCAACAAAGGCGGGTCCAACGACAGCGGCATTGACGCCTCGGTCCACTACAGAAACATCCGCCACGGAAACATGTCCCACAAGCCCATGCACAGCTCAGCAACCTGTGGCAACATCCAGGAGCTGTCCATGGGAAGAAGCAGCGGCGGAGAAGACGCAAAGAGACGGGAATCTTCTCCTATCATTCCACCTGCAGCCAGTCAAAGCAAAGGATACCAGACGAAGACATTCCCTCCTCCTGGCTCCAGCGCTGATAAAATGGAGGCTTTCAAACCTAGGTAAGAGGCGCGCTCTGATGAGTCCCTTCATCAGTTCATAAACCCAGTGAATGAAAGGTCAAAATCAGCCCAGATACATTCTCTCTCTCTCTCTTTTTTTCAAAATTAAGAGTCTTTGACTTTATTACTGCTAACATGATGAATAATGCATATCCTAAGAAGTAACTTGATTAATCTAGCGGTCTTTTACTGCTTACTGCAGCACTTTCACATATGACTTCAAGATCAATAGTATGATACGTGAAAATATGTTTGTAAGTGCACATGAAGGATTACTGCAGCCTAATCCTTGTGAAACATGCGGATCATCAGGAGATCTGTGCTGGTAGACATGTTACTGCCACCCCCATAACATAAATACACTCCAGCCTTTCAACACACGGACATACAGTGCATGGGTTTGACCAATCTGTGCTGGATTAAAACAATCTGTGTTTAAACCCCAAATGTCATCGACCCTCATGCTGCAGTCTGTGCCCATCAGTGCGCGACATAATACAGGGGTAGGATTACGGCACAGGGCTTGTAGTAGCTCGTGGTCGGAAGTAAATCAGTTTACCATTTCAACACTTGATTTTTATTGTCAGTAAAAGCCATCAATGGTTCGTTTCCTGTATCTAAGTGCTGCGTTGAAGTGGAGTTGATTTTATTTCATTCATGCATCTGTCTGTACTTCCTTCAAGGGCTTACACACCCCAGGGATACAAGACTCCGACAGCAGAGAAAGCGCGACCCGTCCGAGCTTCTACTACGACACCAACATCAGGTCACATGAGCTTCACCCCTTTATCCAGCTCCGCCCCCAAAGCTTTTTATGGAAAGGGAAGACAAACGAACTGGCAGAAAGAAGACGGCAGCGCTTCACCTTCAAACACGACCAATACATCCGGCTCTGACGGCAGCAACACCAAGAAGTAAGATGGACAAACAAAACTCAATCACTTTGATCCAAAATGATCACTTTGAGATGGTGTTGTTGTTTTTAACTGAAATTACTATTTTTAAACAATATAAAACTGTTCCCAAACTGCTTAAACAAAGCAGTCTTTAACCAAATCCGTTCAACACTGGAAATCAACTGTGAGAAGTTTAACAACATAACATCAGCTGTAGGTAATTGATTGTAAGCCTGAGACGGGTCCTTGTTTTACGAGCATCATTTATTAAACCAGCTGCCAACATACGTACACGTTAGGAATGGGCGATATTTTACCGTTCACGATAAACCGTCCAAAAAATTCCCCACGGTAAGAATTTGTCATCTAAATCCACGCACAACATACGTGAAGGAAGGAAGGAAGGAAGGAAGGAAGGAAGGAAGGAAGGAAGGAAGGAAGGAAGGAAGGAAGGAAGGAAGGAAGGAAGGAAGGAAGGAAGGAAGGAAGGAAGGAAGGAAGGAAGGAAGGAAGGAAGGAAGGAAGGAAGGAAGGAAGGAAGGAGCCTGAAAGAAAGAAAGAAAGAAAGAAAGAAAGAAAGAAAGAAAGATATGAGCCTGAAAGAAAGAAAGAAAGAAAGAAAGAAAGATATGAGCCTGAAAGAAAGAAAGAAAGATATGAGCCTGAAAGAAAGAAAGAAAGATATGAGCCTGAAAGAAAGAAAGAAAGAAAGAAAGAAAGAAAGAAAGAAAGAAAGAAAGAAAGAAAGAAAGAAAGAAAGAAAGAAAGAAAGAAAGAAAGAAAGAAAGAAAGAAAGATATGAGCCAGAAAGAAAGAAAGAAAGAAAGAAGGATAAATTCCCGTTGATGAGGTTTTTGTGTAACAAACATGGTAACAAACATTTAATTGGTGTAGTTTAGTAGTATTCAGTATCTTTTAGAGCAGTGATTTGGGGGCTCCAAAGACTGAATGTGGAGATAGATTTATAGTTACAAAGGTGGAGTTGAATTGGTATTTTTTTAATCGTCATTTTTATCGTTATCGGGATAAATTCCAGAAATTATCGTGATAAATTTTTTAGCCCATACCGCCCATCCCTAGTACACGTTAACTCGCTGAAGCTCTGAATGATTGGGGTAACTGTGAGGAGAGGCCAGTGACGTTGATAAAAGAAAACAAATATCAATTCTGGTTTACTCCTTTTTTGTCACCCCAGGCAGGTGGATATGAATTCAAAAAATGTGTTTGGACAGCCTCGGCTAAGAGCGTCACTGAGAGACCTGCGCTCTCCACGCCGGACATACAAGAGCACCATCGAAGACGACCTGAAGAAACTGATAATCATGGACAGCCCTGGGGAGACGATGCAAAGAGATCCAGTGAGGAGCTCACTTTCCCCTTCATGTGAGACTTCAGTCGCCATCTTTACTGCCTGTAACACAGCTCTGACATCTGCCACTTTCTCCCTGCAGTCTCCCAGACGCACCTTGCAACGCACATTTTCAGACGAGTCACTGTGCAGTGGCCGCAGAGACGCCAGCTTTGCTTGCTCTGATAACCCCATGACCCCCACGGACGTGCTGTTCACCTGCACGCTGCCCACGCGCAAACACACCACCTCCTCTAACCACCTGCAGAGCAAGAAGAGTGAGTTTTAACTCATTATGACCTGATAGGACAAATGTGTGCTTTTACCTAGTCTAAAGCCTAAAGTAGCGACGATTTGCATTAATATTGTTAATCCACACAAACTATTGTGATTTTTTTATATTCATAAACATGAGTGGAAAAATCTGAATATTTCCAGAGAAAATAGTTGCTTTTACATTTCAATGGGTTTCATTTAATTTTTCTATTTTTTTCAGATAGAAATAAAACATTTTATTGGACTTAAAGGGGACCTATTATGAAAAACACGTTTTTTCTTGCTTTAACATATATAAAGTGGTCTCCCCTCAGTCTGCCAACTCAGAGAAGGAGGAAAGCAACCAAACTCTGCAGTGTCTTTACAGCCGCCCGGATGATCCATCCAGTGTGATGTGACTTCTACGAGCCGTTCAGATTCTGCTCCCGTCGTTACATAACCAAAATGTAATTTAGATCGGTTGGCCTCCGATGCGTGAAACCACGCCCACAACTAACTCCGCCGGCCGGAGCTTCCACCATTTTTTCGTAGCGGTGTATGGCGTCATTCAGGCAGCCAATCAGCACAGTGCATCATTATCATAGCCTCCCCACTCAGAATCCCACATAGATAATGAGGTTAGAGAATGGGAAGATAAAGACATGGCTTAGAGGCTGAATTTCTCATTTATTTAGCAAAAACAATCAAAAGCTTGTTTTTAAGACATTCAAGGGCCGGGTTTCCCAGATCTGACCTCTCTTAAGGATTTAAGAGAGGTTCAAAGAAGGTTTCAACTAAGAGAGGACCCTAAGATATGGGTGTTTCCCAGATGACTTCTTAACACCGTTCTTTAGTTTCGCTCTTTCAGAAGCTCTTTGGAGGAGCTGTCCGGTTCTGAAACCAAATCAATCGATGCCAGGCAAATCGATCACCGATCACTATCAGCGCATTTTCACATGCAGCACTGCTACCTAACGCACTAATTCCCTGCTACCTGTGCGTTTATAATGAAAAATTAAGATGATAAATATAATTCAATGACCCTGTTTCATGATGAAAACAAGACTGCAACTAAATAAGAAGTTGTCTTGGTAAGAGAATAATGAGGAAATGTATTGTTTTTATTAAATGTGAAAGATGGACGAAAGGAGAAATTAACTTAACGACCATTTAGCATATTGGACCACATTGTTTCCTCCTGACTAGTAAAACAGAATCCTTCACCTCAAAAAAATATTCTGAAGTTCATTTAGCTGCTTGACCGTTTTCACTATTGCATTTATCAACGTTGTATTTGCGGGTGTTTTATTTGTGCGTAATGCATAAAGCATATACAGGAACACACTTGTTATTCCTTATTTTCCTTTTTTTCCCCTTTGCTGTCACCAATAAATTGCTAAACAATATAAATCTAAAGTATAAAATAGATCAAAATTTGTGCGGGATGCATTGTTTTAATATCTCATTGCTTGGTGTGATATTGATTTGCCTGACGCGGCTGGATCTGAGTCTTTGTTCACTAAGATGGTTGTAAAGACTGGGTCAGCAGCATCTTTCATTTCCTTCTTAATGAAAGAGATACTTAAGCTAAGAGCAACTCTGGGAAACATGATTTTCTTTCACAGGCTCCTTAAGAAGGTTTGAAAGAAGTCTTTCGCTGTTAAGAACTACTTAACTGATCTGGGAAACCGGGCCATTATCTGTTTAAAATAAGTATTAGATGCCATAATAGGTCCCCTTTAAAGCTTTCTAGAAAAGCCACAGTCTATAGAAGTTTTAAAGAGTTTTGTGTGACTGTCCTAAATATTCACGTTTGTGTCAGAGGTTTGTTTCCTTACTGGAGCTTCTCTCCTCTCTCAGTGCCGCTCTCAGCGTCAGAGTTGTCCCTTACAGAAGTGAGAGACAAAGTTCCTCCCTTGAGGAGGCTGGACCCCGGCCTGATGCCCCTCCCCGACACCGCCTGTGGGTTAGAGTGGTCCAGCCTGGTCAACGCGGCCCGGGCCTACGAAGGTGAGGGTAAGAGCTACTCTACATGGAGCTGTATCTTAAGTGTTACTTAAGATACAGTCATCCAGCTGTAACACAACACTCCTAACAAAACACTGGTTCGTTTTTGGTTTTTGGGGTTTTTACTCTTTTCGAAGGCCCATCTCAGAAAGGGGATTTTTTACTAACTCTGAGTATTTTAAACCTGCAATGAAAGAAATTCAGCGTTTGGGGTAACTTAAACCCCAAAAAGAAAATTTGTTCAAGCCCCATTTCAGAAACTGACTTAAATTATATTCTGTCTTTTGGAAACAGCAGTTTTTGCTCCTCTCTGTCACCTCTTCATAAAGTTGAAAAGGGCTTAATTTCACCAGGAAATCGGTCTCAAAACGTGTGTTTTTCGGGATGTCTTAACAATGACATGTCTGATTCTTGATGAAGGTGCACTGGTTGGAATGGAGCTGCTTGTCATGTATAGCTGTTAGGGAGGTTTGCAGACGGGTGGGGGGGCATTAGTCTAACCCTAGCCCTGACCCTACCAAGCCCCCTGACTGTGAGAAAAGTAGTGCTAGTTTTGTGGGGGTTTTTACCCCTCTTCCTAGCCTCTAACCTGTAGGAACCATCAAAGAAGAACGTCACGGTATTTCGGCTATGCTATTTAGAAATCGATATCATTAGTTTTTAGTAAAATCCACTGTGAATTTCTTAAAGTGATGTGGCTGCTGATGGCAGTAATATTCCCACCAAAGATCCTTGAACCATATTTCCTTTGACAGAGCAACATGTTGTCAAAGTGGGTGGATGAGACTGATTCATTTAAGTTACATGTCAAAACTCTGTTTTTATACTTAATCTCCAACTGAGGTTAGAGGTTTTTGGGGGGGTTTTGTTAATCCCACCAGCAGGATTTTATCTGCATGAAAGTGAATCTTAGGTGTAATGCACCTACATTCCCCCACTTGTCAATCATGTGACAACCGTTAAATATTGAAATGATGTATTCACTCACCCTGTAACTTCTCGCACACCAACTCTCTTTCCTTCCCTGCTGCAGCTGCAGCTGCAAATTTGCCACAGAAAGATGTGCTCAATTTAAAAAGCTTACTAGCTCTTATTCTAAAGATCTTCTAATTTATTTGTTTAGCTGATGTTGCCATGCTGAATCTTGGTATCAGATTGTTGATGTCTTTTCATAGCCGCAGTGCTTGTGCTTAACTCAGAGTCAACAAACTCAAACCCCGGGTAACTCAGCGGGTTCAGCGGGCGCACCAAATGCAGAAGCTATCGCCCGTGTGCAGGTTTGAATCCCGGCCTGTGTCTCTTTACTTCCTTTCTTAAATTGCTTGGAGTTTTTTCCTACCACAGAGCACAACCTACAAACTCAGCCTCCGTCTATCTGCTGCCCGGTGCACATGTGCACAGCAGTACGGGGATCATTTTGTGTGTCTAGAGGGACGCTACAGTAAAAATACTTTTCTGTGTGTTTTAATGCAGTTTTTAACATGTGATCACATGTGTCTTTGCTGCAGCACAACGAGCAGTTTCTCTTTTCTCACTGACCGAGCAGCAAGCTGGAAGTCCAGACATGAGACCGGCTACCAGTCCAGTTCAGTTTCAAACGCCACAGACGCCCCGGACCACACCGACCCTCGCCAGGTTGGTCTGCATCACTGTTTCAAAGAAGCTTACACAAACTGCAGATGCTGTGATGTAGCATCCTGGGAGCACAACTTGGTCTGAAAATAGGAGGATTTTGTTCAAATTGTCCGTGTTATCACTACTGTCACCTTGTGGTAGATTAATTAATAGTCATAATTTTAACAATCAGATTTTGTCAGAGATATGGAAAAATAAGAAGGAACTATTGGCAGTGAAAGCCTTTTTTGAAAGGGCTGATATACCAGTGAAACTAGTCTTGTGATGTGTAACGTGTAAATCAGAGGGAGTGTTGTAATCCTTGAAGTGAAAGTAATGTTGGGTATGTGTGTCTACAGCGACGAGCCGCCCAACAATCTGTCAGGTCGACTGTACCACCTGGAGGTGATGCTAAAACAACTCAACACTGACCTTGAGAGGGTGAGAGTCTGTTTATGCAAAAAAAGAACAAAGATTACAAAAACCAGGAAGGATTAAAACCAGGATGTGACAGACAAAATCATATGCAAACATTTATTTTAAGATCACAAATGTCTGGAACTTAGGTCATATTGAATGAGATGCTTCATATTTCTCTCTTTTCCCTGTTCCTCTGCCACCAGGAGAAGAAGGATAAAGTTGTTCTGCTTTCTGAGATGGCCAACCTGAGGGAGAACAACCAGCGCTTGCAGGAGGAGAGCCACACAGCCAGTGAGCAGCTGCGCCAGTTCAGCATACTTTTTAACAACCTAAACAAGCCGGGAAGTGATCACGACGCTCACTCCTTAGCGCACGAGAGCAGCTCGCAGCGGCAGTGAGGGACGGCCGCTGAAGAAGACTGTGAAAGGAATATGCTCTCAGTACCCATGATTCTTTGCACTCACAGGTTGAGCAGAGGACACGATGATGTCAGTTTCCTCAGCTTCCACTGGGCTGCATCAAACCAGAGACGGTGACAAAGTGACCATATAGATTTTTAAAATGCAACACTCTCAGAAAGTGAGAGATCCTTCTCTGTACTCTGAGCCTGTCTAGTTTTGTAAACCTAAGTGAAAATATCTCATGTACTTGTCATATATATAAATAAGTATGCTACTATGCCGGAGGAGTGAACTGGAGAAGAGATCCCGACTGTTTTAAAGAACAATACATCACCTGGAGAGGCCTAATACTGTTCCCACAGCATATCAGCCAAAAAGAAAAAACACAAACAAACTACAAACTCACTAAGGACTGCATCTCCCAGAATGCACTAGAAGTAATGGAAGCTCTACAGACTGTGTGGTATCTCATTTATAAATATTATTGGCAGTGAACCCATATTGTTGTACAACAGAGATGTGTGCGGGTGATGGTACAAATCTCAGAAGCATTCAGGCACAACCGTGTTTGTGCTGGAAGGCAAAACACATCTGAACTCTTTGGTGTGTGCGTGTGTGTGTGTGTGTGTGTGTGTGTGTGCGTGTGTGTGTGTGTGCGTGTGTTTGTGTGCGTGAGAGAAGATGAAATGATGAAAATACGTTTACTGTAATGTCTAACTGCAGGGCCACGGTATTTTGCCGTCCTCTGTACGTGGAGGAACTGTAGGCCCACAGGTGTGAGGAAAAAAACGCCGACATGGTGATCAGAGGAAGTGGTTGATGTCACAAAGCTCAGTGATAGCGTCATATCTGTTACTGTTGCTTTGATTTTCATGTTTCTTCTGTTTTCAGCAGGGCCCATCTCATCTTTTTTTTCTTTTCTTTTTTTTTTTACTTGAGTTATGACAGTAAGTATTTTATTTAAAAGGAATAGTGGGAATATTTTGAGAATGATGTCTTCTTTCGGACTGTTAGATGAAAGAATGCATAAAAATGTGCTGCAGAAGAAAAAGACAGAAGATCCTAATATATTATTTAACATAAAAGTCATTCTGACAATTATGAGATGAAAACTGAATAATGTTCACACCAGATTTCCATTTCTAAACTGTATTCTTAGTATTTCATTGTGGGAAAATCAAAATCAGGAAGTTTGATGTTGCCATGGATACAGTGAGTTTCAGTCTGAGCAGCAGCATTAACAGTTAGTAAATGACTGTGTGCTTCTCTACATGTGAATTGAATTGAATTGAATTGAATGTCATTTCCATCACATGTTTAAGTCTCTAAACTCATACACAAAACAGCCTGGAAGCTGTTTTCACATTACCATAGCAACAAGGACAGTATTGTCCAAACCAGCCACATCAGTTCACCTGCTCCTTTACATGCTGTATCACACTGCATCCTGTTTGGTAAATTAGTTGGAAACGCTAACATTTTCATTTCAGTAATTTTTTGTGTAATTCAGTGTCGAGTGAAGACGAGTCATCAAACTCAGAAGGAAGACGAACAAGTTTTCGACAAAATGTCACACTAGTCCTCACATTGTAATAAAAACAAGGCTCTGTCAACGCTTAAGTTGACTTACAGATGTTTACTGCACATGAAATTCAATCAGCAAAACTGAAGCTTCATATCAGACCGTGTGTGTGTGTGCGCGTGTGCGTGTGTGTGTGCGTGTGTGTGTGTGCGTGTGTGTGTGTGCGTGTGTGTGTGCATGCTTGTGTGTAGATTTGTTCTTGTATTTTGTGATGAACCCAAATGAACACAAGACACTATTTATACAGCTAACTTCCTTAATGATATTGTCTACTATAACTATTTTTCCTACTGAAATGCATTTGGTTTTGGATGCTGGTACTTAATAGGACCCTTCACAGCATAAATCCAAGAAATTCCTGGTAAAAACGATCATCTCTGTACTGTGATGGACATGTACTCATCTTCAGGTTTCAGCCTACGCCAGACTGGATCGGTTTGCATTTCCAGACCCGCTCAGGTTCCTCCGTATGCTGGTAATGAAGCTATATCACAACATAGGGAAGGGTGGTATAATGCAATTTTAAATTTGTACACATCAATTTTTGTGCTGCTGCTTATACAGTTTTAGGCATCCCTTTAATATTCCTGGTTTCCGTGACTGCTTGAGCATGTTAGAACCGATAGGGGAAGAACTGAAGTTTGAAAGTACGTAATTTGCCAATTGGGCCAAACAAAAGGATAATTTTGTCTAAAACGGTGTCTCAGTTTCCCATGGACTGACAAAAGGCAAAGGCTGTGAATTTTTTTTTTACCTGAGCTCCCTGAACTGCTCACTCCTATTTTCAAATGTGTCCATCACTCAGACAAGTTCAGTATTTAGTATTGTAACTTGGAACTGGATACAGAACGTTGTTTGTCCATAAAAACTGTGTAACAGCTTTAATTTCATCACCTTCTTTAATTTGTTTCTTATATTTTGAGGTTTTATACCTTTGGGTTCAGATTCACTGCTTTCACCGGTCAGTTTGTAGTTACGGAGACATTCCAGTTGTTGCACCAGTGGAAAAAACCCTTCATCCACTCTGCCTCGGCTTTGATTTGAGTCTTAATCTTTAGTTTGCTTTTGTACAAAGGGTGAGGTTTGTTTTTATATAAATCATGCTCATGTGTAATTTTAAGCTATTTAAAGTGCAAAACAACCCTTCTTGAACAAATCAGTACTGCATTACTTATATTGTATGACCAGTTTTGTTATTTTAGATGTTAAATATTTTTATAATTTATTTTTGAACACATTGGCCACTGTTGCAGACAGTTGTGAAGATGAGAGGGTACCGTGTATGCTGTTTTACCTCTGATTTGTATGATTCTTAGCTTTCAGCGTTGCTCTGTCTATGCTTTCTGCGTGAGGCAGGGGTTCGTGAAGCAAAAACAAAATGCTTTCATTTCCTTTGGGTTGTAATAACTTGTACATTCAAAAGTGTAAATTATGTTTTCATTATTTTATAAAAAAAAAATATATGCAATTTGTGTATTTTGGTTATTTGTGTTGCTTTCAACAAAAAATGTGGCATTTTAAGTGGTTAATTTTTAAGATAGCAATGAAACGATCATTTATCAGGACCACGATCCAATATCTTTTTTTAATAAATGAAAAGGTTGAATATGGGTGAAGTGGTAAGGCTTGACGTAGATCAGGGGTCTCCAAACTACGGCCCGCGGGCCACATCCGGCCCGCCAAAGCAATTGGGGTGGCCCACTTATGATCCCAGAAAAAAAAACATTTTTTTTAATTTTCCTATCATAAGATATCCGTACTTAAATGTTGGCATTCTAATTAAAATTGACCATAGTTATGAGCTATTTATAACTAATAGTGGCTCATCTTCACCCCTCACACAATGGACTTTTACCGTGACCGAGTGGAGAGCTGACAGAAAAAGACAAAGGGGCAGGTGGTAGTGCAGTCGTCTCACAGCAAGAAGGTCCTGGGTTCAATTCCCGCCAGGGACGCTGAAGTGCGCGTTAGTTCCCCCATGACTTCAGTGCCCACACCATGGGTGGGGTTGGCGAAAGGATCTTTCTGTGTGGAGTTTGCATGTTCTCCCCGTGTTCCCTTGGGTAGCTAATTGAGCTACCCTCACAAAAACATGCAACAGTCCCCACAGGGGTGGGGAAGATCCGGCCGGAATAACGTGATCCTTCCACGCGCTACGTCCGGCCGGAGAAGCCCCACCCTGTCTGGTGAAAAGATGCGGCCTGCTCACTCCTCAGGTTAAGGAGGAGACCTGAGCTCAGTGCAGGGCCCTCCCGGGGTTGGTAGAGGATGGCAATGCCCAGGACTGTCACTTAGGTAAGGGAGGATATTTTTGGTAAAGTTAGATGTAGACTGGTCTAAGCTGGCCAGCATTACAACGGACGGTGCTCCAAATATGACCGGCGCGTCGCGGGGGCTCGTCAGGCACGTGAAAAAGGAAATGGCAGAAAGGTCTACAAGTCCACTGCTTGATTCACCAGCAAGCACTGTGCTGCAAAGAAAGAAGAATCAGCCCACAGAGATGTGCTTTACACTGAAGTCCACTGGTTAAGCCGGGGCAGATCATTTCCTGTTAAAGACTAACCTCGGCCCCCCATCTCAGAAAGGAAAGTTGTTGTGGCCCCCACTGAAAAAAGTTTGGGGACCCCTGACGTAGATTATCTTTTAAAACTGCAAATCACAAACTTGTCCTTGTTAAAGAATGAATCAAGTTTATTTTTTGGTGATAAATCTATGAATGCACATCACTTCTTGGATTTGAAGAATTCGAGTGTCTTCACTAGAAACCCTCATGCACATTTTTATAGATTACCCTAGACTGGCAGGCAGGTTTTTGAACAAGCCGTCCTCAAATTTAAACTAATAGAAATGCAGGTTTTTCCTCAAAAGAAACTTTTTCTTCCAGCTGCAACAAAATCCAAATGGTTCACTTTCAACCATGATTCAATGACTCGACCATCAAAACCTCTGACAAAATTATTTTATTTCACATAAAATACATTTGTAATTATTCTGCATCGTATGCAAATCAACATTAGTTTCAATAAAATAAATCCTATACATTCTGACAAGTGCCAAAACATGCACTCAATCAGAGGCAAAGTTAACTGTCATGGAAGCATCAGGGGCTTGTTCTCAAGTCACTAAGACGTGTTTAGGAAGCGCGTCGGGGTGGACAGGACGGTCTACGAGCCGCACATCATGCAGTCTTCTCTGTTCTCCAGAGAACACACCATGGCCGCCGTGTTTCTCTCTTTGTCGTGCTCTGGGCTCTTGGTCGGCGTCGGCTCCGCCTCCTTCAGCTTCTCCTTGTTCAGGGTGAACTGGATGGGGTTGGCGGCCGGCTTCGTCCTCAGGTAGTACATCCCCGTCTTCAAACCCTAGGCAGGAAGACATCTTTAATTAGGCTTTTTCATTCACGGTGAAAAAGTTTGCATTTTGGTCCCCGATGGGTCACTTACTTGTTTCCAGCCAAAGAAGTGCATGCTGGTTAGTTTTCCATAGTTTGGTTCTGCGATGTGAATGTTCAGGGACTGGCTCTGGTCGATGTAGGCGCCGCGGTCGGCAGCCATCTTCAGGATGGTCTTCTGAGAGATTTCCCACACCGTTTTATACAGCTGCTTCAGGTCGTCAGGGATCTCAGCGATTTCCTGTCAGAAGAACAACAAAAATGTCTCAAAAGTGTAGATGAAACAAGATTAAGGAGATTCAAACAGCTCAGACTGCTGGTCAGTAGGAATGGGTGATATTTTACCGTTCACGATAAACCGTCAAAAAAATTCCTCACGATAAGAATTTGTCATCTCGTGGTAAAAATGATAAATTCCCGTTGATGTTTGTGTAAAGCTGATTTATAGTTCTGTGTTAAATCAACGCAAAGAAAGAAGAGAAAAATAAAAAAAAGAAAAAAGAAAGGAGAAAAAAGAAAAAAAAAAGAAAGGAGAAAAAAGAAAAAAAGAGAAAAAAGGGAAAAAAGAAAAAAAGGAGAAAAAAAGAGAAAAAAGAAAAAAAAGAGAAAAGGAGAAAAAAGAAAAAAAAAAAAAGAGAAGAAAAAAAGAGAAGAAAAAAAGAGAAGAAAGGAGAAAAAAGAAAAAAAGAGGAGAGAGAAGAAAAAAAGAGATAGAGAGAAGAAAAAAAGAGAAAAAGAAAAAAAAGAAAAAAAAAGAGAAAAAAGAAAGAGAAAAGAGAAGAAAAAAAAAGAAAAAAAAGAAAGAAAAAAAAAAGAAAAAAGAAAAAAAGAAACCCATTGACAACATTTTTGTATTGGTATTTTTTTTTATCGTCATTCTTATCGTTATCGGGGTAAATGCCAGAAATTATCGTGATACATTTCTTAGTCCATACCGCCCATCCCTACTGGTCAGTTTAACTTTTACAGTATTACAGCTTGAATCTTGCGGGCGTTTGGCATCTCAACGGGTGTCAAAAGCTTAACTTTTACAATTTGCCCCTATATTTTGATGGATAGATCATTACCTGGATGGACCCGTTGTTGGCGATCAGCTTGTTCTTCATCTCCTCGTTCCACAGCCCCCTCTCCGTCAGGTCTTTGAGCAGGTGAGGGTTAACGATCTGGAACTCTCCAGAGAGCACCCTGCGGGTGTAGATGTTGCTGGTGTAGGCTTCGATAGACTCGTTGTTGCCCAGGATCTGGGCCGTGGAGGCCGTGGGCATCGGGGCCAAGAGCAGGCTGTTTCTCACGCCGTGTTTGGCGATCTTCTCCTTCAGCAGCTTCCAGTCCCACAGGTCTGTGGGCGTCTTGTCCCACATGTCGTACTGAAGGACGCCTTTGCTGACGGGGCAGCCCTCGTACGTCTCGTAGGGGCCGAGTTCGGCCGCCAGCTCACAGCTGGCCTCCAGTGCAGCGTAGTAGATGGTCTCGAAGATGTGGATGTTTAGCAGCTGAGCCTCGGCGCTTTCAAACGGGTGACGCATCATGATGAAGGCGTCGGCTAATCCCTGGACGCCGATTCCAATGGGCCTGTGGCGCTTGTTGGAGTTCTCCGCTTCAGGCACTGGGTAGTAATTGATGTTGATGATTTTGTTCAGGTTTTTGACAATTACTTTTGTCACAGCTGCCAGTTTTTTGAAGTCGTAAGTCCGTTCTGGGGTGACGTACATGTTGAGAGCGATGGACGCCAGATTGCAGACCGCTACCTCGTCGTCGCTGGTGTACTCTACGATTTCTGTGCAGAGGTTGCTGCACTTGATGGTGCCGAGATTCTGCTGGTTGCTCTTTTTGTTGCAAGCATCTTTGTACAGCATGTACGGCGTGCCGGTTTCTGTCTGGGACTCGATGATGGCGTACCACACTTGCTGAGCCTTCACGGTGCGCTTCACCTTCCCCTCCCTCTCATATCGGGTGTAGAGCTCCTCAAACTTCTCCCCCCAGCACTCGTCCAGACCGGGACACTCGTTCGGACACATCAGAGACCAGTCTTGGTTGCTCTCCACTCTCTTCATGAACAGGTCGGGGATCCACAGGCCGTAGAAGAGATCTCTGGCTCTCTGCTCTTCCTTTCCTGTGTTCTTCTTCAGCTCCAGGAAGTCAAAGATATCAAAGTGCCACGGCTCGATGTACATGGCAAAAGCTCCGGGTCTCTTGTTGCCGCCCTGATCCACGTAGCGCGCGGTGTTGTTGTACACCCTCAGCATGGGGACAAGCCCGTTGGAGTTGCCGTTGGTGCCGGCGATGTAACTCCCGGTGGATCTGATGCAGCTGACCGCCACGCCGATGCCGCCGGCAGATTTGGAGATTAGGGCGCATTGCTTTAGTGTGTCGTAAATGCCTTCGATGCTGTCGTCTTTCATGGCGAGCAGGAAGCAGCTGGACAGCTGTGGCCTGTTGGTTCCAGCGTTGAAGAGTGTTGGAGAGGCGTGGGTGAACCATCTCTCCGACAGCAGGTTGTAGGTCTCGATGGCGGCGTCGATGTCGGTCCCATGGATCCCGACCGACACCCTCATGAGCATGTGCTGCGGGCGCTCTGAAACTTTGCCGCTGATCTTCAGCAAGTAGGAGCGTTCCAGGGTCTTGAACCCGAAGAAGTTGTAGGAGAAATCTCTGTCGTAAATAATGGCTGAGTTGAGGCGGTCTTTGTTCTCCAGGACGATGTCAAGCGTCTCCTTTGAGATCATCGGGGAGTGGCGTCCGTTCAGAACGTTGACGTAGTTGTACAGGTCCTCCATCACGTCACTGAATATCTTCTTCGTTTCTTTGTGCAGGTTTGAGACGGCGATCCGCGCAGCGAGGATGGCATAGTCGGGGTGTTTAGTGGTGAGAGTGGCAGCGATCTCGGCCGCCAGCGTGTCCAGCTCCACGGTGGTGACGCCGCTGTACAAACCCTGAATCACCTTCATTGTGATCTGAGTTGGATCCACGAAGTCGGAGTTCAGTCCGTAACAAAGCTTCTGGATGCGAGAGGTGATTTTGTCGAACATGACGCGCTCCTGGCGTCCATCTGAAAAAAATAAGGAAAGAGTTCAAGCTCAGTGAGTTCAAATACCAGTGTACATGAGTTTATGATTCCAGACCAATGCCAGTGATACTTTTTAAGTAGGATTTAAACACCAAACAAGGAATCAAAAATCATTAAAATACATAGTTTTACTGATTGGGACAGACTGTAGTTTGTTAGGATCCTCTGATGACAAAAAATGTTCTGCTGGACTGTTTAAAAAAAAAAAAAAAAAAAAAGCAAAGCTTGTTTTCGTGAGCTGATGATACTGATCCTCAAAAGTCTGTTTAGCTGAATTAAATCCATTCATAAGCTCCATTTCCCCTTGTAGAGGGTGTCTGGAGTAGTGATGCACCGATTGTTCGGTAACCGAAAATGACAAAAAAAACACTTTCGGTGGAATAAGTGGGAAAAAAACCGAACAATAACGGCGTTGTAAAATAAGGAAATAGACTGGCCGCTCCGTCCCGTAACGTTGCGCACTACATAAATCGTTGGCCAACCAAAAAACCCCATAAGAATTTTACCTAATATTCACCAGGAGGTGGAACCAAAACAACATAATGCTGGGAAATTAAAAAAAAATTCATTTTTTTATGTTCAATAAATATTTTCTACCTTGTAATTTTGTAAAAGATTTTTTTTCTTTGAAAAGCATGCCTAAATCAAATGTATTTGATTTATGCAATGATGAAAAAAATTGGCAAAATAAATGAAAAACTGCTGAAGAACCATGTTCGGTATTCGGCCAAGTGTTTATTATTATTTTCGGTTTCGGCCACAAATTTTCATTTCGGTGCATCACTAGTCTGGAGCCTACTCCAGCTCATATGAAAGACAGAACAAATCCTGGACAGGTAATAGAAAAAAGATACAACCACATTCACTCTCACACCAACCCAACAATAATTATAAGAAAACGTTGACGAGAAAATCCATGTACCAAAAAAAAAATTGTCTATTTTTGTATTTTAGGACACATCTTTTCCCCATCCAACATTTGTCTGAAGTTTCTGGTGTCTTTGTGGTATAAAAACTATTGGATGATGTTCTTTTTTTTTTGCATGTCCTCCTTGTACCAGCCTGGCTTTTCTCCAGGTCACTCTGAAAACATGCACATCTAGTTTTCTGCTGATGCTACATTTACCAGAGGGGTTTGTGTAATTGTGCACTGATTTTTTTTTTTTTTTGTGGGGTTATTTATTTAGCACCAATAAAGTGGAATTTAGGAGGGACTCCAAAAAGTTAAGGAGACAGGATTTTTTTGGGTCTTTTTTGGCCCTGTGACAAACTGATGACCTGTCCATCTTTATTAGAAGAAAATTAGAATATTGTGATAAAGTTCTTTATTTTCTGTAATGCAATTAAAAAAAAAAAAACATGTCATACATTCCGGATTCATTACAAATCAACTGAAATATTGCAAGCCTTTTATTATTTTAATATTGCTGATTATGGCTTACAGCTTAAGATTCCCAGAATATTCAAATTTTTTGAGATAGGATATTTGAGTTTTCTTAAGCTGTAAGCCATGATCAGCCATATTAAAATAATAAAAGGCTTGCAATATTTCAGTTGATTTGTAATGAATCCAGAATGTATGACATTTTTGCATTACAGAAAATAAAAAGGACTTTATCACAATATTCTAATTTTCTGAGACAGTCCTGTATAATATCACATAGAACGTATTATATATTATGGCAAGCCGCCTGAATCTGCCCGAACTCTACACTATACACTAATACAATTTATTAAATATGTTATACTATATATTTAATCTCCATCTCATTTATGCTAAACTATCAGCTGGTTTCTGTCTTGGCGCAGTAATACGTTGTGATGCGGTTAAGAGGTTCCGCTTTGAACTCGCGCAGCGATACGTTATCAAGGGCCGGAACTATCTGCATTCTGTAATCAAAAATGTCACATTTCAATAAATAAGTCAGTTTGAAACCATTTCATAACTGACCAGAAACGGACTATTGTCCACAAACAATGCATGAGGAAGGGGAGGAGCCTTTTAAAATTTTGGCGCCATCTGTGACAAAAGCTAAAGGCTGAGCCCTTACATAGAGACAAAGACACTCAAAAACCTGCTTCAAACACCACTGTCCTGTTTAAACTTTGCACATGACCATCTTACGAAAACGATACTAACAAGTTCACTAAACAACCAGTAAGAGGAGTCAATTGGTTAATAACTTCAGCCTGTGGCTAGTAAAACTAGTCACTGGTAAATATTTGACAACAGGTTCAATTTCAAACATTGTACGCAAGTTCTCTGGTTTGTTAAAGCCCTTAAATCAGCCAGACAGAGTCTGGAGGAGAGTGTAAATGTGATCAACATCACTGATGTCTGTTAGCACCAGAGCTATGAGGCCCTGCTCCATTAACTCACCTCGCTTTATCACATGCATCCTCCACAACCGGGATGGTAATCGCTTCCAGAAAGAAACAGCAGCTACAACTTGATCTTCTCCACAAAGTCAGAGGACTCGGTCCCCTCTCAGCAAGATAACCCGCGAATAACCGGTGAGACTCCCGCTAACGCTGTATTAGTAACACTGGGCGGGTTTAAATGTGATTGACGTGGCTGAGAACCAACCAGCGACAGGATCTTCTGGGGGCGTAACCACACGGACCAATCAGGTTCCGTTTCCGGTTTTACAATCTGGCGGGGAAGTAGCAGGTTATAAAACTTCTTTTTTTTTCTTATTTTTTAAAATTGTGTTTTGTATAAATAGACCACATTGTCCAGGATGCAGAGTAATATGTCTCACAATTTATATTCCATACAAACACACTCGGCTCATGATGACAGAAATTAGTTTTAAAAGAATAATGAAAATATAAACGTAGATAAAGCAGTTTCACCATACATGGGTGTTTTTGTGGGAGGTCCTTCCTTGTTAGAAAATCCAGTGTTAAAACTATAATAAAAATGACCAAAATAAAAATCTAGTGAAACAACATGTTAAAAAAATATGGTTGCTACAATATTTGTATTATGTTTTGCCAAAAAATAAAATACATGCATTTTACAATAAGAAAAATAGGCACAAAATGTGGAGAAAACACTAATGGTGTTATTTTATAAGTCTTTTATTGAATCAATTTTAACTTTCTGTATTGTATTGTGGTATGGCAACTTGACAGTGCAGAACAAAAAGAGGATGCAGGACATTGTCAGAGCAGCCAGTAAAATCATTGGCACTCAGCAGCAGTTATAGTACCAGTTGTACCAGTTGTAGTACCAGTTATTCATTGGCACTCAGCAGTTCTCTCTGACTGACATCTACGAAGGTCGAGTCCTGAATAAGGCACAAGACATCTTGACCAGTCCTGATCACCCTCTGTCAGAAGAGTTTGTCCCTCTCCCTTCTAGGCGGCGCTATAGGCTTCCCAAGGCCAATAGCAATAGGTATAAATTCTCTTTTATACCAACCGCTGTTAAAATGATCAACTCGCACAAATTTTAATATTTTTAATATATTTTTATCTTTCTGCCTGCACTGATGAAAGCACTTTTGCTTTTACTCATTTATTATGGTTACTATGTCACGTTTTAATGTTTTAATTGTTCTTTTGGTATGTCTGTGTTTGTATGATGATTGTTTTCCCAGACTGATAAAAGAATTTCCCCTAGAGGGACAATAAAAATGACTCTGACTCTGACACTCTAATAAAATATAAGTATCTCATTACGAAGTACTTAAATACATGTTTTTTTTAACAAACTTTATTCATGTACTCAAATGAGGCAAGGCAAGTTTATTTATATAGCACAATCCAACACAAGGCAATACAATAAAAATAAAAATATAAAAACAAACAAATATATAGAGATAAAATAAGAGATAGAATAAAATAAAATGTATAAACAGAAATAAACAGAAATGTACAATATGAGGATTAAAAAGTGCCGGATATGAGTCTTTACAAAAAGTGACGTAGGATGACAGATGACAGATAAAATGTATAAACAGAAATGAACAATATAAACAGAAACATTTAGACAGTAATGAGGAAATTAGGAGTCATCCAGGCCAATAATTAACATAACAACGGAACAGTGAACAAATCTAAGGGGGAGAATAATTATGAGAATATTATGAATAATTAATAATCACATTGTGACAGATAGCAAATAAGAGGTGGATAAATAACTGGTTACAATAACTGGAGCTTTTCCAGTCTTTGATTTTCAATAGTGACTAATGTGTCTGAAATTCGTTTATAAAAATAGGAAAATGAGCTAAATGACCTAAATAAATAAAATTCTTCAGAATGTTGAATGGGTAGGTAGTAAAAGTCTTTTCATTCTTGTAATGTTCCTGGTGGTCTCCCTCCGGCCGCCAGGGGGCGTTGTTAATAAACTCCTTCCTCCGGCCGCCAGGGGGCGTTGTTAATAAACGCCTTCCTCCGGCCGCCAGGGGCGGTGTGGCAGCACTACACAACTGTTAGAAGCACTCGAAAAGAAGTAACGCCATCTAATCACAGAATGCTACGAAAGCTTAAAGTTTCTACACGTTTACAATTTTTTTTTGCGATAATACAGCAGTTTTTCACGTGATATCCCTATTGTATTTCTAGCATGTTTACCTGTTAGTGAATTTAAATGAGTCTTAACAACAAAGTGAAGAGTTTGTGGTCTCTCGATAACAGAGAATTGATTCATATGGGATAATATGGGAGGATTTATGGTTCCGCGTCACCAACGCAGAACCAACGATGCGCGTCGCCGCGTAGGCTACGCCGTAGGGTACGGCGTATGCTCTGCGTCGATTTAACGCGGAACCATAATTGAGGCTTGGATCTCCCTCCCACGTCGTCCCGCGGGTTTGTTGCACACGTAGCTGTTACTAGAGAGACCGAGGGACGGCAGAGACAGCCATGTCCCGGTCCGGTCGGCGGTACAAGCCCCTGCAGCAGAGCAACGGCGGCGGCTCCTTCCCCGGCTGTGGCCGGGTGAGGGTGCCCCGGGCCCGGGTGCTGCTGCTGTGTCTGCTCGGTGTGCTGGTGCTGGCGGGGCTGCTGGGACTCTACCTGTCAGAGGACACGAGCACAGCCGGGAGCCGCACCATGCCCGCTCCAGACCTGACCAGGGAGAGGGTAAGAGAAGACTCAAACTAACCAGGGTTGCCAACTTCCTGAAAAATAAATAAGGGGCTGGGGATCGATTCAAATGTCAAGAATCGATTCGATTCCGATTCTTAAGATTCAGAATCATTATTCATTGGGAGGGAAGGGGGTTATAATTTTTTTTTTGTGATCAAATTTTGTATATGATATTTAAAAAAAAAAAAAAACACCGATACATAACAACAACAAATGAATAGATAATTGTAATAACAAAAAGCAAATACAAAAAAAAAAAAAAGTAATGCCCATATAATTAAGTATAACAATGCAAAATGAACACATAAATTAAGGGCAAAAAATAAATAAATAAATAGAAATAAAATCATAACCCCAGACATTACCCACCCACCCTATGGATCCTATTGAACAAACCCCATTAAGCAGTTTTAATTCTTGCTTATTGAGGTAAAAGGGGGATTTTAGTTATACATTTTAAGCATAACTGGATAACATGAATGTTTCACATCAGTAAAATACTACTAGTATTATATTGAGATTAAACAGCAAGTATTGCAGCTAATGATGCTGTAAGGACCAATCAGCTCCCAGAATGCTGATAGAACTGCTTTCAGAAACATCGTGTGGGTCAGAATTATCAAACAGATCCAGGGAGGAAACAGAGACGGATGAAATCAGTTTTATTTTGGTTTTTAATTTTTGAGCATTTGGTTTTTAGCATTTTTTGCAAATGTAACCCCAAGACAGTATATAAAGTAATTAAATATAGACAATTAATGCAATTATAACCTAACACTTTAATGTTTTCATACATTTAAACATATTTAAAGGCAAAAACATGGCACCAGTTATTCTCGTGTCCAACAAAACATTCCTTTTTTGGGGATAAACAAAAAAATAACCAAAAGTTGTAATGTAATGATGAAAAAAAAATACATAAATAAATAAAAGAAAAAAGAAAAAAATCGATCTTTAGACATATGAATTGATTTTTAGGAATTAATATGAGAATCGATTTAGAATTGGGAAATAGATTTTTTCAACACAGGCCTATAAGGGACCCCTCATCTGCAGGGCCGGCCAACCCGGTTGCCTTCACCCTTCCTGGAGTGGTGAATTTTTTTAGCCCCTTTTTGTGAGTGAAATTTGACTCGAATCTGAATTGAATTAGATGCATGTAGCAACTCATAATGTAATAACGGCTCATAATGTGATAACGGCTCATAATGTAATAACGGCTCATAATGTAATAACTTAAATGTAATAAAAGTTCATAATGTAATAATCGGCTCATAATGTAATAAAATCACAAGTGTTTTTAATTGGTCATCTGTGGCTCTGTCAACCAGCAACAGGTAGAGGTTCATCAAGGACCTGTATCATACTGTATAGGTGCATAACACGCTAAAATATAAGCAGATATCCTATTTGTTGAAAATAAATCAATATTTACATTAATCTATGGATTCTAAAAATTTAAAAAAAGGAATCAATGAATTTTGTTTAATTCACAGAAAAGGAACAATGAGACTGGACATGACAATTTTGGTTCTGTTCACACTGGCGCTTTGGGTTAGTAACGTTGAAGGCCATGGAAATCGAGTGATGGATGATGAGACATATGATGTCATTGTTAAAGCACTGAGAGGAGAATTTCACATTCCTGTAAAAGAAAGAACAAGGGTCCAATAGGGTCCAATAGGGTCCAATAGGTGCGGTTCGGGCCGAATTGGTCAATCTGCCTGAATGTCAGTGATTGGACAGTCCTCACTACTTCCTGCCTCCTATACCGGAGGGGGTGTGTCGGGGGTGGGAGCATCATGAGAGCCAGAGCACAGGGGGGAGGGGGTGTGTGTGGGGAGAAGGTGTCTTAAAAAAAAAAATTGAATATCGTAGACCCTAGCTTTAAATTGGCAGTAGCATTTTGACTGGAAGGACCTCATCAGGTTATATGGAAGGAAATAGTGTTCACTTACTTATTTGAAAAGACCAATGTGTTTTTATTGTAGAAGTTATTGTGTCTTGCATTTATTGTAGCAATAGTAAACAAAGAAAATGCTCTTTTAAACTACATGAACTACAGCCCCCCTCCTTCTTCCCTAATCCACCCTCTTGTCCTGCCAGCTTTTGAGTTGGTTACCGTAGCAACACCTATGTACAAATCATAGACAAACACAGACTTCTGCCCATTAGTCCATTCTGGTTGTCAGTGTGTGCTATATTGTGACCTTTATACCATGGACTTGACCTATAGGGGATGATGCGTTAAACAATAAGTCTTCTCTTCCTGTTAATGTGGCCCGCCGTGTATAGGGGGTGGAGTTATATGACATCTAAGTTGGCCAATACCCCACCACGTGTCACAGAAATTGTGTGATCCTGCTGACACAGACAGAGGTGAAAGCATTTCCTTCCACCCCTGCAGGAATGGCTGAGGTAAAAATTATGATAATGCAACACTTTTCTCACAATATGAGCCATTATTACATTATGAGCTGTTATTACTTTATGAGCGGCACCGGTAAGGCTCATAATGTAATAAGTTATTACATTATGCGCAAAGCCGTTATTACGTTATGCACTCGTGATTTTATTACATTATGAGCCGATTATTACATTATGAACTTTTATTACATTTAAGTTATTACATTATGAGCCGTTATTACATTATGAACTTTTATTACATTTAAGTTATTACGTTATGAGCCGTTATTACATTATTAGTTGCTACAGATGCATCTTTATGAATGCCATGAACACATGGAATACAAAATAACAAATTGAACTGAATAACATAAGTATCTTTCTTAAACATAAACCTGTCCCGCTTAACTTCAAATTGTATAAATTAATATAAAACAATAGAAAGAAAGCAGAACATCCATTCTGTAATAGTGCACATTTTTAGTGATGATTTCTCTATACCAAAGTAATGAGTGGTGATGCTTACTATGTTGATTTGGGTATTCATTTAATTGGTGATTTGATTTGATTATTCAAAGATAAAGGAAACATGTAGACTGCACCTGCACCATGTAGACTGCACCTTTTGTTATCCCCATGGAGGCAATTTGTTTTACTGGCAGTTTTATCTCTTACTTCTTGCTTTTATTTCATTACTTTAAATAATCCTTTTGAGGGCAGGCAATGAATAAGCTTTGCTTCAGCCTACACCTTTTTCGGTCTAGATCCATCCATCCATCCATCCATTATCTATACCCGCTTTATCCTTTGCAGGGTCACGGGGGTCTGCTGGAGCCTATCCCAGCTATTTTCAGGCGAGAGGCAGCGGTTACAGCCGCAGCCTAGATGTTATTTGTATATTGGAAACTTTTTTGTAATGTTTTCTTTGAACAGTGTATTCGTTTCCTTGTTGTCACTTTTATTTAATTTTTAATTTTGTAAAAGCTATTTTGATGTTTGTCTTATTTTTATTCTTTTTTTGTGATGTCATGACCGAAATAAACTAAACTAAACTTTACTGCAATAATAATAATAATAACAAAAGTGCAAACAGAAAGTCTGTAGAAAACTTGTAAACATATTTGTGCCTCAAAGACCATGACTGTAGGCTACAGTTGTAGTAAAAACAGAAAAAAATAACTCCTGAACTCAACAGATCAATGCCATTTTCCATTGGCATTTTAAGACTATTTTTTGCCTCTCACAGTAATACGGGACAAAGTGCGTCCCTTTTTCAGCCCAATACGGGACGCGTACTTTAGTTTATAAATACGGGACAATTCAGTTTTTCAAGGGACGGTTGGCAACCCTAAAACAAACACAGTCTTAAACATGTAAAATAACTGATCCTTCTTGTCATTACTGATCTCTCTCTCATTCTCCAGCTCTCCCACAAACCAAGTAAGTGCTCTCCCACTCAAATTCGGCGTCTGGCCTCTCAGGTAGATGGCACTCGCATGTGGGAGACTCACCTGCGCCCGATCTTGATAGAGAGGCTCCCAGGGACACAAGGCAGCCTGGCTGTACAGCAGGTGTGTGTACATATTCATAGACTCGTCTTTTTACACACAAACACACCTAATTTGTATTTGAACTCTCTGCCTACCTCAGCACATCACTTCCACACTGTCTTTGCTGTCTGCTGGCTGGTCCGTAGACCTGGACTCCTTCCACTCTCCAACTCCCCGTGGGCAGGTCACCTTCACCAACATCATGGCCACTCTGGACCCCTCAGCTCCGCGGAGACTCCTCCTCGCCTGCCACTATGACTCCAAGGTCCTTCCTCCAGACCCCAGGGCCCCAGAGAAGGTGTTTCTCGGGGCCAGTGACTCTGCAGTGCCCTGTGCGATGATCCTGGAGCTTGCCACCTCTCTTGACATGCAGCTTAAAACGTTCAAACAGCAGGCATGTGCCATTTTGTTCAATGTGTGTGTGGGTGTGTGTGTGCATCTTGACATTTGCAATATGGACAGCAGCTGGCACAGAGGCTAATAGATTGTGTTCCTATTAGGGATGGGTGATATTTTACCGTTCACGATAAACCGTCAATAAAATTCCCCACGGTAAGAATTTGCCATCTCACGGTAAAAACGATAAATTGAGGAAATGAGAGAGAGAGAAAGAAAGAAAGAAAGAAAGAAAGAAAGAAAGAAAGAAAGAAAGAAAGAAAGAAAGAAAGAAAGAAAGAAAGAAAGAAAGAAAGAAACGACTATCGTTATTGGGATAAATGCCAGAAAGAAAGAAAGAAAGAAAGAAAGAAACGACTATCGTTATTGGGATAAATGCCAGAAAGAAAGAAAGATTCCCGTTGATGACACTTTTTGTATTGGTATTTTTTTTATCGTTATTGGGATAAAGGCCAGAAATTATCGTGATAACTGTTTTTGTCCATACCGCCCATCCCTAGTTCCTATTACGTATTACTTCACTGTGTTTCCACCTCTGGTGTGGTGTAAAGACGTGAGATGCTGCAAAATGTCTTTTACCCTATTTTTTCTCCTTACACACTCATTTCATTGCTCTCTCTCTGAGGCTGCAGTGTAGGGTAGAAAATGCTGACTCCAACCCCCATTTAAAGTGCAGCAGTCATCTTTGTACAACGCTGTCCCTCCAGAGGCTGGGATTTACTGTACATAATCACTGCGACAACACTGCAGAAGGAGAAATTGGCCTCATGTGCTGCTTCTTTTTTTCCCCCAAGATTGATTTTATAATTACACAAGACATGTTATTGCATAATAGAAATGGACGTATTCTGTGCAGCACTTTTTAATCGGATAATTTTCTCATCTTCTTCCTCCAGAAACTTCCAGTTACTCTGCAGCTTGTGTTTTTTGACGGAGAGGAGTCGTTTGAAGAATGGACGGCCACAGACTCGCTGTACGGCTCCCGTCACCTGGCCGAGCTCATGGCTAACACGCCTCACCCTGCAGCCTCCTCCCATGCCACCATGCTCCAGGCCGTGGTGAGGATACCGCACACAGAAATGCACATCCACTGTGGTCATGAACCAGATGTATTCTGAATTATAGATGGCCTGGCTGGATTTAGCTCACCATTGTGGCAACTTGATAGTAGCAAGTTGGTCAGGTGAAGTGACTTGAATTCAAAAGTTACAATTAAATGCAATGATCTGTTTCCAAGCAGATTTAAGCAAATGTTGATTTAAGGAAAACATAACACAACATAAACTGCAAAGTTGGCATGTAGCAGTAACATTGTGCATCTTTGCATCCTCAGAGAGAAGGAGTTAATTCAGTTTGTGGAACAGCTCCTTAACGTTTTGGCAATAAACGTATAAAATGTATGTATTTCCTTTTTTTGTGTTGAGACTTAAAGGTCTGGATCAGTCAAAAAAATATTTGTGATTTCAAAGTTTTAGGGGGGGGGGGGAATACTTATTGGATTTATGTGAACTGTAAATTAGTTTGACGAAATTTCATTTGAATCTAAAAAACAGTGAAAACAGAAAATGCAGAGTACTAGTGACTAAAAGAAAAGAAGGGCTGTTGCACATTTGCTTGAAAACAGTTCAAAACATATTACTTTATCATCCAAAAAATTGACAGAGACTGCGCTGGTACCAAGCCCAGATTAATAGGGAGGGTTGTTTCAGGATGTATCCAACTTAAATATATCTCATGCCAAATCAATATGTGAAACAAAGCTCCTCTGTGGGGAGAAAGAGGAAAGGAGAGAGAAAAAGGAAAACAGAAAATACTCGTGATTAATTGCCTATGTGTGTATGTGTAACCCTCTAGCGGTGAAGCATCATGTGAACTGAAACATGGGTCTTGAATTACAAGTCAATAGTGTACTTTTCATCAGTTCTCTAAATTTTTTAAAAAAAAATGCTATTTAGAAAATGTTGAAAAAAATTGTCAAATTTTGACATTTTTATAAGAGAAATTTTATGATTTATTTATTTTTTCCCCAGAGGTCTTGATATAATGTTTGTGACATGCTTTTCTTCTTTTTTGGGGGTAAAATACTGGAAAGATGCATGACAACAACTCTCTTTTTGACCTGCTCTTTTCATAGCAACTAGATTCAGGGGGTGGGGTTATAGTGTCTTAACTTTAATCTTATCCTTTTTCCTGGAGGTTTTGTCTTCGTTTGGAATCCGCATCACTGTTTTGCGCTACCCACTTCAGAGATGCAGGAAAGGCCACAAAATATGAAACTGAGTGGAGATAAAGACTTGAAAGCTGAATAATGCTAGTCTGATCTGGGTCTGTGATGTCACAGTTCTCTGCAAATCCTAACCACTCACAGGAAAATACATTTTCAGTCCCGAACTCCTCCAAAGTGAGAAGGCTGCGTTTTTTTTATTATTAGTAACTTATTAGTAACTTCAAACACAAATAAATAATCACAGAAAGTGATTTGGTGCAAATGAGTTTACAGGCATTTTCAGGATCTGAATTTCGACAAGACTCTCTTTAGGTCAATGAACATCATTTTACAGGCATTTGGGGGGGGGATTTGTGACCAGCCTGCCAGTTTTGGTGTCTTGAGTCTAATATTTTTATGCTGCAAGGATGCTTTCTGGGGAGAAAAGTGAATGTAAACGGCTTCAACACGGTCCCAGGAACATTTCTGGTTTCCCTGATGATAATTTCCCTAATAAAGTTATAGAACTCAAATTTAGCTGTGTTTTGTACCACTATTAAATGGAAACTCAAATTCAAGCTGCTTTCTTCTTTCTTTTGTTTGAAATTTCTTCTCTAGGACCTTTTTGTGCTGTTAGACCTGCTCGGCGGTCCCGACCCACTGATTGCAAATCACTTTGATAACACGGCGCGCTGGTTTGACCGCTTGATCGCTGCAGGTAAGAGCTGATTCTGACACTGTACTTAAACCTTTCCCTATTCTGTGCTCAAACTCCTTTTGTTCTTTCATTCTCAGAGAAGAGACTCCATCGACAGGGTCTCTTGGCATCTCACCCGTCAGAGCAGACGTATTTTAAGAAGGACGTGTACCTTGGACCTGTGCAGGATGACCACATTCCCTTCCTTCACAAAGGCAAGCGAGTCTCTGTTAAGATATCGCTGTAAAGTTAGTGTGTAACACAAGCTGTTAGTGGTCATCACTCTCTTCATCCTTCTTATAACACAGGTGTTCCTGTGCTGCATGTCATCGCCACTCCCTTCCCTCAGTTCTGGCATACACTAGAAGACACGGAGGAAAATATGCACCGTCCAACAGTGGAGAACCTCACTAAAATCATGGCTGTGTTTCTTGCAGAATACCTGGGCATTTAAGCATAAGACACATCTGTTGTGGAAGTCCAGAGGTAATGAGAAATGACCAGGTGCAAAAAAAACTTTTGGAGAAATCAACTCAGCAGAACTGGAAAACCAGATACCAAAGAATTGTCATTTTCGGACTGGAACTGGTCTGGTGGATGAGTTGGACTGGAGAGGATGTCAAGTCTTAATTAAAGTTACATACCAGCTGACGAGCATATATGGCGAGTATCTAAGGAGAAGTTGTTAATTAAAAGGACTTTTTTTTTTTTTGCTTCCTTGCTGTGAAAAAACCCATCTTAGCCTTATTGATGAATTAAGGAGATGCACTTTTAAAGATTGTCATGTGATCAGCTGCAAACTTTTCATGTGCAGCAAGGATGGTGGACATCAACTACGGTAGCTTCTTTCTGTGAATAATTTTGCCTTCGATTTTGCCTTCAGATCAGTTTAGATCCTTCTCACTTATGCACTTTTGTGCTGACTACATTAACTGTCATCTTACAGATGTTGTCTGAGGGAACAGAAGTCGTAGTCAAGTGTACAATGAAGTTACAATTATTTTATTCACTTCTTTTCAAGCATTTTAACTTTTGTGAAGTCAAAAACACTGAGAAATGTTACAACATTCATTCTCCGATCTCTGGATACAGGACATGTGGGAATATTCACCAGCATAGTCCCTCAGACAAGCTGAAAAACCAGTTTGTTACAAATGTTATACTAGCACGTTGTGAATACAGCGCTGACGTTAGGGCACATGTAAGAACGGGTACATTGAATTTAATCCAGCTCCATGTTGCATACTTTGTCTGTCTGTCTTGTGTTTTGTCAGTGTGTGTTAATGTCCTGTTTTGGTAATAAAACATCAGGAAAATTGGACTTCAGATTTAAAAAAAGAACAGAGGGATATATCAACCAAGAGGGGAGTTAGATATTTGAATAACTTCTGCTCGTGTCATGTAGAGGTCGATGAAAAAGAGGGGGAGGTGTGGAGCGGCCGTGCTGCAGGCCTGGGCTGCACCGAGGCAAAGCGTCGTTGTCAGAGGACTGGTAGACTTGTGAAGGTCCTCCAGCACACCAACTTTGGAAACTGAAGCAGGAAATAAACGCCATTAGAAAAAGGCAGAAAAACCTGCTTTGCAGTTTACACAGTAGGGGTCTAATTTAACCACAAGGGGGCGCTGATGTGTCAGTTCAAAGATGCTATTTTGAAACGTTGTATTGTAGGTAAACTATCATCGACTAAGCAAACTCTTACATTAAAACTGATCATGTCGAGTTGGATTTTACATGCACGTCTACATGATGTATTATGAACAGGGATATTTTGGCTCTGGTAGATGTTTATGTTGTACAACTAGAGAGACAAATCAGCGTTATTAAAGGGTATTGATTAACTGGATTATAGTAGAACTGTGGAAAGAAAAGTAAAGTTTGTTGTTTTTGTTTTCATGGGAATATTGCAGTATGTTAATGTAGCATAATTTACTAGATTTACTGTTTTTATGTATGTCCTTTGGTAAAGTCAATCGGTGTGTCCGAAATGCCATACTAAACAGTATATACTAAAAAGTCAACTTAAATTCGGTACACTTTTGAGTAAATATCAGTAGTTTGCATTAATTCGGACGTACTATTCAGAGCGCACACATCACTTCCTGCCGTTGGGAGGAAGTGATGTGTCGCAGCAGCAGCAGTAGCATCACGCTCCGCTCTTTTCCGTTTATCCTGGCCGAAACAAGATGACATTATGTAATAATATATATGAATATTAGAATATTAATATTATATAATAATATTATTATACTTAATATTACACTTATGACGTATACGTATCACTTAGCAACCAAACACCGCTGCATTGCATTGTGGGAAGTTTCTGCTTAGCTAGTGTCCATCAATCCATACTAATAAATTTCTCCGTAATGAGTATGGATAGAGCATACTATTGGGTACGTACTAATGTTTCGGACGCACTAAAAAATCTCACATACTGTTTTTGCATACTCATTAGGGTGGAAGTATGCAATTTCGGACGCAATAGATCTCATATTACACCTTTTTTTCCTACGATTCTTTTCTACAGTCGGTGACGTCACCCTGTATCCATCCGCGTCACTAATTAGTCTTGCTTATTTTTATGATTTTTATCATCAGTGGTGCTTGAGAACAACTTTTTTGAGACATGAGAGGGATTAATAAAATGCAATGGTCTGTTCCTGTCCTGTCACTGACCTGGTTGCATCCGTTGCTCGGTCTCTTTGGCGGCGGTTCTTGAACCAGTTGCTGACCTGGGTGGTGGTGAGGCCGGTGGCCGCGGAGAGCGCCCGCTTCTCCCGCGTGGAAGGATACGGATCACGGTGGTACGACTTCCGGAGTAAACCTCGAGATTTCTCCTGTTTAGTTCAATCAAATGAGTTAAATCAGAAGCAATCCGAGTACCAGAGACATCTCTCGCCCCAAACAACAAAGTCATAGGCCTACTGTGCTGTCAAAACACCTTTGGCCTTATCTGATGACATTTTAAAAAATAATACTAAGAATTTATATGAAGTTTTGCAGTTTCATGTCCCTAAAATACTGAAATATCATTCAAGATTATGTTTGAAGTAGCTTTTAACATGTAATAAAAAGAAGTGGTGCCCATTGTTGGGGTCCTCTAGAGTAACCATGTGCAAATGTTTGTCTTGCAAATTATAGATAGATAGATTTATTTATTGTACCCTTGGGTAAATTTGGTTTACAGTGAGTGCTTCCTCATACAATCCAAAACCATACACTCAACAACACAGGACAAGATAAAGTGACGACAGTGCTTTGGCTTAACGAACAAAGAACAAAAAGGACGGCCCCAAGATAAGAAGCAAGATAAGTTAAAACATCAGTAGATAAAAACACTAAAATATTAAAACCAAGCCAAAGGATAAAAAATGTGTCTTTTCATGAAAACAAGATAAAGGAAACAATACTAAACATAAATACAAGGTTATGTTGCAGTTTCTCTCACTTGTTAATAGCTTATAGTCCCCTCTTTCATATAATTGTTCTTTGGGTGCAAGTATTGTGGGTTGTTTTTATATATATATATATATATATATATATATATATATATATATATATATTACTATAACTAGGCCCGATATTCAAGCAGAATTAAAAGTGCTGATGTTATAGTGATGTTAGTGCACAGATGGGCAAAATAAAGCCCGAGGGCAGGGTGTAGCCACCAAACCATTAGTCCAGGTCCTACCTTATAGAGTGGATATAACAATCATAAAAAAGACAGACATTTTGTTATAGATTCTTTATGACAAAAAAGTCTACAATTCATATGGCCATTTAAGGTGACATACGCAAATTACAGAAAATGGACTAATAACTGTCTCTGCAGTGAAGCTCGGTAATGCTTGGAAAGGCAGAACTCCAGCAGGGATGAATGCTTTAGAAAAGAAACAATATTTACGCAGCAGGTTGCAACGTTATTCACTATTTGTCATAAGCAAACCTTCATCTGACTGAACTTTATAAATAACAGATGACAATCAGCTGGTTAAATGAGCCCCATTCGGGATGCATGACCATTTGTCTACTTTAATTGTGGAAATGGTGTGAACAAGTCGAGCAAAGGACCTGCACCTGAAGAACATCTGATGTAAAAGTACAGCTCAAGTTCTCTGAAAGCACCAACCAAGATATTATTTTACGGTTCCTGACTGACTTTTTTTTTGAAGAAGATGATCATTTTAAAAAGGAGCAATTTCAAAGATATAGCCTAAAATAAGTTCTATAAAAAGTTTAAGCAATGTATTATATATATTGAAGTCATAAAGAAGTCAAAAAATCTTAATAAGAAACAATATTTACATACATTATTTGAGAAAAATGCTTAAAGGGGACCTATTATGAAAAATAGGTTTTTTCTTGCTTTAACATATATAAAGTGGTCTCCCCTCAGCCTGACAACTCAGAGAAGGAGGAAAGCAACCAAATCCTGCAGTGTCTGTACAGCCGCCCGGATGAGCCATCCAGTGTGATGTGGATCTACGAGCCGTTCAGATTCTGCTCCCTTTCCTTACGTAACCAAAATGCGATTTACATAGGTTGGTCTCCGATGCGTGAAACCACGCCCACAACTAACTCCACCGGCCGGAGCTTCCGCCATTTTTTCGTAGCGGTGTATCGCGTCATTCAGGCAGCCAATCAGCACAGAGCCTCATTATCATAGCCCCGCCCACTCAGAATCCCTCATAGAGAATGAGGTTAGAGAATGAGATGATAAAGACATGGCTCAGAGGCTGAATTTCTAATTTATTTAGCAAAAACTATCAAAAACTTGTCTTTAAGACATTCAAGGCCTGTTTAAAATAGATATTAGATGCCATAATAGGTCCCCTTTAAGTTAAACAGTAGTGGAGAAGCACATTACTTGCAAAGTGTCCTACCTTGAAGCAGTAACTTGTCTCCTCTCCATCCCAGATGGTCTTCGGTAGAGGAAACTTTCTCCTCACACGATACTTCCCCACAGCTCCCAGGGCTCGGCCCTTCTGCCTCTCGGCCTCTGTGTAGTGGCCTCGCAGCCAGAGCTGCTGCAGGAACGAGTGGCTGCGTGGGGAGAAGGGGAAGCCCTCCAGCAGGGTGTAGAGGTCAGAGAAACGCCCCTGGTGAAAGGCCACTGCGGCCTTAGCTTTCAGCACACTCTCCAATTCCCCAAGGCACGAGGCCGAGGAGCGGGAAGAGGGAGGAAGAGTTTTGAGGAAGCCAGCGAGACGATCCATGTATCCGCCATGCAGAAGGACCTCGCACACACAAATGACCTGCTCCGCTGTGAAGATCATCGCATGGGCAACAAGTCCAAAGAATCCTGAGAAATGTGGAAAAATCTCCTAAAAACGTCTGAGGGTTGTGCAGCAGATGGCTGAAGCCTCTGTGGAGCATTACAGATGAACTACTAAGTGAGCCTGCATGTGTGTTTAGAATTACTCATTATCATATCCTGGCACAGGTAACCTGACACGATCAGGGTTATAATAACACAACTTCCATCCCTCCTTCTCTTGTACAAACACATGTTTGGACACCTTCACTCATGTATTGGGGCTTTGCTAACGAGGCTTTACAGCGTCAGAAGCGAATGTATTTCAATAAAATATTCTTGTCAAATTTAAAAAAGGCAAGATCTTTTGACAAATCATTACCAATGTGTTAAATAACCGCCAGCTACAAAGCATTGATGCATGAGCAAACAAGGTAAACAGTGCATGTATTTGTAAATGTAGTTTATTACAGTATCATGTAATATAAAAAATAAAATGCATTTGAATACAAAATATGAGAAAACAACTTTAACATGACAGATGCAAATGATCCCTTTCAAGACTATTTTAAAAAAAAGTTCATGAACATACAATATCTTTGGTTAAATGTGGAGTCATATATGTTACATGTCGGGTAGGAGAGTAACAAACAAACAAAACAATCCCAAGATGCAAACAAATGTGGGGAACAAATTAAAGGCTTTCACAGGCTTTAATTAACATACTTTGGTAAGAAACATGGACTCCAACCCCAACCTTTAACTGATATAAATGATCAGCAAAACCCAGGTTAACAATCATTTACCTAAAAGCCAGTGAAAACAAAATGTTTACAAAACAATGTTAACAGGTCTTGACCTATTTCAAAAATCTTTTTGGCCTTGATACATAATCAATACCTGGAGGTTGAGACTGTAAAAATTCAGGCTTAACAACAACGTGACCTTTCAAGTGAAAACGAATATTCTTTCCAATCCATTTTCTTTTACTTAAAACCCCAAAAACTAAAATGGTACATGCTTTAAATAGATTAAATGTACAAAAGAGACAAACACACTAGCAAAAACAAACAGACACAGGCCATTACTGAAACTAGATATAACTCTGAAGTGTATATTTGTGTACCATAAATGGTCGATGGTTTGACCGCTGCCCGTGTTATGACCGTACAAAGCGCATACATTTCAGGGTTAACCCGAGATCTCGTTTTTTTTCCAACTTGCATCTTCAACTCATTGAGAAAAAAACATGAACTGAAGACCGTTAAAAGTCCAGCTATGGTCATAACAGCATGGCAGCGCAACGTAAACATAGTGGGAATGAAATGTGCAAAATATACAAAAACATAAGAATGAGCAATGACTACACACCCAAAAAACGTCACATTGTGTTCCACTGAAGATCAAACTGACACAGAAATCCTGTTATCCAATAAAACTCCATAGAAAGTGAGTTCAGGAATTTGGTCAGTTACATAGAAATTTCAAAATAGTGTTAAAAGACCATTTTTGTTTCATTTTGTTTGTTTTTTCTCCACAAACATGACGCATATAAAAGTTTAAAATAAGGCACTTATCAGTATCAATATACTGAGTTTTTGGATACACCGAAAAAGATATACCAATTTGTGGATCACAGCAAATGTTTGAGTGTAACACATGTTTCATTTCAAAAAACTCCTTTTTCATCTCCCAAGTGTGGTGGCCTTTGTAACTCGGCCACTGTGCGATAAAATGTCCTATAAAAAGAGCTAAACACATATTGCATAGAGTTTAAACCCTTTCAAAAACCCTTTTAACTCCTGTTTTTTTTTAAATCATTGGAGGGCAGCATGCTTGCTTGAAAACTGCAGAAAGTCATTAATCAGTTACATTTAAATAAAGTCAGTCTAAATGCTTCAAGATAGACCTTAGTAGCACTTACAGCTTGTTATAAAATATTGTTGTGTTGCCCTTAAAGCTGAGGCCTGTTGTTCTTGTGTTGAATATAATCTTCACTGCATTCTTGGAGTGTTGGTCAGATAACATATTCAGATAAGAGTATGAATAAAGACATTCTGGAGTATCTTGTGTCCTGCCACAACTGTTTTCAGATGTGTCCTCTTTAGCAGGTGCACTAGTGTACGTAGTGCTACTTCCTTTGCCAGCAAAACCTCTAGATGTAATAAAAGGGACTTTGGTTATCAGAACTCAAAGTTACAAAAAACACTGAAACCTGTACATTTGCCAAGCTGGCAAATTCAGGTTTGTGCTTCTGTTTTATTCTTGTGAATCATGTTTTAAAAAAAAAGACAAGAAAACCTAAGAGATGTAAAATTCTCCCTTTAAAAACCCAGAGAAATCATGTTGTATTGACGTAGCAGGTGAATACCTCACGTAACCCTGCTTATTCCTGCGAAATAGAGGTCCAGAGGACTTTTCTCAAAGATGCCCACTAGGACCATAAAGGCTTTAGAAAGAAAGTAGATAGCAGACAATGTGTCAGGTGGTTAAAAGAGATAGCAAAGTCTGGTGTAAATGTTCTCCAGTCCACTTCTTAAAGACACTACAAGCCTAACTCCTCATCCACAGGGACAGACTGGAGCTGGGTGAGGATCTTAGAGTCCCCTTCCATCTCCTCTGGGTTCCCCAGCGGTGAGCCGGCTCCTTCGTCTTGCTCCGGCGATGGACTTGCCAGGAGTAGCGACTCTCCGCCAGGTAAGCCTAACAAAGCTGGGTCTACTGGCAGATCCCCTTTGCTGCGAACGTCGAACAGAGTCAGGCTGGCCGATGTGGAGAGCGGCACGGGGCTCCACGCTGGCTGGGACAGCTGGATGTTTGGTGTCAGCCCACTGTACATGGGACTGAGGGTGAGCAGGCTCTCCGGGGTGAGCGTGCTTGGCGTTGTGGCGGTGACGGACTGGTCCAAGGTGTGAGTGGTGGGAATGGCGAGCGTCTGGCTGGTGGCGATAGCGGTCTCTGGAGCACAATACGTCGGAGACGAGTTGATGAAATTCAAGGGAGATGTAGTGAGGCCACTGGAGGTTGAGCATGAGGTGGCTTGAGGCTGAGAGGCCAATGTAATGGTGGAAGGGTTGAGAGCTGGACTCAAACCATTTGCAGAGATGGGTGTAGCATCTGGAACCGGTTTCAGGGGCAGACTGGTGAGCTGAATGCCCGCTGGGATGGTCAGGATCAGCTTCCCCTGTTGGACACTCAGGTAGGGGCTTCCACCGAGGAGGAGGTTACCTACAGCGTTCAAGCACAAAAGGACCGCAATGAAGATGTTTATCGAACCAAACATTTATAACAATATTTTAAAGCTGGAAAAAAAATAATCAGATGATCAATCAATGTAGTGAAATTTCTACAATCAGTTTATATTTCTGGAGCAAAAGAATGACAAATATTTTCCTTTCCGTCATTTGATCATCAGTCTTCTTTCCATTTGTATAATATGCAAAAAAAGATCTATTCGGAAAATAATCAGCAAAATCAAAAGTCAAAAATTAGAATAATGTTTTCGGTTTAACATAATATTTTTCTGTGAACTGTTCTTATAACATACAGTTCAGGTTCATCTAATTCATTACCATAAAAAAGCAAACTAACCAATCATCACAAATGAGAATCTGCAATAGATTTATTTTGCTTGAATATTATTTAATTAGGTTTCTAGTAGGGCTGGGCGATATATCGAGATTTTAATATATATCGATATATTTTCAAACGTGATATGGTACGAGACAATATCGTTTATATCGATTTAAAAAATAAAAAAAATATTTTTTTTAATGATTTTAATATAGCTTATTTTGTGACAAATTGACTTGAATGTTTTATTTGAGATTTGCACAAATGTTTTGTTATTTGCACAACTGTCAACCTCAGTGGAAAAGTCTGCCTGTTACTGTCTACATTGTATTAATTGCACAGTGTATTTTAATTTAATTGTTATGCAGGAAAGGGATATTTGTTTTATTTTATTCAAGAAGCATTTTTATTCTATATATGCAGGCAGTTTATTTTTATTTCATTTGTTTTATACATTTTGATATTGTGCAGACCTCTGTTAATAAAAGGTACCTGTGTGACATTTGGCACGAGGCTTTGTATTAGTTTTTTTAAGGGTTTGCCTCAGAAAAAAATGAAGCTAACAGAGATGCTATGCTATAATGCTTTGGGGGAAACCCCAATTAAGGCGCAGAAAAAATATCGATATATATTGAGTATCGCCATTCAGCTAGAAAATATCGAGATATGACTTTTGGTCCATATCGCCCAGCCCTAGTTTCTAGCACATTTTCTCCTGGTCAACCAATCTTAAAGGGGACCTATTATGGCATCTAATACCTATTTTAAACAGGCCTTGAATGTCTTAAAAACAAGCTTTTGATTGTATTGATTGTTGTTATATATGTTAAAGCAAGAAAAAAAAACTTGTTTTTCATAATAGGTCCCCTTTAAATCTCAGATAATATAAAAAAGATCATAAAAACCGAGTACCTTGAGGAGCAGAGGGCAGCTGAATGATTCCTGGGTTTAGGAGCTGCATTGTCGGGGCCACGCTGGTTGGGGTGACGCTCTGAAGGGGTCTCACCTGGTTTATCCTGAGAGGGCCCTGCGTGACCCCACCAGTTGCCGAAGTCAGAATTTGCAAAGGTACCCCAGCAGAGGGGATGGACAGAGAAGGGCTGGGAGGAACAACTTGGGGTAAAGAAATGTTGGTGGAAGTCTGGATGGAGGAGACTGGGACCAGCTGAGGCATGGAGAGCGGGACCAGCTGTGCAGCCGTGTTTCCTTTGCCCTGAGGGACTGGAACAACTTGTGTTGGGGAGGATATGGAAATAATCTGGGAACCCTGGATTTTGCTGGGCGTAGAGTTCGAAGTTTGTTCTCCCAGCTGGTGCGCCAATTGCTGCGGGAAGTGACTGTTACCAAGTTGTGAGATTGAAACTATGGTTCTGGCACATTCAGACAGGGTACTGGAAACATCTTGCTGCTGATGTGCAGCCCTGTTTCCTGCGTTCAGAGCTTGGAACTGAGGAGCCGGGGAGGCGAGCGGAGATACTGGGACCAGCTGAGGACACTGGGACGCCTGGACTCCTGAAGAATGCTGGACCAGGTGGGATACTGGCGTGCCCTGGATGGAGGGAACAACCTGGGGCAACGAGATGACCTGAGAAGTGGAGTTGCTGGAGGAAACCACAGAACTAGAGGGGTTGAACTGGGAGCCAAAAGTGGCACTGACAACATACGCGCCATGCTGACTGGGGAGGGACACGGCAGAGCTGGAAATGACCATGCCTGAGCATGACAGAGAGGCTGGAAGTGTCAGGGACTCTTGTTGCTGGGGGTTCTGTGTTAGGACAAGTGAAGGGAGACTGGTTGGGGAGGGTAGAGTTGGAGAAGTAGGGGATAAAGACAAAGAAGAAGGCGATGTTGTCTGGCTGCTGCCTTCTGATTTAGAGACACTGATGAAATCCATTTCATTTCCGCTCTCCGTTTTGGGTTGCAGAACAGGAGAAATTATGGCTGGAGGGTTTGAGGCTTGCATGGCGTTAGTGCTCAAAATAACTGGCTTGTTCTCCACGTGTGAGACCTGCGGTTCTGCCAAAGGAACAGCTTGCTGCGGGTGCTGCACACCAATGCCAGATTTGGTTATTACTTGAGCTCCGTTCAGGATTAAAGAAGAGTTGGTCGCAACCGGACTCAGTGTGACTGTCTGACAGTCACTCAAGCTTAGACCGTTAATTATGACGCCAGCACCGGCACTGGAGATCAGCGAATTTCCATTGAGGAGCAATGGCTGGGATGCTGCAAGGAAACCACTGGACCCGTTGAGGATGAGCTGGCTTCCTGTGTTACAAGGGACTGCAGAGACGGAGATGATGGAAGGGGCGCTGGCGGCCTCCTCTGGTTTGTCAGCGATGTCATCCATCGCACTCGCCTCATCCTCTGTACTGTGGTTCCCGTCAGACTCACTAGAAATCAGAGGAAAACAAATAGATTACAAAAAGATACACATAAGGAAACTATTGGATGGTACTGTTTTTTTTTACCAATTAATTATTATAATTATTATTATCATTATTATTACGACTACTACTACAGGTGGAGTGTAAGACAAGGGAAGTTTATTTGTATAGTACATATAATGTACGAGACAATTGAAAGTGCTTTATATAAAACTTTTTTTTTTAAATGCATTAAAAAATAAAATAGTTTAAAAATAGGATTAGACAGACATAAGTGGGAAAATAATAAAACAAATGAGATGCAAGAAATAGAAGTTACAGTGCATTGTGGGTAGTGTTATGAACTCGAATGAATCTAAGGTTCGAGATGTTACAGCCACTACGGGCATCCAGTCAAGGATGCTGCATTTTGAATCTTTTTTCTTTGATATCTTGAACTTTGCCAAGCATGGTCTGCAGATACAAGAAAGATCAAATCAAACATTATTTCTAGATATCACTTATAGGTCATTGTATGTGTCTGCAATCCAGTAGAGGGCATTAAACGTCACAAATTGCTATTGAAACGCTCTCTCTCTACAGAGTTTCTGAACTACGTTCATTCTTTCTTTATCTTGAAATGTATGAACAACATAACATGGTAGTTGACTGACAACATTATTTACAGCTGCAATTACTTGGTTTACATGCACACAATCTTGGCATGAAGTCAACCAAGTGAAATATTACAAGCAGCCACACCGGACTCCTTTGTTGTTGAGCTAAATTACCCCTATTAACAGGTGGCCGATCATTGGCTGGCAGAGAGATCACATGAAACAATCAGAAAACTTACAACTCTTAAGGGGAACACACTCTAAATATTTGTTGCATTTTCAACAGGTAGATTACTGTTACCGTGCTAATGTGGGTGTTAAAATTCAGGTCTGAGTCCAGATCCCCTCCCTTAATTTACTTGACTATTAGTTTTTAGGTTCATTGCTTGAAGCTGAACGCTAACTTTTAATTTTTCTTCTTTGGCTCCAAACACTATTATTATGATATCACTATGATTTGTGTCATCTGCATTGTTAAGGCATCATATTTTGTTCTGTTTTATAATTTGAGGAAAAACAACAGAGGCCCCAGAACTGAACCTTGAGGACCTCCACATGTCATTTTCGTAAACTCCAACTTGTAATTACCTAAAGACACAAAATAGTCCCTGTATTTTAGATAGGAGTCCAACCAGGTAAGTGCTGTGCCAGAAAGTCCCACTTAGTTCTTCAACTGGTCTATCAAGATGTTATGGTCGACCGTGTCGAATGCAGAACTGAGATCCAGTAAGACCAAGACTGAAATGTTGCAGCTATCTGTATTGGAGCAGATTTTATTAAGGACCTTAACTGGAGCTGTCTCAGTGCTGTGATGTGGCTGGAAACGTGACTGGAAACATCAAAACAGTCCTTTAGTGTCAGGAGATTGTACAGCTGTTTAAAAACAGCCTTTTCTATGATTTTACTAAGAAAGGGGGGGTTTGATACGGGCCTAAAGGTGTTCATGATTGACCTGTCTAGACTATTCTTTTTTTAAAGTAGCTTAATGATGGATGTTTTAGGCACTGAGGAGAGATACCTGAATACCTGAGAGATGTATTTATAATCTCTAAAAGATCTGAGGACATACAATGTGCCACAAAAATAATTTACGTGGTAGAGTATCAAGGCAGCAAGTGGTGAAACTCAGGTGATGAATGACATCATCCAGGTTCTTATGAGTGATTGGACAAAACTGTGACTGGTTTCTCTCAGTGGGCACAGAGGAAGCACATATCCTGCACCTAGTATAGGAGCACTGACTGACTGACTGATTATGTCAGTAAGAAAGAGACAAACTCATTGCAGGCGCAGTTGTTGCAGTAGCTTGTCAACAGTAGTGAACAAAGTGCATTATTGTTGTTTTTGGCAATAATATCAGAAAATATATATATATATATATATATATATATATATATATAGTAGTCATGTAAGTGGAGGAATGCAACACCCTTGCATTCCTCAGCTCCATTTTATATATGCTCAGTCTCTCTTTACGTTTTTACACCGTTACTACCGCGTGGTAGATAGTCTGTACAATATAAATACTTTGGGGTTCAGTGTAGCATGAATAGCTCAAAATATCAATAAATCTATTAAAAAGAAAAAAAAGAAAAAAGTAATCACAGCTCACAAGTTTAGAATGTACAGCTGCAACTGACCACCCAATTATTTATATTAATTGTCTGTGAAATTACTTAAAATACAATAATAACTGCATTAATAGTTGCCCCCCTGATATATACAGCTTTTAATAGATCAAGAAATGTTCCCATCCAAGGAAGAACATATTTGATATTTGTGCACAAAAAAGTAAAGATAATTTGTCATTTTGGTTTTCTGTTATTAAGGCTGTATTATAAGTATTATATGGTGGAAATATACAAAACCCTGAATCTGAACAGGCATCAGCTAATACAGAACCAGAAGCACGACTGACAAATGGATAGATGCACAGATGTAGAGTATTATCATGTACATCTCCTGATATCAGCAAATATAACAACTTTCTCTTTTTGCAGAGATGCTCCAACTACCTTTCCCATGCTTTATATTCCAGCCACACAGAACTCATTCCACCAGAGGGACGTTACGGCTGAGCTGACTGGTGGAGTCAAGGTTTTACACTAACTAATTCTGTGAAATCTCAGAGTAAACTGAAGTGGAAGCAGCATCCTGTTTGTATAGAATATGCATTTTTTTCAACCTAACTATTTGGATATATAATTATTTTTCAAAAAGACCAGCAGCACACTAATCAGAGGAGCTAAATGTAGTTATTTACACCTTATGATGATTAGTTTGAATAAAAATGAATAGACTTATTTTATGCGAAGATAAACTAAATAATTCGTTTTTTACGAGTTTTAACGACGGTTACTGGTGGCCAGATGTTGTATGGTATCACTTCTGAACTGCTTTTATTTTTGACAGTGACTACATCCATCAACCCAAATATCCAGTAGAACCCAGCAGAATATTCATCAGGCCAAATATCTGCGTGACTTAGTGTTTCTATATGGATTTATAACTTTAAATCCATTTTAATGGTAATTTACATCAGAGAAAATAAATACTACACTTAACCATTGATTGGAGGTTTATTATTAATTAATAATAATAATAATAATAATAATAATAATAATAATTCATATTAGCCATTGTCTTATTCTAATTATTTTTTATTAAAGTCCGCTGACAGAAGTTGTCTGTCACCTTTTTTTTTTTCTTTTGGCATTTTAACTTTCACGTCATACTTGAGTCTGAACAGACAATCACAGAACTGCCCAGCATTTGTTTTGTTTGCTGGAAAAACTTTCTGTAATAAACACACTTATTCTCCATCTACACAATCAACGATGTAAAGCTTTTAAAACACCCGCTTAGATTCTTAGAAACTCTTTTTATGGCCTCTGTTACATCATGCGAGAACATCTTACCATAGGAGCCGTCTGCCAGACCACTGCAATCCCTGAAGTGGGATAAAGATAAGATTTTCCTCTTATCACAAACTGCCTCCCTCTGCTTGGAGAATCCATTTGCAAGAAAATCTGATTTCAGCCCGTGTGAAAGCATGTTTCTTGGGCTTTTTTTAGTGAATGCTTTTCGCCCTACCCTCTGTCACCCTGACTCTGCAGCCAGCCGTGCAGGGTTTCACGAAATCTGAGCTGCTGTAGGTTCTCTGATCTCACATTTCACAACAAAGCAACATGATCCTGGTCACAGACATGTGGCTTCACTGTTGTCATAAGTCACAACTGTCCAGCTTATCACCTAAATATTAAACATACATATAATAGTTTTGTTTATATACTTATTCTGGCTATTTGTGCTTTGCCCGTCAGGGTTTGTTTGCCAAGTTTTAATGTTTTACTGATATCAATAAATCTACTAAAAAGACAAAAAAGAAAAAAGTAATCACAGCTCACAAGCTTATAAGGTACAGCTGCAACTGACCACCCAATAATTTATATTAATTGTCTGTTAAATGACTTAAAATACAAAAATAACTGCACTAATAGTTGCCCCCCTGATATTTACAGCTTTAATAGATCCAAGGAAGAACATATTTGATATTTCTGCACAAAAAAGTAAAGATAATTTGTCATTTGGATTTTCTGTTATTAAGGCTGTATGATGAGTATTATATGTGAATGCTTTTCGCCCTAACCTCTGACACCCTGACTCTGCAGCCAGCCGTGCAGGGTTTCACGAAATCTGAGCCACTGTAGGTTCTCTGATCTCACATTTCACAACAAAGCAACATGATCCTGGTCACAGACATGTGGCTTCACTGTTGTCATAAGTCAGCAACTGTCCAGCTTATCACCTAAATATTAAACATACATATAATAGTTTTGTTTATATACTTATTCTGGCTATTTGTGCTTTGCCCGTCAGGGTTTGTTTGCCAAGTTTTAATGTTTTACTGATATCAATAAATCTACTAAAAAGACAAAAAAGAAAAAAGTAATCACAGCTCACAAGCTTATAAGGTACAGCTGCAATTTACCACCCAATAATGTATATTAATTGTCTGTTAAATGATGTAAATTACAAAAATAACTGCACTAATAGTTGCCCCCCTGATATGCAGCTTTAATAGATCCGAGGAAGAACATATTTGATATTTCTGCACAAAAAAGTAAAGATCATTTGTCATTTGGATTTTCTGTTATTAAGGCTGTATTATGAGTATTATATGTGAATGCTTTTCGCCCTAACCTCTGTCACCCTGACTCTGCAGCCAGCAGTGCAGGGTTTCAGGAAATCTGAGCCACTGTAGGTTCTCTGATCTCAGATTTCATAACAAAGCAACATGGTCCTGGTCACAGACATGTGGCTTCACTGCTGTCATAAATCAGCAACTGTCCAGCTTATCACCTAACATTATATATACATAGCATACATATATATATTTTTTATTTTAATTTTTTTAATAATTTTGTTAATTCACTTATTCTGGCTAATTGTGCTTTGCCCGTCAGGGTTTATTTGCCAAGTTTTAATGTTGGCAAAAAAAAAAAAAAAAAATCTGCTTTCAGCTGCAAATGATAACTTTTGAATGTAATCACTTTTGCCGCACACATGTTGGATAAAAGGCTGATTTATGGTTCCGCGTTACACCAACACAAAGCCTACGGCGTACGGTGCGCGTCGCCGCGTAACCCAACGCCGTCGATTTAACGCAGAAGCATAAATCAGCCCTAAGTGTGTGCAGTGCTGGCCGCTCTTGCCTCTTGCTGTGCGTCCCGGACGGCGTCCTGTCCCTCTGCCTGCGGTTCTTGAACCAGTTGCTGACCTGCGTGAGGGACAGCCCGGTCACTTTGGCCAGGTTCTTCTTCTCGTCCGGGGTGGGATACCTGTTGCTCTTGTAGCACTCTTTCAGGGCATTGCGGGACTTCTCCTTGAAGCAGTACACGGTCTCCTCCCCGTCCCAGATGGTCTTGGGCAGGGGGAACTTCTTCCTGAGCCGGTACTTGTCCACGGCGCCCAGGCTGCGGCCCCGGGACCGCTCCGCCTCCCTGTAGCGGGCTCTCAGGTACAGGTCCTGCAGGAAGCCGTGGTTGCACGGCTGGAAGTCGTGGCTCTCCAGGATGCCGTACAGCTCCTTGAACTCCTCCCGGTGGAAGGCCACCAGAGCCCGGGCCTTCAGCAGGGTCTCGTTGCCACGTAGCAGCTCGGACGAAGGAGGAACGGTGGAGAGAAATCTCCACAGGCGATCCACATTGCCCGCCTGCAGAAGGGCCTCGCACAGACACGAGACCTGCTCAGTGGAGAAGCTCAGCGCAGACTTTTGGAAACTTTGGAGTAACTCTTCCGAAACCTGCTGGGACGGATCTCTGTCTTGCTTGGACTCAGCTGCCGATGATGGCTCCTCTGGACTGTTGTCAGACTGCTCTGTAGACTCTAAAGAAAAGGAAGCCATTTTCACTTTAACTTTTTTTTTTCCACTACTAGTTCCTCCTCCCCTGTCCCTCCCTCCCTCTGGTGATTTCCATCCTCCTCCAGCCGTCCAGACCTCCAGCAGCTCCGCCTCTGCTTTAAACACACCTACCTGCAGCTAGACCGGGGTCTGCAACCAACATGTTGAAAGAGCCATGTTGGACCAAAAACACAAAAAACTTATATATATGAAAGTCTTGTACAAGCCTTGGAATGAAGGCAACCAGGGGTGGAAAGTAACAAAGTACATTTACTCACGTTACTGTAATTGAGTACTTTTTAGGAGTAATTTTCTAAGTAGTTTTTTAAATATATGTAATTTTTACTTTTACTCGAGTACATTTTGACCCAAGTATTTTACTTTGCTACATTTGAACCCCCTCACGTTACTGAGTACAAAATGTATGGTGAAAAAATTAAATGCGGGCAGAAACCAGCCACGAAAACAACCAAAACCCTTGGCCAAACTTGGAAGACTTATTCGCATTCAAACGCACAAAAGGCAACAACATTATAATGCAGTGTAAAATGTGCCTGCCCGGCAGAGCGGAGCTTTCAGCATTCAAGACTTCAACATCTAAAAAAATGTACTCGAACAAGTGTGGATGTGTACTTTAATATGCCTCCAAGTTGATTAATTTGATTCGTGACTCATCCTTTTTTTTGCATTAAATAACTGAAAGTAACTTTTACTCAAATTACATTTTAAATGAAGTACTTTAGTACTTTTACTCGAGTAAATTTTTAGATGAGTACTTTTACTTTTACTTTGAGTAGGATTTAAGCAAAGTAAAGATACTTTTACTCAATTACAATTTTTCAGTACTTTTTCAACCTCTGAAGGCAACACATGCTGCATGTATCTATATTAGTATTACAAAGTATATTTATACTCTGCTGAGGCTGCTGCCCCCGCGACCCGGTAACGGATAAAGCGGGAGAAGATGAGTGAGATGAGATGAGTGAGAAGTATATTTATAAGTATATTAAGTATATGTATTAGTATATAGTGTAGTGTAGTATATAGTGTTGTGGCCATTTGTAGACGAGAAAAAAGATAATAGAAAAAGAAGTTTCTTCAAAAGTTACAAAGGGCTACAAATGCACCAGGTCGGTTTGGCTTACTGAGGCAGATAAAAATCCAGTTTCCAGTCAAGATCCAGTTTAAGATGATTTATTTTCCATTGTTAACAGCAAACAAACATGCTTCAAACATGCTGCTGCTGTCCCGCTGCCTCAGGTAAAAAACATTTTCCCTCCCAGTGCATTACCTGTCTTGACACACCTGGGCTGCATTACCTTGCCCTCAATTAAATGATTGAACTACTTAGTGCCCCCTAGTGTTGACCCATAAATGGACAATAATAAACAAACAAAATAAACTAATGAAATAGCTCCTTCATATAGTATGTAGTATATAGTATATTAGTATATAGTATATATACTAGTATATAGTGTATATTAGTATATATATTAGTGTATATTAGTATATTAAGTATATTAGTATTACAAATATATCTAAAAGTCTTGTATAAGCCTTAGAATGAAGGCAACACATGCAAATGCACGTCGAGAAAAAAGTCGAAATTCCGAGAAAAAAGTCGAAATGTTGAGAAAAAAGTCAAAATGTCGAGATTAAAAAGGAAAGGAAAAAGAAGAAAACAAAGAAAAAAGAGACAAAAAGGAAAAAAAAGAAAAAAAGGGAAAAAAAAAAGGTATTTTTTTTACAAACCTCCAGGGAGCCACTAGGGCGGCGCTAAAGAGCCGCATGTGGCTCTAGAGCCAGAGCTAGATCATCAACATACACTGCAAAAACTCAAAATCTTAACAAGAATATTTGTCTTATTTCTATTTAAAATGTCTAATTTTTAGTCAAAAAAATATCTCATTACACTTAAAACGAGACTCATCACTGGAAAAAACAATAATTTTCACCTGTGTCAAGTAGATTTTCCCTTAAAATAAGTAGAAAAATCAGATCTGCCAGTGGAACAAGATTCTTTTGCTTGTAATGAGAAGATAAATCTTGTCCCACTGGCAGATTTTTCTACTTATTTCAAGTGAAAATGTCAAGTGTTATGAGATTTTTTGACTAAAAATTTGATATTTTAACTAGAAATAAGACAAATATTCCGGGTAAGATTTTGAGTTTTTGCAGTGTATACAGTTGTGTGAAAAAGTGTTTGTCCCCCCTCCCGATTTCTTATTTTTTTGCATGTTTGTCACACTTACATTTTTCAGATCATCAAAGATAACACACGTAAACACAAAACTTTTGGTTTATAGACATGCAAAAACAAGGCACGTGTAGGCAAAAATAACCAAATTAAGAAAAAGGCAAAAGTTGAAATGAAACAGCGAAACTCGTAAAACAGGATATCTGAACACATACATAAATTTGACTCTTTTGTGAAATTTTATAGAACTAGAGGTTTAACTACACGTATAGTTTTTTTTTTGTTTTTTTTTAGAGGTCACATTTATGATACAAAAAGTGGGCAACAATTTAATTATGAATAAATGTTTTATTTTTTGGATTCATATTTTATTTTTGTTTATTTTTTCTTTCTATATGAAAGATGCCAGAAATTTGTTTAAAAGAGACTAAAAATTTTGTTTTTTTAGTCCAGCTGTTTGTTTATTGAGTTCAGGAAATATACACAGTACAACTGTACAAACCAGTGATTTTTTTTCCTTTTTGTTTTATATTTAGGTAGATTTTAATTAATAATAGGAAGTAATCTTCGTGGAACATATTTCACGTATATTTAACATTATTTGTAAAAAAAAGTGTCTCCGTGTTTGTTTGTATTTTGTTTGCTGTGTTCTTCCAGTCGAGTCTGAGGTAGTTTATTATGTCAAATGATATTAGTACAAAGATATGCAAATGTCAAGTGCAGCAGGATTCAGTTTGTAATATGCTGAAATGTTCTATACAAATAAACTTGCCTTGCTCAATATGGTATTTTCTGGATATTTTTTTTGCTAAAGTTGTCAATTAGGCCAACTCAACTTGAGTTTTTTCTTTGTCATATGATTAAAAATCAAAGCTTTCATTTTAATGTACATGCCTGAACTAGTCAGAGAGGCCAGGTGTATAGGACAAGTAATCGGATCTGATCTTTGTGATATAATAAGACATGTGACCTGCAGATCAGCTGTAGGAATGTACATTTTCACTGTGAGCTTGCTGATTGAGGGCTTGTCTCGGTTCCCACAGCTTCTCTGCTCTGCCCAGCTGGCCTTTGGCAGGAGGGTCCCCTATTATGAGCCAGGTCCTGCTCAAGGCTTAGGGTTTTTCTCCCACTAGGGGAGTTTTCACCTGCCATTGATTATGTTTATGTAATAATTGCTCATGGGTCATGTTCTGGGTCTCTGGAATGTGCCTAGAGGCAGCTTGTATTGTTATAGACAAGACCTAGAAGAACTCATTACTCCCCAAACCTCTACCCGCACCCTCAGATCTACAAACTGCTGGCTCCTCTGGGTTCCCAACACCAAGCTCCCACCATGGGTATAGGAGGCAAATATGTTGTTGTTCACTCTGGGTGTGTGTGGGTGGCGCTGTGTTGTTACCTGAGCCACAGGTATAAAGGTGATTACGTTACATTTGTTTGACAGATGTTTGGCCCGGAAGGGCAAAAGGTTTTTGACCGCTGTGGCGCTAAAACTTACAAACGATATGCTTTGTCTGATCAATCATAATGAAGTCGCAATAAATTCAGTTCTAATTGCATCAGAAGAAAAGCGTCCTGGCTTGTCCGTCACTGCCGGGGAACGTGGGCAGCAGCAGCCAAAAGCGCGTCGACCAGGTTCTAGGTCAAACATTCTCAGTAGCCAAAAAGCATTAGGCTTGGCTCCTTCAATGGGCGACTGGGCCTTTTGCTCAGTAGCACCCCGCTTATGGAACAGTCTCCCTGACCATCTAAGGGCGGCACAGACACTGGACTCTTTTAAGACTGGCCTAAAAACCTTTTTATTCAGGAAGGTGTTTTTGAGTTGGGTTTTATGACTTATTATTGTTAGTTTTAACTATGTACTGGCTCTGTGGTACTCTGAGATTTCTGGATGAAGAGTGCCTTACAAATTTAATTTATTGTTATTATTATAGATGCATAAATACATACATAAAATCGAATTAAATTTAATTATTTTCTGTATTTGGTCATTTGTTGTTGCACTCATTTTTTTTCTTCTGTTATATTGCATGCGAATAACTGAGGAAGAGTCTTGTCTTGCGAGGTGTGTGTGTGTTTTTAAACTTTATTTTTAAAGATTTTTATATTTTTGACATTACAACTAAAATGTAACAATGACATAAAATTAAAAGCAAAGCAAAATAAAAGAGAGAAAAATAACAAAAGTGCACAGAAAATTGTATCAGGTCAGTGAGCCAATCTGATATCAACCACATAGCCACATAGCAAGCATTGGAAGTGCTCCTCCATCAAAAGTCCCAAACATAAATCCCAGGCCATCAATTACACATATGTATACACCAACACAGAGGGATGTGAAGAACCTGTGCAACTGTCTATCTTCATAAACATCTGCCTCACATTCTCACAAAGATGTACACACAACTCCACACCCTCTTCTTCACCCATCAAAATAAGATGACCACTTCCACCAGTAAGTATTAAATTTACCCATATTGAGGTTCAAGGAGAAGGTTATTTTTGTGATTTATCTTTTCAATCGTACAGTGAAGAAAGCAAATTAAGCGAACTGAGAAATTCACAGTTCCAACTATTTCCAGTCCTCACAAACACATTTACTGTCAAAAAATATTTTCAGCTTGCTTTAACTTAATGACACCTCATCTCTAAAACTAACTATAAACAACAAGCGTCTATTGTTGGCTGGTTTTACAGCCGCTAAAAGGATGATAGCCTGTCGCTGGAAACCACCACATGCACCATTGGTGAGGGAATGGCTTTTTACTTACAGTGTTGTGCCGTATTCAGCACCCCTGCCATGAAAAGCATCCCCTCGTCCCTTGTTACCTCTGCCAAGGAGATTGTGTTTTCACCCACATCTGTTGATTTGTTTGTCTGTTCAAAGGGTGCATTCTGTCATTTTTTTTAAAAACTATTTTTTTTTTTTGCATTTTGTGATAGATATGCAGGTATCAAAACCCTTCTGGTTTTGAAAGTATTTATTATTTTCTTATTATTATTTATTATTTTCTTATTATTATTTATTATTTCCTTCTATTTATGTTATTGGTTATTTTCTATATTATTGTTTGAATATTTAATTTATTATTGATATATTTATTTTATTTATGTTTTTTCTAGCAAGACTCAATTTAAAAAATGTTTTTGTTTCGTGTGATGTTGAGTGTTTTCAACATGTTGGTTTTATGACAATAAATCTGTAAATGCTCTCAATTAATGAGTTTGTATACACATATCCCAAAAGAAGAGTTGATGTGAACAACTTACACTAACCTATTACAAGACAGGGGGTGCTTTTCACGGCAGGGGTGCTGATGAATACGGCACAACACCGGGATATTGCACAGCTTGAGCTTTCTACAGCTCGCCTACATTATGCCAAATCATCAAATATCAATTGCTGGTCAAATCTATTAGAGAAAATGTCTGATAGGTTATGAATGTTTGTGGTCCAACTCGTCCATGCTTTACATGTTCTTTGTCTGTTTGGTTTTATGTTTAGAATGGCTTATTTAGTGAATGGGAATGTCATGGATTCCTGGATGGCAAGGGGAGGGGGTTGGGAATGGTGTACGTGCTTTGTGTTTTGTTGCTGCTGTTGTTTTTGCTTTGTGTGTTCTGTTTTTTTTGTTGTTTTTTTTTGTAAGATATGTATAAGTACTTATTTATTTTTTATGGCTCTCTGCATTGGATCCATTATTTGGGGGGTTATGGGGTATGGAGGATTTTTTTGTGCCAAAATTAAATAAATAAATACATCATTAATTAATTAAAATGGGAATGAAATATATCATTAATTAATTAAATTTGTAATTAATTAATTAAAATACAATTCATTTTAAGTAAAAAAATATATTTATTATTTCAGCATTTAATTAATTAATGACACATTTAATTAATGATTTCGTGTTGTGTGTGGATCATGAAATGTAAAACTGCATTTAATTAATTAATGACACATTTAATTAATGATTTCGTGTTGCTGCGTGTGAATCATGAAATGTAAAACTGGAGGGGGAAGAGGAAAGAGAGGAGAAAAGTTGATCACAAAAAAATAAATAAATAATTCAGTTTTAAAGGTATTGTGACATGAAAAACACATTTTTCTTGATTTTTTGTGTTTTGTTGGGTGTCTTGACATCAATTACACCCAAAAAACAACAAACTTTTAACATTCAGTGTATTATGTGCTTTCTGGGATTTTCCGCATAACTGTGCAAAAACGGCGCACCTGGTTTGGTGGCGGGCCGTGACGTCAGGGCCCGCTAAATCACCGCCCCCTCCACCCAGCTCCCTGCCTCCTCTCCTCTCCAGCGCACCATAAAGGCTGATTTATGGTTCCGCGTTACACCGACGCAGAGCCTACGGCGTAGGGTTACGCGGCGACGCGCACCGTACGCTGAACCCTACGGCGTAGGATCTGCGTCGATTTAACGCGGAACCATAAATCAGGCTTAACACAGAGCAGTTTAGAGCCTCTTTTGTTCTAATCACCGGAGGAAAACTGCTAAGAAGACCCGCGGCCACTGACTGGACTTAAGATAAGGAGACACTGCTGCTTGCATGCCTTTATTTTTATGATTGTTTGCTGTGGACTGTCTGCTTCGCCGTGCTGCTTTTCCGTGCATGCTTCGCCTGTCGCTCCCGGCTTAATGCCGCGTTCCATTTACCTCGGAAATCGGAACTGGGAACTGGGAACTCGGGGGTGGTGAAGATTCTCCCACTTTACCAGTAGGAGATCCCACTTCGAGGGGCGTTCCAGTTGAAAATTCCGACTGGGAACTGGGAAATTCCGACTTCCGAGGACAAATGGAACGCGGCATAACTCTCCGACGCCGCTGTGAGCGTATTGCTCGCGAGGAGCTGTGGTCCCGGTCCTCTGGTCCCGGTTGGACTTCATCCCCGGGCTGTAGTCGCCCTGTCTGGGCTGTGTGTCGGTGTTTGTGGTCGGTGTGCGCGCGTGTGTGTGAAGACGGCAGAAGTGTGTAGCGGTTGGTTGGAGGAGGTTTGGAGGAGGAGCGGAGCAATGATTGACAGGAAAGGGGAAAAAGGACCCGTTTTTCACGGCGCAAAAAAACACTGTAATAAAAAGCCAGGAATGGAGTACTAGAGTGAAGTTTTTCTTGTTACACTCTTTTAGACACATTTGAGGGATGTTGGCCAAGACTTTTAATAGTGTTAAAAGCATGTTAAAAATGATGTCACAATACCTTTAAAGAGGAGGCTTTTGCGGGGGGTGGTTTAGATTGGACGTCAGCGCCCCCGTGTGGCCGTTAAAACAATCGTTCGTCAGTATGTCACGTCACGTTGCCCGGTGGTTGGGTGCAGTTCCTGTCAATCAACTCTTTGTGGGCGGGGCCACCGTGTTTCTTCCTGCGTACCTCGAAGCCTATTGGCTGAACGTGTTCAGTCTCGCAGCCCATTGGCGGGTTCCAGCCGAGGCGGGTAGAAGCTTCCAGAACAGGGCGTTGCAGGAACCGATGTTACACATTTCTGGCATTGTCACAAAACGAGACTTTGTGCACCGCATTCACCGTTGTGAATGTACGGTAAATGCCTCTTTAGGTTAATTGGGGACAACAATACTAGCTGGTCGTTTTCTTAGAGATTGTGGACACTCCGTCGAAGGAAACACAGGGATTTGCAGGTAACTATGGTAACGTTATTTTAAAGCTGCTGCTGCTAAAGCACACACGCAGCTAGCCCATCTACACCAGCCGCTGGTAAAGCGATCACAGCCTGATCGAGGAAAGGAAAAGTTACTTTGCATTTCTTAAAATTAGAATATTGTGATAAAGTCCTTTATTTTCTGTAATGCAATTTAAAAAAAAAACAAAAATGTCATACATTCTGGATTCATTACAAATCAACTGAAATATTGCAAGCCTTTTATTATTTTAATATTGCTGATTATGGTTTACAGTTTAAGATTAAGATTCCCAGAATATTCTAATTTTTTGAGATAGGATATTTGAGTTTTCTTAAGCTGTAAACCATGATCAGCAATATTAAAATAATAAAAGGCTTGCAATATTTCATTTGATTTGTAATGAATCCATAATGTATGACATTTTTGTATTACAGAAAATAAAGGACTTTATCACAATATTCTAATTTTCTGAGACAGTCCTGTACATGGACGTTGGAACATGAAGCGATTAACATTTTGCATTGTTTTGCCCTGGTTCTTGTCTTCAGGTATTGTATCAGCATCATGGCAGATGGATACATATGTCACTTTTATCTTATTACTTTTTTTAGGTTTTGACTGGTCATTTGAGTCCAAACGCAGTGAAGGATGGAGGAAGTGACAGTAATCAGCAACCCCATTGTGTCTGTGCGTATAACAAACAGCCTGTCGAGCTTTGAAAAGAGCACGAGGTTCAATCGAGGAATTACAATAGCAGCACTCAAGGTAAGATGAATTCACTGTTATTATTATTGGGAATTGTTGGCCTTCTTTGTTTGTTTGTTTTATTCGGTCATTTCCAAAAATAAGAATTCAAATACAAAAGAAAAGAAAACAACAAATACACATAAAGTTAATGGTAATATTGCATTAGAATAGAATAAAATAGAATAAAATGTTATTAATCCCCCAGAGGAGAAATTTGCTTGTGCAGCAGCAAACATACACACTCAACAATTTTACAAAAAACACACAAATTATGAAAAGGTATATAAAAAAAAAAAAGTATATCCTAAAAATAACCAATAAATAGCTAAGTAATTTAAAAAAAAGAGCACTATAAAAAATGAGCAATGTACAAAAGAAATACTAAACCTGAAAAACGAATTATATTTACATGTGCAAAAATACCAGTGAGGTATTTAGAGGGAGAAGATTATTGCACTATCGAGAAAAAAAAAAAACAGGTTATTGCACTCGAGTGGCTAGAGTTGGTTATTGTAGAGTGATTGCTATCGGGATGAAGGACCTGCAGTAGCGGTAGACCAAAATATATAAACAAAACAAGACCGAAAAGGTGTCGACTGAAGCTTAGCTTATTACCCTTTTTATAATCAATTTCTGTCAGCTCCTACATAAACCGATACAGAGCAGTAAATCAGTTAAAAGAAAAACATTTCATATACTTTTTGTATATTGAAAACATTCAATATACTGCGTAAACCTATTATCTATTTAAGTTCTGACACTTACATAAACACTCATACAATATGATCATACTTATTAAAGTAGTATTAAAGAGTATGTACTGCACTCTTTAATTTCCATTTCCAAAACATTCCACAGACCATAAACATTCCCATAAACTGAAACACATCTATGTTTGACATCCGTTCTGTCATACAGCTTCCTCTCAGTTCATATACACTTTGTCTTTGCTGAAACAGCTTCTGGATACAGTGTGGTAACAGATTATTATAAGCCTTGTACCGGTACATCAACAGTGATGTTTTGAAATAAACAAGTTCATTGAATTTGAGCATCTGACAATTAATAAATAATTTATTTGTTGGTTCCCGATAATCAGCTTTGTTGATAACTGATTGTTCTTTTTTTAAGCAAAATAATTGGATTTATGATTGTTTTGTATGAATTCTCCCAAATCTCCACACAGTAAGTAATCTATGGTAGTATGAGAGAATTATACAGTATTTGTATTGAGAAATTATTTTGCTTTATACAAAATAGCAATAGACTTGGATATTTTCTTTTTGAAAATCAATCAATATGCGGGTTCCAAAACAGTTTATGGTCAATGACCACTCCCAAAAATGTATTCTCGTAAACTCTTTCTATTTCGATTTCATCTATCTTGATTTGAACCATTTTATTAACTTTACAACTACCAAATATTATATATTAGTTTTATTTACATATTAATGACAATTTATTAACACTGAACCAATGTTTCAAAACGACTAACTCTTTTTTCACTGTATCCAGCAGCTTTTCAAGATGATTAGCGGAGCAAAACAGATTTGTGTCATGCTGTTTCTAAGTGAATGTACTATTTTTAATTTGTGTTCAGGCAAAACTGGAGATGATTACAGGAATACCTCTCTCCTCTATGGACCTGGAGATTTTCAGTGTTGCAGATACGTTTTTACAGAAAGTAGAAGACAACGATTATTTGCTGGGTTCTTATCCTGTAGATGATGACTGCCGAATACATGTAAGTACTAGATTAGTTTGTAAATACTTGAAATATAGTGGCTAGTGATACGCCAGGTAATAATTGAACTGTGAAATGACAGATTATTTGTCTCATTATACAAATTCCAATGAACTTGGAACATTTTGTAAAACGTAAATAAAAACAGAATAAAATGATTCGCAAACCCTTTTAAACCCATATACAGTTGTATATGCTGCAAAAAATATATATCTTATATTTGAACTGATAAATAATTGTTTTCATTAGCAAATGTTCACTCATTTTGCATTTGATGCCTACAACACGTTCCAAAAAATATGGCACAGGATCATATTTATCACTGTGTTACACAACGTTTTCTTTTATTAAGACTCATTAAGCATTTAGGTGCTGAGGACTGTAATTGTTGAAGCTTTGTAAGTGGAATTTTTCCTTGACTTGCTACGACTTCAGTTGCTCAACAGTCCGGGGTCTCCCTTGCCTTATTTAGCATTTTTCTTCATAATGCGCCACACATTTTCAGTGTGATACCCCAACTTTTTTCCTGCAAAGTCATGCTGTAGTAACGCCTGCAGAATATGGTTTGGGATTGTCTTGCTGAAATAAGCAAAAAAAAAAAAGTTGTATCTTGTTGTGTGTGAAAACACACAACTATTTTTAATTTGAGTGGTGATTTGATCTTTTAAAATAAAACTAAGATGAGGCAGAAATAATAGCATTTAAATGTGTGTTTTTTTTTTTGTAGGATTTGAAATTGTCTGCCTTGTATGATTGAAATAAAAATATCATAATAGACAGCATTGCATGTCACATATACCTATCTACATAATGGAGTGATTAAACAACAGATTGAATTCATCAGCAGAAAGACCTGCTCAGAAGGTCATTTCTAGCCTGGCCACTCTGTCTTTTCATCTCTCTTACAAAGAGTTAGTCTTTTTCCTCTGGATTGGACTTTGCTTTCCAGGGGCTGTTACCAATGGATACAGAATAAACCACCCTTGAGAAATGAAACATTGGTGATAGTCAGAGTGCCAACCACACTAGTCAATAAAAGACTTCCAATTTTTCGTGAAGTGAAGGCATATGGCTTAAAGTATTATTGAATTCAGTTGGTTTTAGTAAATTATTGCACTTAACTAAACTAAAGCATCATGAAGAATCAGCAGAGAAGAAAAGCCTCATGCTTTCTGTGTAAATACAGTAGACACCAGCCGGACAAACAATAAAAACACTTCAATCTGCAAAGACCATGTACAGCTGCCAGCTGGAGGCAAAAGAAATGGCCAAATAGGAAAAAAAATATATGTAAAGCGACCCAGGCCATAGTGAATGAGTAAAATGCAGACAGCAGCTGGTTTTCTAAGTGATGTTTGCCTCCCAGTATAGGTTTTGTTGTGTGCAGATGAAAACAACTATAGCCCAGATAATACAATATGCATATTACTTTTTTGAAGTAGAAGCTTTTTGTTGTGAAGAGTTTTTAATAAAATGTTGTTGTTGTTTTAATCAGGTTTGCAAATGAGAACCATGCTATAGTTGTAATGAAAATAAAAAAGTAATCTTTTTTCCATTTAAATTGACAAACATGCGCATAATATCCTTCAGCTGATACAGGAATTGTTATTCTGCAACAACATAAGGCTACAACAAAGAAACAGCATTGCAGAACTGGTGTGTGTCTGTCTCATTTTAAATACTATTTCTTGCAGGTTATTGACCGAAGTGGAGGTCAGCTGGACCTGTTTAATGATTCCACAGTGGAGAAGTTTGAGCTCACAGATGACGTATATGATAAAAAGACAGGTACTGCTTTCCCATGGCCTGTCTGGGAATAAAATTCATATATAAATGTATTTCCTTGCTTAGGGTATGAAAATATTGTGCATATATCTGAACATTGTGGATTTTAGTTGAATTGTTTAGTGGATAATTGTTAAACATCTGAAAATTACGCATTTACAGTCGATTGATTCAAACACTAATTGGGTTAATGAACTGATGGTTGCAGTTAGTTTAGTTCCTGTTTATTGGTTTTCTAGCGATTGACACATTTATAAAATGTGGATGTAATACTTTTCATTCAGATTCAGCAAGGTCATTCATGAAGAAACATAATCTCGGTCAGTTCAATGAGGAAGAAACGGCCAAGAAAAACGCTGAGCGGGCTGCAAGGGACGAGAAACGGAAGGCTGCCGCTGATTCCATTTCTGTTGGCAACCGCTGCAAAGTGGAAGTGGCCGGGCAACCTACAAAACTTGGCACTGTCATGTATGTAGGTAAGTGAGGATAAAGCCCAGTGAAATCATTGTCTTTGGAGACACAGTATAAGCCCCTCAGACATACATAAGGTAAAGTAAAAAGGGGAGACAAGGGAATCTTAAAAACAAGGAATTCATGTACAAGGAAAAGGAAAAACAAAATAACGGTGTGTGTGTGTGTGTGTGTATATATACATTTCTGCCTTTATTTTTAACTATGTCAGATTTGGTCCTCCATAGTCCACGAGATCCTCACCCTCAGAGCTGTGGACGTCGTAAATTAGTATATTTCAGAATCCTTAGTATGCAGCTGACTACTAAAATAACAGACCACGGCTTAGTAAGAAACACAACTCGGATCATTAATAAAATGAAGAGCCTCAGAATGAAGTTAGACGGCAACAACACACCAACTTGATCAGCACATATTAAACATGCGTTCTTCATCCAGGGATAACAAGCTACTCTAAAAACGCCTGTAGTTTAAACTCTTAAGGCTTTTCTCCAAAACAGAGAAGACTGTTGTTAATTATGGAGACTAAGGCCTGTTAACCAATCTGAGTGGGTAGTAGAGGAGGAATTGTAGATTTGTATTATTTTACCAGTTAAAGGAGACTAAAAATTACCCATGACACAGTAACTCTCCCTAGGTTGATTAATGGAAGTCCTTTAAACGTTTTGACTCTGAAACACAGCGTTTATTTATAACAGTGTTTATTGTGTTGTGACTGGATGGTGCAGTAATAATTATATGTGTTACCCAAACTGTGTTGTAAACTATGTTATACTATATATTAAAGTTTATTTGCAACATGTCATTAACAAAAATGGAGCACTCATTGAGGAACACAACAAATTTGGAAAAAAGAGATTGCAGGAAATTAGAATGATGATAAAATCAAGGAACTCCTGCCAAAGAAGAAATTTCTCTGCAGATTAATTGTTGAAACACTCTGTGAAAGAGGCGTTTGCAGGAGCAAATCACAAGTGATGAATAATCAAAATCTTAAAAAACAAAAAAACATATAGGACCAGAAGCTGCTGGAGGACGAGCTGTTGATCTGTGGGATGGGTACCGGACTGAACTGCCTGTCTCAGTCAGTCAGTAACACCGCTGACTGTTGCTGGCAGTTCAACAAATGATCAGAAGAAAACAGTCTCTCTTGGTTCAGAGGGTTACTTTGATACTTTGATGTGTGTCATTCCAGCAACAGCTGGAAGGCAGGTCCTACAGATGAAGTGAGCAGCTTGAATGTAGTATCAGAAATAGAATAATGGGAGACATAAGGACCCAGCTGGACTCAGAGTGAAGAAGAGGTTCTGAAGTCTCCTCTTTAGTGCAGAGGACACTGAATATTGACTCACATTAATCTATGAAAAAAAAAATATATATATATATTCAAATGTTCTGTCTGAATGAGTCCATCTTCTCTGTAGTTGCCATGGTACAAAGTGTTAGACATCACTGAAACCAGTATGACGCTCTCACCCATTACTCACTATAATAGTGCACTACTCAACGGCCAATATGTATGTTACTATTTACTACGAAGTGAACACATGGGCAGAATTAAGTGACCATCAGTTGTACCCTACTTTTATTGATGTGTTGTGGAATACACTGAGTAAACTTTATAGGTTTTAACAGTTCTCACTACATATTGGGAAGTGATGGCCAAACGAAGCTTCTTGAAGCCTGCCAGCCAAATCGTTCATTCATTTCTCAAGGCTTCATGTGCTGGCCAAAAACTGTTAAACGCCCACATGAATTATAGGTACTTTTTTTTCAGTTTGTAACACACTTAAGTCTGTAATGCACCCACGGGAATGACTGCCAAGTAAAAGCAATTCATTGATCTTAAATGCATTTCATGCATCATTCATTGATATGAATAAAGTTTCTATTTCTTTTCAGTATATTAGGGGTTAGCAACATGACACTATAATGGAATTTAATAGGACCTTTCAAATGTTTATTAATACATATTGTTAAAGTTTGAATAATCCATAATGTCAAGGAAACAATTGTTTTCAAACTGCTACAGTGTTTAAACAGGTCAAGGGGGGGTGAATGTGCTTATGATCATTGAGAGGAAATTGAGCATCTATGTGCAACATGAGGACTTTATTCATCTTAATTCAGGAACAAAATCGGTTCAGATGATTTCTTCTTTCAGAAACCACTTCAGCCAGTTGGAAGAAAACTCTTCCACAGGTTACCGACAATGCAGGTTCCACTAGGAATCCATAGTGAGTCTGTGCAAACTGGGATAAAGGCTTTATCGCCTCTCCCAATATTGAAGGGGGTCCACTGTCCTGGGTGTGCTGAGTTCTGACAAATATCTCTGGAATTCAACCATGGCATCAGTAAATGGATTGTGGGTTGTCTGGATCTCTTTCATTGTGGCATCAAAGCAACGTCAGCACAAACCCACAAAGTGTTAGATGATCCACTGTGGTTCACATATGTTCCATTTCATGTTGTACTGGAACAAGGCGAGGCATCAAATGTCCTCACTGACATCCCTCACCCGTGAAGACACAGGCCTTGATAGGCGCTTCACTTAACGGTTCCAGAATTACTTGACAACCGCTCTGAACAGTCGGCAAATTAGGAACCATCACTAAAACTCGGAAATGCACTTGAAAAAGGCAAAAGCACCAAATTGTTTGGACACAGTTTCTGACAATAGTTTCAGTTGCTTGGTAGTAACAGTGTTGCATTCTTTGCAGGTACAACAGATTTCAAGCCTGGTTTTTGGGTGGGTGTGAAGTACGATGAGCCGCTGGGGAAACACAATGGAACGTAAGAGAACTCTGTTTAATTTGTTTTGTTTTTTATGTTTTTTTTCTCTCTTCTCATCAAAGGAGCAATGTCTGGAACATTGGTATTGATTTTACTTTGTTTTTATTTCAACAGGGTTGGAGGAAAGCAATACTTTGAATGTGAGAACAAATATGGTGGATTCGTGACTCCCCTGAGTGTAACTGTGGGAGACTTCCCTGAAGAAGATTACGGTCTTGATGAGCTGTAGGACTCTACAAGTAGTATTTGTGTTTTTGTTAATTTGTTTGGTTCTAAATATGATTTCAACCTTCAAACTGTTAACCCCACATTGTAGATTCATTTAATTTTATTTCAAAAAGTATTTTTGTTTTGTTTTTGCATGTGCTTCTCTGTATCTCAAAAAATAAGTTCGGTTCAATAGGGATTAATACAGAAGAGGCTGTTATGTAATGCAACAAAAGTTGTTTTCTCACCTTGTCTTCCTTTGTTGATTTTTGGTCTGCTTACTGTTTAAAACTGTTTTTTTCTATATTCAGTTAATATCTATGTGTTAAAAGTAATTGTATGTACAGGTAACTCCCTGTAATTAACAGTAGTTGGAGCAATTTTGATTTCTGAGAGTTTTGGACATTTGTTTATTTAAGGAAAATTCATCCCAACATGCTTGGACACTAGAATAGAGAGTGGTTTTGTGGATTGTAACACCAAGTACAAATGTCGCTGGAAGTTATACAGAATTTCCAGTTGAAGACTGACGAAAAAGAATTTCACCTGTGAAGAGGAAATGTGAACGTCTCTGTTGGTGCTCCAGCTTAATGTTTGAAGTTTGCTTTTATATTCAATGTATCAAAAGGTTAGACGATTAATTAACATTTCAAAATAATGATATGCCTTATTTATATGCCTTATTTATGGATAAAAAATTAACATTTTTGTCCTGTAAAGTTTATAAAGGCAATGTAGATTGTTATTTTAGTGTCTTTGGAATGAAAGTTTGTACATTGCATCATTTGATAGACTTCAATTGATCTCTGAGTTGCTGGTGTCGCTTTGTGCCAAAAGATAATACATAATTAAAGGTAATTGACAATACACAGGTTATTGGAGTTAGTATGTTTCTTTGATTTTTTTAAATTATTTTATTATTTTTATTGTATATATATATGCAATGTTACCTTATAAAAAAAATATGCCTTAAGCTATCAATGAATGCCATGTCAATTTTTCTTTATAATCTTTTCATTTACAATCCCTCGTTGTGTCCTTTTTGGGAATTTAAATATTATGTATGTGTCCATCCTGATGGACTTAAACTGCCCTTTATTGATTCACCCTCTCAAGTATATTTTAAGAGCCTCGTTAAATGTTCTTAGCTTGGGTTAGTGTGGTTACAAAAATTGTACATCAAAGTAAGTTATTTGTACAGTTATTACTGAGAGTTAGATACATACACAGGTTTAAATGCAAAAAAAGATACAACTGTACCAAGCATTATTGGAAGTTTAAGTATTTAGCATAATATTTTTTGATGAATGATGTCTTCCACAAGTCATTAAGATAAATCCGAGTAGTCTTATTAAAATCTCAGAAACAAAAAGTAAAAGATATGAAAATGATCACTTGACAATTAATATTTATAAAGTGATGGGACTTTCTGTACCTTGTATAAATATGTTGTATACTGTTTTTAGTAATAACATGTAAACAGAACTGAAAGAGGGCAAGTTGAGGGTGTAAAGGTGACAGAATGGGATACAAGCACATCGGAGGAAGAGCCAGGGATGGATGTCTTGGAGACAAAATGAGAGAGTGACTAACATTGTTTAGACATTTACAGAGGAGAGATGTTGTATTGTTGTAGATGGAGCTGCCAGGAAGAAGAAAAAGGGGAAAACCAAATGGAACATTTCTGGATGTGGTGAAAGAGGACAGGAAGTTGGTTTGACAGACGAAGATGCAAAACACACAGTGAGCTGTAATCAGGTGATCTGCTGTGGTGACACCTAAAAAGAGAAAATCTGAAAGAAGATGAATGAAATATCTAAAGAATATTCAAAACTTTGTGCTATCCAGTTTCGAAAAAAGCAATGAACTCACTTACATAAACTACTTAAAACATGTAATTTGATGGTACAGGATGCCAATGACAATTTTGAATCAAATAAACGGAGAAACACATTTGGGCACATAAGAACAAATATGAACAGCTGAGTCTTCAATCTCACTGGGCTAAAAAAATCTTAACAGACTCAGATTTGTTTTAAATCATTCTTAAATGCCTGAAGATTTGGAGAAAACTTGGAAAATCGACATTTGGGTCTAAAAGGTTTCCAATAATCAAAGTATATTACAGAACACCTCAATGTTTGTGTTTTGAAAAACAACACCAAATTATTATAATGATTAAAAACAACCTTATTCAAATTCAGGTACTACACTTTTTGAAGCGAACCTTTTCCAAAAATGATTTAACAATATAAAATCTGAAGAAAAGATGCTCCTGAAATTTGGTATCATTTTGGCAGGATCAGAGTTATAGTTGACAAAAACTACGACTAGAACGGAAATTAACAGTGAAAAAATAATAACGTTAACTGAAATAAAACTGAAAACTGGTGTGATTGTTAAACCAGTTTAAGATGAAATAATCAAATAAATGGGAAAATGAAATGAAAATAGAAACTATTAAAACATTTACAACTATTTAAATTCTGGGCAGGATCAAATTTGATGTAGTAATATTTAGTAATATAAATATTATAGTTTAGTTTAGTAATATAAAAGTATGGATTTTGTATTATTTATAATTGTATATTCTTACCCACATTAACTCTGTCTGGAAGAAGGCTCAGCAGAGGTGCATCAGCTCAGAAAGTTTAACCTGCCACAGCAGCTGCTGACCACCTTCTACTCTGCCATCATTCAGTCTGTTCTCTGCACGTCCATCACTGTCTGGTTCGGATCGGCCACCAAACTAGACAGGCACAGACTGCAAAAGACAATTAGGTCTGCAGAGAGGATAATTGGGACTAACCTCCCATCTATCCAGGACCTGTACCGGTCCAGGACCAGGAAACGGGCAGTTAGCATCTCTGCAGACCCCTCACACCCAGGAACGTCTGTTTGAACTCCTCCCCTCTGGACGGCGCTACAGAGCTCTGTACACCAAAACCTCCAGACTCAGAGACAGTTTCTTCCCCCAAGCTGTTGCTCTGATGAATCTCATCACTCATAGAGTCTCAGAGTAATCAATCACTGTGCAATAATATTAATAATAATAACCACAATCATATGCTGTAACAATGTACCTATTTTCCTATAATTGTATTTAATTGTATTTGTTATTTACTGTTTAATTGTTTCTTGCTTTTAATGTTGATGTAAAGCACTTTGAATTACCTTGTGTTGAATGAATGAATGAATGAATGAATGAATGAATGAATGAATGAATGAATGAATGAATGAATGAATGAATGAATGAATGAATGAATGAATGAATGAATGAATAGTTTTTATTTCGGTCTTAAGCCTTGTACAAGTTAAGCCATTTTTACAAAACAAAAAGTGAAAAAAGTAAAATAAACATTGCTTTTGCCAAAAAAGGTGTAGGCTGAAGCCGTAGCTTATAGTGCCTACCCTTTTTATCTTGTGATCAGCTTAAATCTGAAACATTAGCATTAATCCATGAGAAAAAACAATGCATCAAGAAGACAAAAAAAATAAAAAAAAAATAAGACAAAACATAAAATTGACGTTTCACATTCTAGAATGTTTTTGATAATATACTTTATAGTTATAGAGCTTTATTATTGTTTGTATATTGTGTTTTATTTGTCTATTTGCTGTTTGCAACTATTTAAATCTGGGTACAGTGAGCGAAACAACCAGAGTCAAATTCCCTGTCTGGCATGTTCATACTTGGCCAACAAAGCCTATTCTATTCTATTCTATTCTATTCTATTCTATTCTATTCTATTCTATTCTATTCTATTCTATTCTATGATATCAGTGATAGATACACAAGTAAGCACCATGTTTCATTCACTTTCATCAGCCAATTGTCAAATAAATAAGCTAATGGGTAGATGTATATCCGTTTTAGGAGTAAAACTGTGGAACTCATTAGACAATGACCTTAAATTAGCAAACTCAATAAAAGCACATAAGCTATTATTCAAAGCAAAGGTAATGGATAAATATATAGAAGCAGAATTAGCAAACAAAGAAGAATGTACACATATATGCGTGTAGGTGTGTGTGTGCCTGTGTGTGGATGTGTACCAGTATGAACATATGCATGAATAGTATGTAGGATTTGATGTATAGACATGATACACATGCATGAGATGAAATGACAACCTAAATTGGTTTTGTCGGTTTCTTTAGCATCTTTTTACTTTCTGTTTTCAGAGCTATCATTATTATTATTATTATTATTATTATTATTATTATTATTATTATTATTATTATTATTATTATTATTACTACTATCATTATTATTATTATTATTACAGTTATTACAGCTATTATTATTATTATTATTATTATTATTACAGTTATTACAGCTATTATTATTATTATTATTATTATTATTATTATTATTATTATTATCTTGTGTAGCCTCATTATACTTCATTTGTTCTTTTTGTATATTCTATTATGTTAAAAGGTGGGCAAGATAAGCTTTATGCTTCAAGCCCAGACCTTTTCGGTCAAAATAATCACCATGTTGACCTAAAAAAACCTAGCTTATTGATTTTTATGCTTATAATTGACCGAAATAAATAGATAACTAACTAAATAAATACATTAAATAATAAAGGAGCTTGGAATATATATCCATATTTAAACCTCACATTTTTCATCACAGCCTCGAGACCAATTTGGAGATCCCACGTCACACCAGTGACTGTCTCTCGGCTCTCCGGCTGAGTTCTCGCGAGAGCGGACGCGGTTTCCCGTCCAGCAGTGTGGCGTGTGCGCGACAGAGAAGAGGAAAGATGGCGACGCAGGAGAGTGAATCAACCAAAGCTACCGTGAGCAACGGCGAGGTAAAATACATCACTTTTTGCGGTGGTTTTTCGCCTGACACATTCAGGGGAGATAGGCCGGTACAATCATTTGAACGACATGCGCGGGCTTGTTTTCATTTCAACGTTTTAGCGACTGTTACACGAGCTTCAGTGCCGGTCGGCTTTAAAACCCTCCGATGTGTGGAGGAGAAACCCCGACCGATACAGGTGGAGCTGCGGAGTGGGGGGGGGGTTGACAGTGACATTTTATCTGAAGACGAACATTACATTTATACTGACAAGGGGGTCAATTGAGGACAAATGTTTCCACCTGGACTGCTGGTTACCGCAGCGGGACAGAGCTATCACGAGGCCCGGAGCTGAAGCATGATTTATGCTTCTGCGTTAAATCGACGCAGAGCCTACGGCGTAGGGTACGCGGAGACGCGCACCGTACGGCGCGCGTCCTCGCGTAACCTACGCCGTGGGCTCTGCGTTAGTGTAACGCGGAACCATAAATCAGCCTTAATTGGGCCAGTTTGTAGCAGCACACGCTTATTTATTTAAAACGTCTTGTCAGATCTGTAAATGTCTAATTGACTTGCAGTTTTGGCTCTGGCTGTATATATTTTTTTATCTTAAAGATAGGGAGAGGAAGAGGAAATGAGTTGACAGGGAGTGTGAGAAACAAATAAGGTGGGGAAAAAATGGTATATTATTCTTGCTTAAGATATGTTTAGATATTTATGTAGTATATATTATCTGTTGAGAGGGATAGTTGAAATTATGTAATGTATGTTATATATTTATTGGTATGTAGCACATATATATTTATAGGGGTATTTATGTAGTTTATATAGTGTATATTTATATAGATGTATATAATAGTTGTATTTTCTAGATATTGATATAACATTTATGTAATATTTATATTGTCTATATACTTATATGGATAATTATGTAATAATAGGCATGTTTACAGAGTATTTATATAGATTATATTTATATGGATATTGTGTAGATATAATACTGTAATAGCAATAATGTAAGTGTTATAGAGGGCTATGAACTAGGGAAAAGTGTACACTTCTTCCTACTCCTTTTTTTCGAACATATGTTTATATAAAGATGTAAATGTTTATCTTTTTTATTATTTTTACTTTCATTTTATATACATGTTCGAAATAAAAATTCATTCATCATCATCATCATCATCATCATCATCATCAAGAAGAAGGTTCATCGTGCCGCAGCGCAGGTTATCTAGGAAGTGTCAAAGACATGAACACAATACACCTGAATTAGACGAATGTATTTATAAACTGGAGAAGCGTGAAATCCACCAAAACCGAGAAATTAAATGACCACAACCCGACTCAAAATGGAAGAAATTAATGTTTTAATTTTTACCTTTTTATTTTTATTTTTTTTTTGCATTACAGGGCCCATGGTCTCATAATCTGTGACTTTAGGATGTATAGAAAGAAGTTTATTGCCAAGTAGTCTAACACACACAAGGAATTTGTTGTGGTGATTGGTGCAATACAAAAGAACAAATAATATTAAAAGAGAAAATGTACAACACGTTGGTTTTAAAGTGCCGGAGTAATGAGTCCGTAGCTCTAACCAGGAATTATTTCTTGAATTGATAAACACTCATCACAAGTAACAAGAAGTCACTGATCACTTTCTGAAACCAACCGCTAGTTGTCCTTGTGTTTAATCAAACCCACAAAACTCCCAATTAAGCAACAAGTGGTTATCTTTGCAGACCAGCACAGTGGATTATCTTTTGTTGAGTAGCTTTTAAGATGGTATATTTTTAGGTTTTATTTATTTATTTAAATTTTTTTTATGGATTCAGATGTGAAGTGTTATTTGTATTGAATCTTATTAATATCGTTATTATAGTGATTAACATTGTGAATATGTCTAAGAATTGTCATTACACAACATTAACCACGATTTATCAGACATTTCTAAATGTATGAGTTTTTGTCATCTAATCAGATGTAGCTTCATCTTCAGAATTGTGTGTTTAATGTTCAATGAATTCTCAGATGATCTGATCTCTTGTCTGAATGTGGCAATTGATGTTTTGCAGAAACCTGACCAAGAGTACATTATGAACTAAATGTCTCTTTCACAATAAAACTGGTTGGTTAGGATAACCCATTGTCAGATTTAGTAGCACCATATGTGTAACAATTGAGATGCACTGTTTTTGAATCTTTGAAGAAACATTTCGGATTGGTGTTTTAAGTAGCTTTAAATAACACTGGTGTCTGGTCTGGTTTAAAATGTAATTGCTGTGAATAACTTACCACAACGTTTCCCTCTTAAGGCTACACACATTTACAATCTTACTTTTGGACCCTAAGAATGTGGTTAATTATTAATACTTGTTCAGGGTGTGCAAATTGTAAGGATTATCTTAACTGGAAGACATAACTTGATCCTATTATTAAGTGTGTTTGGGATCTGTCTGGATAATTATTACTGTGATCCCTTCAGGAGACAGAGGGTCATGTTTCTCATAATAGATTTGTTTCTATTTTAATGCAGCAGGACATAGCCGTGAGGATGAAAAGCCCTATTATGAGCCACTCGATGGCCTTGAACTGTTTTGTTTATGTTGCCAGGCCAGTATCATACTACAAAGCTTCACATTTTCTGTGTTTGGAACATTTGAGGTTTCTTTTAGCACATATATAAATGATAACCTGTTTTTTTTTTTTTAAAGAAAAGTAATCATTTCTAGCCTCAGCTGCTGTTTGTTTCAAGGGGCCAACCACTATAGTCTCCCTTGTTTAGATGACAACAGGGGAGATTAGATGTTTAGATAGTGAATGGGTCTCATGACTTGGCATGTGCTTGTCTATTGTGTCATTTCAATAGAATGTGGCCTTGCCAGAGAGGGGGTTTACATGGACACACTGAAGACTGAAACTGCTAAAATGCCTTGAAGGAGGAACTGACTGATTTTAGTGAGCGCAAGGGTTTTTGTATGCATGGTTATCAAATTTAAGATAGAGATGCACCGATCAGGATTTTGAGGGCCAATCACCGATAACTGTTCTCCAAAAGCAGTATCTGCCGATCCTGATATTGCTGATCACGATCACAGCGTGAAATTCATACATTCGTCAATACTGTTGTCTCATGTACAAAACACTGACATTGTATTATTGTATAAAAATTAGGAGATGAGAAAGTATCATGAATTGACTGTTATATTTCAGGCTGAGGCAATATGCAATATTTCACCCTCTAGAGACTCGTAGAGACGACTTGGACTCGGCTTACAAAGAGTAAGTGTAGCTTACTAGCTTAAGCTTTCCTGTGGCAATAATTATGTACAAAATGTGCACCAACACAGACAACAGCAGACATGTCACTCTCTAAAAGTTGATACAAGTTGTAAACTATAAACCTTAGTTTTCCTGTGGAAAGAGGAATTGAAATAAAATGAATTATGAATTATTAAGCCTAGTGAAAGCTTTAGCATTTGCCGCGTGTGAGGAAACTCTTGTGAGTGAAACTCTTCACACTAGAGCTCCAATGTCACTGTCGTCCTGCATGAGGCTTTGGACTGTATATAGTTTGGTATAACTCCGGCGGTCATTCATCAGTGAAATATTTACGACGCGGCAGCGCGTACCGTGGATCCAAGCAATTAACGACGCGTTTAAACCCGGTGTCTTCTAGAACAGAAAGCGGCTGAGCAAAGCATATGAATTCATTACCTTACGATGTAGTTCTTTATTTTTCTTGCTGTTGTTTGTAGGTCTCTGTTACGTTCAGCGGAGTTAGCAGCGTTGCTCTTTTTCTGTGTCTGTCTTAGCGGCAGCCAACTCAATATACTCCTTTGTGTGAAAAACTTTCAAATGTCCTATAAGCTTCGTTGTGTTACAATTCTTTTGTAACATTCCTCCCCAGGGTATCTCCTTTGGACCTTGCAAACTGCAAATTTGTTGTCCTTTTCGGACATTGTAAAACTCCCATACCGGCAACGCCATTTTTAGTGTTGATGTTTTGTAGAGACGGCCACGCCCCCGCAGGACACCTGGGTCTGAGATGTGGGAACGCACGCGTGGGGGGCGGTTTGTTGTTGTAAACGTCATCTGATCGGCCCACTTTGAACTATTATTATTATTATTTTCCGATCAAAACTGATAGGGCCATTATCGGACCGATACCGATCGGGTGCCGATCCATCGGTGCATCTCTAATTTAAAAAGTCAAATTTCAAAAGTATAATTTAAACTAATCTATAATTACAACTCTATCAGGACAGTGGATTATGATAAGACATATTTAGAATGCAGAAAACCTTTCCAGATGCTGTGGTCTTTTGAGGGTCTTAATCTTTCTTGACCTTTCCCATTTCAGCATCAGGAGCCATGCACTACCATAGACTGTACAATAAACGAAGCATCAGTCCCGTTACCCATTGGTTTCTGAAGAGCTGTTTTGAAGCCTTTTTCCTCGTACTGCCATGTTGCCCAGGAAGTTGACAGGAACACACCCACCACATGTCAATCAAAGTTAGTTGTGTTTACCAGCTCCTTCTGATGCCCACCTAAATAGCTGCAGAGCTGCTGCCAAATTTTCACTGCTGAATATCTAATTTCTAAAGCTGCAACGATGCGCAGACGTAATCAATTATTCTGATTATTTAAATACGTTGATTTGCATAGAATGCGTTGCATGCCGCATGTACACAACACCCTGACAATGGCGAGTACAAGTAGCATACACTCATCGAATTAAACTTCTACCTCCCAAAACATAAATTCTAGCATCTAAGGTTTGGACCTTTTCATGGAGAAACCCAACAAAGCGCTATGTAACATCAAAATAGCGTATAGTAGCACAACCGCATATGTGAGCATCTTAAAAGAAAACATCCTGTGGCTCTCCAACATCAAAGTGACGACACTAGAACAATATAATTATTTACCTAATTGACTGCTCTTAAGATGGACATTTTAACATAGGAGTTCATGGAGATTGATTAGCTTTTGGAGCCAGCCTCTATCAGTCAGTCAAGGAACTGCAATGAAACTTGGTTACTCATGACCATTAATGGTTGGATGGTTGGCGCTTGGCTCCAACTTGCACAAGGTCTGCTCTCCTGTCGCCATTTTTGATAAATGAGGAAAGAAATATAGATGAAAAGGACTAAAGGATTAAATAATCTGCACACACAGCCACAGCCAACAATGTAGAAATATTATCGCCAGTGACAGCCGTGCATAAGCATAAATGAGGCTTTAACGTCCAACCTATATGGTGGACCCTTAGAGCTAAAGATTGACAAACTCCTATCTGCTTCTTTAATCTCTGCCACTTTTTAAACCTGTTAACTTCGACAGATTTAGCTTTTTTTTTTTATTTGTAAAGACAACATTCAAACGCAGTCATTTATGTCCACTTCAAACGGCTGAGAAGACACGGCACACTCCAGGCTGAGCAAGCTTAAGGATGAATGAAGAGTTAGAGCTCAGATACAGATGAGGAAAAGCAGTGAATCAAAGCAAAACATATTTAAAATGGGTTTAATTTTATGGCAAAAATAAAAATACTCAGCTAATGTAGCTAAAGCTCATTTCATGGTTGGGCTGTTTTGTAGGTTTATGTGCAACCAGTCCTACAGAGCCGAAACTCAGTATAATGATTCTTTCACATATTATGTAATAAAAAAAAAACCAACATTTTATAATGGTGGAATGATTTTATTCTTTAACAAATCACCTCTTCGCATTTATATGTATACACTGTCCTCATTGCACCTGGAATAAATCATTGGATTCCTTTTGTTGGAGATTAGCTGATGCTCCTGACTTGGAACTTCTGCTGGATTGTCATCGAGGATTTTTTTCCCTCCCCTTTTTTTTGGCTCTCAACATTGACAATGTTTTTTTGTTTTTGTTTGCTTGGTTGTAGGTTAGCAGCAATGGGACTCCTGCAACAACAGATGGCCAGACTGTGCAGACAGCTGAAAATGCGCAGGAGCAACAGCAGCAGCAGCCACCTAATGCATGGCAGGTCATTAAAGGAGTCCTCTTTAGGTGAGTTGGTTCATTTAAATGTTTTAATTTTTGTTATTTTAAATTCTGATATGCTCTCTGACTCTTCGTAAACACATAGTCAGCCCACAGATAAGTGAACTCGGATGCCATTAATGTAATGCTACATTATATATCATAGTGGTCTCACAGCCTAGGGCTGGGGGATATGGCAAAAAAAGTGATCACGATTTTTTTTCCCCATATTGAATGATCTCGATTTTTAAACACGATTTTTTTAAATCAGAAGATCCCCCCTCCCTTCTGGAATAAAATAGAAAGAAACCAGAGATTAGTTTTTTTTTTTATTAACAAATAAAGCAAATAGCATGTTTTAACAAGAGCCATATAGAAAATGGCTCAACAAACAGGTAGTTTTAAGCAGTTTAAAAAAGTTTCAAGTAGTTTTAGCAGACAAAAAAAATTTTCATGATCATTTAAAATGTAAACCAACCAAAAAAGTGCAAGTGAGTGAACTGTAAAACCTGCAGAACTGTGAACAAAAACAGTGCACAGAATATCAAGCCACTAATATTGTTCACTCAAAATTTTAACAAGAATATTTGTCTTATTTCTAGTTAAAATGTCTTATTTTAGTAAAAAAAAATCTCATTAGACTTAAAACAAGACTCATCACTGGAAAAAAACATCGATTTTCACTTAAAATAAGTAGAAAAATCTGCCAGGAACAAGATTTTTTTGCTTGTAATGAGAAGATAAATCTTGTCCCACTGGCGGATTTTCCTACTTATTTCAAGTGAAAATTTACTTGAAACAGATGAAAATTGTCAAATAAGTTATTTTTCTGGTGATGACTCTAAATGTTGAAATAGCAGTAAAACCACATTCATTTTTATTTCAGGGGGGATGATTTTGACTGTTTTTATTTCAGGAGGGGGGGGGGGGGGGGGGTTTTTGATTTTGATGGACAGCTTTCAGCAGAGGCTTCAGAGCTTCTGGTGTCCGGGATCCCTTCAGCTCCTTGTATTCCCCAAATCCTTGAATACTTCTCCTCCTCTCCACTTTTAAAGAAAGATTAAAATATCTTCTTTGCATTCTTTCTATTGCTTTCTCACACTCTCGACTCCCGGGACCTCCGTAAACTGATTTATGGTTCCGCGGTACACCAACGCAGACCCTACGCCGTATGCTACGCGGTGACGCGCACGTACGTTGCGCGTCACCGCGTACCATACGGCGTAGGCTCTGCGTCGATTTAGCGCGGAACCATAAATCAGGCTTTATGAGTGAACGTCTCACGAGGGGCAGTCGCGTTGCGACGCCACTGTAGCCAAATCGCAAGGAGAAAACAGAGTACTGTGAGCTCATGAGAAGTCCCGGTACGCCGTAAAAAGTCCCGGTACGCCAGAGGCTAACATTGAGAAGTGGGGGTACTCCGTACCGTTGCGTGCCGGCCCACTTAAAGCACTGCCTAAAGCCTGAATTATGGTTCCGCCTTAAATCGACGCAGAGTTCTGCGTTGTTGTAACGCGGAGCAATAAATCAGCCTTCACCCGGTACATACATAGGTTCCTCTAAACATCTGTCCCCACTACAGTTTTAACTAAAAGAAAATGTGCTCCTATGGTCATGCAACTTGCAGCGGCATGTCATGCGCATCATCAATTAATGCAGACAGCGCGTTGCCAGGAAAGCGGGTTGTGATTGGTTGTCGTGCACTTTGCTGCAGCATGTTTTGCACGTGATCGAGAAAGTAGACCCACAGCTGATCACCGTGATCGAACTTAATTTGATCGCGATCACAAATCGAGATCGTATAATCGCCCAGCCCTATCACAGCCCTAATGAAAGAGCCAAGGAGATGGGTAAAAGTGAGTTGAGCCGGTACCTGTGACCCCAGCTGACCCTGTTTCAGGTCTTTGTAAGGAATTTTCACCCCATGTTGCTACTTCTGTCTTTATGACCATTCAAGCTTTTATGTGCAGATTGGAGCATAAGTGATATAGGCAAAAAGCAAACAGACATTTTGTTGTTGGACTTGAAGAGTTGACAAAATACAACACTCTTAAAATTCCCCATCCATAGAAAACACATTTTTCATCTTGTCAGCATCTCCATTTAATATTTGTTACATGTGACAATGCATATCATTGGCGCAAATGTCCATTAACTCCATGGCAGTGGATGTCAGACCTGGAGTGTGCAGCAAATGACTTGCAGCCTCATTGTCAAACAAGGTCAAACAACCCACATGTTTTGTGTAGAATATTGAAGGAACAACCCCTGACTACATGTGGGATGGGGCTTTATGGCTAATTTACATGCTATACGAGGAGTGGACACAATGAGAGGCCAACTCAGGTTGTGAGAAGTTGATCACTGTACAGTGCTGGCTGCATAGCAACTTCCACTTGGATGTGATCTTGTATAATTTGACTTTTTCTTCTTCTTTAGAAGAACATATACAACTGAATTACCCCAACATTAGAATTTGTCATTTCTAAGCACGGCAGAGACTATGAAAAACAGTATCATCTGCTGTTTGGTGGACATATTGATCGTGCCAGATTGTCATATTCATAATGCTCCATTCACTAAATATGGAAAAGGGTGTCGAGTCATAGCCAAGTGACTCAAATAGTATGAAAATTTATACCAGTAGGGGATTTTTATTTATTTATTTTTTTCATTGTATTTTATTGTCATACATCAAAAAATGGAGGACATTTAATGAACACAGTGCAGTATTTATTTCAGTTAAAAAAGTGTGACAACTGAAAGGCAATCAAGAGTTGTTTACCCAAGGTATTGCAAATGTTGTGAGATGTTTTATGTTATTACCCAGTTCCTCTGAGGCAATGGTCATTCCTACGTATCATGCTCATAAGCATGTAGAAATAGAAATAGAAAGCCTTTATTATCATTATACTTCTACAATGAAATTAGGCAGCAGCTCTGTCAAAGTGCAAAACAAATTCAAGACTATATAAGCAATTAAACTGTACACAACAAAAATGAACAAAGAAAGTAAACATAAATATATATATATATATACACTATAAGAAAAGAGTGAATGGGAGAATAAAATAAAAATGTACATGAATGGGTGGAGGAATATTGCACTTGGATGGGTGGAAGAATATTGCACTGAAAGGATGGAAGAGTATTGCACATAGATAGGATAGATAGATGTGTGTTTGAAGATGGGACAATTGTAGTGTTTCTGTGGCACCTACTTTAAAAACACCATCTTTAGGCATTCAGTCAAATATTCTTACCAATCAGCAACCCAACTGTAGAAGAGCAGTCTTTTATTGGACCAACTATATAATTTCAAATGTCATTCTTTGGCACTAGACATTTGATTTCTCATCAGGATCAGGATTTAGAGTGTACATGTGCTAAACAATTGTATGATATTCTATTAGCACAGATTCTGCTATTATATAAATGTCCTATGATTAAGAAAAATGAATTGAAAGAATCACCCCCCATCCAGTTCATTCAAACAATCCCTGTACGTTACATATGTCTGAGGCGCAGTTCCAAATGTTATTTGGGTCAGATATGTACTGCAATAAAATAAAAAGGGAAATGGGCACACAATTTTCAACAAACACTGATACTCAAACACTTAAATTCAAAAATAGGATCTTGATTGATGCAGTACAAACATGAATTAATGAGTGATAGCCACTTTTTTTTTTGGTCAAACGTCTATGGTTGTGATTAAAATTGTCCATAAACCTGCATACAGCAGATGGTAGCATTTGCAAAGAGAGTAATTCATGGGATTCCAGATAATTTTGAAGTCCCGAGTCCAAGGTGTGTGAAACTGAGATCTTATCTAAAGTGAATGTCATTTTTTGTGAACATGATGCCTGTTCTTCACTTAAGTCACTGATCTATAAGTCAATAAAAGTCTATAACACAAGATTTAGAAAAACAAATCTGTGCCAAAGGGGTAGGTATACAATGAAGATAATCATAAGTCCTAAAGTGGACTTCAGAAGTAACATTGAGAAGCTTTTACTGTTTTTTTTTTATTTCTCTTTTTTTGTTATTACAACAAATGATGGCTTCTCTTTGCTACAGACTGTTTTTCTCATTTGACCCCTCACCTGTTTATCATCCATGAAAGGCATGTCTTTTTAAGTCTGCGTGTATTGTAGTTTGACTGGATACAGACAAATCTCACTAGCCTAAAACAGGTTTCATTCACCTGTAGCAGGTATTTATCAGATAATGGCATCGAAACCTTGTCTGAGAATTTTTGTTTGCTATTGTAACCTTGCTCAACTCCCCTTCTGCTTGCTTTTTTAATACTTGTTATTCTTTAATTCCATTTCTCCCTCTTAAACTTTATATTGACCCAATCTCCCCATGCCTCTCTCTTAATCTGAACGTGTTCCATCAGAATCTTCATAATCTGGGCGATCAGTAGCTGGTTCCGCCGAGGGCCGTCCACTCCTGACCCCAACACACCTGCAGGTGCACCCAGAGTTCCCAGCAGGAACCTGTTCTCCAAAGACACCCTCATGGTATTGCTCATATCTTTTCCATAGATTTCCATTATGAGGTATTCAACCTTAGCAGTTCAATTCAAGGTCATAATTCCTAAACAATTGCCAAACTCTTATCCCCTTAAGTAATTAAAATGTAAGCCAGTGTTCTCTCTCTTCCCCTGACTAACTGGCTGTATCTGTTCTAATGCTCTAATATGATAAACACCTTTTATTTTCTCACCGTGCCTGCAGGACCTGTATGTGTACGTGTCGCAGGAGGAAGTGTTCTCTGACTTCAACAATACAGACGACCTGTTCTGGTTCCACAGAGACCTGGTCTATGGAGACTGGACCACGGGGGAGGAGGGCGATGGCTGCTATGAGTTCAATAAGGAGTTGGACATCCCAGAGGTACGGTTGACTGAGGATGGTGGGGACGTACAATGTTAGGGCAAAGCATGCCAGAAAGTAGTGGGTTGATGATAAAGAAACTGGTTTGATCTTAGGAAACAAGAGCTTTATGTTGATGGACAGGAACAACCAGTTAATAGTGAAGTCGATGTTTAGTGTTTTCATGTGGCTGAAACATTAATACAGCCTTCTGTTTGATGTGTGATTGCAGAAAGTACTGCAGAACGGCTCTCTGTACATGCACGTGTACTTCACCAAAAGTGGATTCCATCCAGACCCCAAACGTAAGGGGCAGTATCGCAGATTGGCAACAGTTCATTCAACGCGAAGTAAGAACCTGGATATAAGTTATAACGATAAAATGCCTGAGTGTTTCAAGCGCTAATCCCCCCCCCCTTTTTTTTTAAATTTTTTTTATTTAAACTCTTTCAGGGCTGAATAAATTCAAACGGAGAAAGTTCATGAAAACCAAGAATCTGCTCACAGGGGAGACGGAAGCAGATCCCGAGATGATTAAGGTTAATATCTTATTTTGTTCTACATGCATCACCCAAAGAGAATTTGGCGACTTTGTATTGCTCCAATCTATTGCAGCAGTTTAAAATAATTGTATTTGTATTTTCGTTTGCTTGAAAAGGAAAGTCTTTGTCCCATTTTTCAGCAGGAGAACCAAAAAAGAAAAAAAAGCTTTCCATTTGTTGTTGATTACCGGGAGTGTCTGTTTGCACTGACATGTCTGACATATATTTGTTCTTCCTCACAGCGGGCTGAAAGCCATGGTCCAGTGGAAATAATCTCACACTGGCACCCCAACCTCACCATCAACATGGTAGATGATCACACAGCCTGGGTGAAAGGTTCTGTTCCACCCCCTCTAGACCAGTGTAAGTTTCTGTAAATATTTTTCTAAATATCTTAAGTGTTTCAGAATGTAAATTTCTCACTTAATTAACATGCTTTTCTTATCTATGTTTTGTTTTTCGGTCTATGTTAAAAGTTTGTCTAATAATTCTGTTTTTCTTAAAAAAGATGTTAAGTTTGATGCAGTCAGCGGGGACTACTATCCCATTGTGTACTTCAACGACTACTGGAACCTTCAGAAGGACTACTACCCGATCAATGACACCCTGACAAAACTCCCTCTACGTCTCATTTACTGCCCGCTATCTTTGTGGCGCTGGCAGCTGTATGCTGCGCAGAATGCTCGCTCACCCTGGAATTTCCTCCCTGAGGACACCTATGAGCAGTCGGATGAAGACCAAGACTCTGTTAAGGTAAGTACTCATGGGTCAGAAGGCTCAAAGGAAAATATTTGCTGCAAAGATGAGTTCTTCCCTGCCAGCCTGTCCTTAACATACATGTGCCACTTTGGCTATTGGTAGTTCTGTGAGTATCATCATCACTGGTGCAGAGGCATGTCAGCAGTGCAGCACAAAAGTGACAATTATTGTTTTGCCTTCCCAAGTTGAAGTTGTTCTTATTGTTATTTAAAAACAGGTTGCTCTTTTGGAAACCAACCCATACCTGCTGGGGCTCACCATTGTTGTCTCCATTGTGCACAGCATCTTTGAGTTTCTCGCCTTCAAAAATGGTAAGATCACAACAATCCTTAAGCAAGTATTTTACTTTAAAACATTAATCAGATTTTGCACAGTGCTTCAGCTCCCAACCTTACCTTACCACCATTTTCTTGTCAGATATCCAGTTTTGGAACAGCAGACAGTCCCTAGAAGGTTTGTCTGTGCGCTCCATCATATTTGGAGTGTTTCAGTCTGGAGTGGTGCTGCTGTACATTCTGGACAATGAAACCAACTTTGTGGTCCAGGTCAGCGTCTTCATTGGTCTTCTTATTGACCTGTGGAAAATCACCAAGGTCATGGATGTCAAAGTAAGTGGAAAAAAAATCCCAACTTGTTTTGGATATATGGACATGCACTATCTAGATTAATGTTGATGTTTTAAGATTACCTGCTTAAAGTAAAGAAAAATAACCCAATTTTAAAAAAATTATTAAGAAATGCCTGGTCAATTATTCCAAGAAAATTATTTCGTATTACATCTCTGACGCGTTAGTTGTTTTCAGTTAATGGGATGGAAACCCTGTTTTTAATTAACAAATAAAAGGACCTGTCAAACTCTGATATTTTGAAGCACTTTTAGGAAATGTGTCATGGTCCAAACAAGGGAGTTTTTTGAGTTATTAAGAAAAACCGTAATTGATGTTGATCAGGCTGGATACTTTAAGAAGTCATCTCTGAACCGATTGAACGTCAGATCTGTTGTCAATCAGAAGTAACCTGGGTCTTTGTATAGTGTATTTTTACATACTGTTGTCATAGTAATGTCAAACTGGCTATTCGTTACTGAATAAATAATTGAGAATAATAATAATTTTGTCATAAGTTTAGCTTTGTTTAATTGGATGAATTATTATTTATGTAGAACTTGCACTGTACTTTTTTGTTTTGGCTTCTGTTATACTCGCCATATTCCCATAATCATGTATTGTTGTCTTCCCTCTAGTTGGACAGAGAGAACAAAATTGCAGGGATTATTCCAAGATTGGTATTCACAGACAAGTCAACATATGTGCAGTCTTCAACCAAAATTTATGATGATGTGAGTATATTCAGTACTGAAATGTAACTATCCAAACACTAGCCACACTGTCATTTTCTAATGTACGTTTAGAGCACATTATGTTATGTAAAACATGAAATGATAAACTCTTATCAAGTAACGCAAGCAAATCAATAAGAATGTCTGTCCTTCATTCTCAATTTTTTTAACCGTTTCCTCTTTTCCTATTTACAGATGGCCTTCAAGTACTTATCGTGGCTGCTCTACCCTCTGTTTGGCTGCTATGCTGTCTACAGTTTATTGTATGTAGAGCACAAAGGCTGGTACTCATGGGTACTCAGCATGCTTTATGGCTTCTTGTTAACTTTTGGTAAGTTTGAAGCATTTAAAGGCTACATTAAAAATTATTTATATATATATATATATATATATAATGACAGAAATACGCTTAATGCATTAACTTTAAATCGAAAGTCATTAAAATCTGTAACATGTAGAAAACAAAAACTTTCTAAACAAAACGTGTTGAATATAGACAACTTGTATCCTGACAGATTTGGACATCATTTATTTGTGAAAACACTCACCTGCTGTACTTTATCCCAAATAGACAAATGAAATGTATTATCTTTACGCTTTTTATATTCACACTTTTCCAAGTCACAACCTCCAGTTAAACAAAAAACAAACTTGAGTCATTCACCTCAGTGGAATCTGTATTTAATTTTTCTTTACTAACCAAACTCTATTCTGTTAAGAAAATCTTGAATTTGATGCAGCACCACACACTGGAAGAGAAAAATGATTACAATAGGGCTACATCCCCTTTCGGTTATTTCAGTTTCAAATTGTTTCAACAGAAGATGTTAATTGTTACTGTTGTCATTTCTTAGCAGATTCAAAATGTCAGGTACTGAACGGTTTGTGGTCGTCTGACTTGTTCATGGTGTCCCATGTATTTTCAGTAGGTCACAGATCTGTACTGCTAGCCTTCCAGTCATTGTCTTTTTGAAATGATCACGTGGGAAAAGAGATCCAGTTTACACATCCTGGCGATAATACCTTTGCATACATCTAAGTCATCATGACATACTGAAAATCAATAACTTCCTGTAATTTTCTGTTGCATAAAGGTTTTAATTAACAATTAGACTGAGATTTCTGTTGAATTTTAGAAAACAAAACAGGGACACATGTCCAACAGATTCTGTCCCTCTTCTGTCAAACCTTTGGGCTTCAAAATGTTTTATTATTTGTATCTGTCTTATTTGCCTCAGATGAGTGTTTACACATACAGCTAATGTGTTTATCCTTGCATCATAATTTCATACCCAACTCCCAAAAGCCTCCACTAATGTGCTAGATATTATTAGCCATGCAGGCAGACAGTCATGTTGCCTGTTGATTATTTTACTTGTCAATGAAAATGTTTATATAACCAGATGCTTTCTTTGTCTGTTTTGGCTTTAAGGTTTCATTACAATGACGCCACAGCTATTCATCAACTACAAAATGAAATCTGTGGCCCACCTCCCATGGAGGATGCTCACCTACAAGGCTCTTAATACTTTTATTGATGACCTGTTTGCCTTTGTCATCAAGATGCCCATGATGTACAGGATAGGATGCCTCAGAGATGGTGAGTCTGTCCTGATCCAGAATCTTTTTCAGAGGAAGTGAAATAATCGTCTAAAACAACTCCATTCACTGCTCTCTACAGTCATTTAAAAGACAATTTTGAGTGTGTCAGACGAGTGCAGTGTTTTGCTGCAGGTATGACCTGGGCAGCTATGAATGTTTCCAACTCCTGCGGGTCAAACCCACTCTTTCAATGGCTTTTGTAACTGCAGAGAGAATAAAAATGTTAAAATCATGAGGCTGGAGAGAGAGAGAGAGAGAAGGGTGAGGAGGACGATTAGGCTTTAGAGAAAGAGAGAAAATTGTCTCAAACATTTCTCTGTGAGTGAGCAAGAAACTGCAGAGGATAATAGTATTCCCATCCACATAAGTGTTTTGAAGTTGTGCATTGCCAAAGGTTGATGGAAACAGCGAAAGTGTCAGCCAATAATTCTAATGAACATTCATGGTTAATTCTCATTGACTTTAAAGAAATATCCCAACATGACCAATTGGAAAAAAACCTTTTATTTTGCGTTCTCTCATGTACGGCCATGGTGAGAGTTCTTTGTCATCTCTGTAGGTTTTGGTTTTGTCTAGCACCCACTACTGTGTATTACAGCCATGCATATGTAGCCTATAGCGCCACCTTCTGTTGATGCAGCCTAGTTTACGCGTTCCAAGCTGGTTAGTGGATACGGGCCTTATGTGTGTTTTGCATCCAGCAGTATTTTAGAACTTCAGATTTGCTTGGCGTTTTATCATTCAGTGAGAGTGGTTTGGTGAAACCACAACTTATATCTGGAAAAAACAAAATTGTATCCACTTTATAAAATCTACTGCAAGGGCTTGGTTTCACGCATGCTTTACTGTGGTTTGCCTTTATGAACTTTGTTTTGGTGCACAGTTTAGAATAATTTGAGTAACTGCAGCAGGTGGGCGTTACTGTCTTGATGTTTCATATGTGTCTTACCAGAGTTACTACTGCTTGCAGTTTTGGCAGCTTAACAAACTTTCTGAGAGCTGTGTATTTAAGTTTAGATAATACAAAAGATAGGTTGGATTTTAAAACAGCTTCTTGAAACAGGATTGGAACTGAAAGGAGACACACATGAGGAAAAAGGATCTGAACTGTATTAATTTCTCTCTGGACTAACCTCAGTTTATCTCCCTGCAGATGTGGTTTTCTTCATCTATCTTTACCAGCGCTGGATCTATCGGGTCGATCCCAACAGGGTCAATGAGTTTGGCACCAGCGGAGCTGACCAGACTCAGAACGGCACAGCAGAAGTGGCCGCCATCACAAATAAGCCAGAGGAGGAGAAGAAGAACGACTAAGCCAGACCTCGCACTTATCTTCCCTCGTACCCCTGACTGCTGGGGTGAAGAGGACTTGTAGAAATTGGGCAGGGAGGGGCATGAGCGTTTAGCTGTCATGGACGCCGCTTCAAAAAGGAAAAAAAAAAAGAAGAAAAAATACAGTTTAAATCTTCCCTCTGATTTCTGTGTAGATCCACAGAGAATCATCTTCAGTGTAGACTTGGTAAATTTTTTCATTTTTGTTCCCCACCCAATCCAATCCTCTCATTTTGCAGTTCAAGTGAAGTAAAACAAAATGTGATGTACTGTATTCTGTATTTTTTTTTTTTTCTTTTCTGAGGGTAAAAGTGTCCTGGAGTAGATGTTTGGGAGGGGAACAGGTTGCAGTAATATTTTTTTTTTATACAGGGAAGAAAGAGGCCAAGTGCAACTTGTGTTCTTTGTGTAGGTTTCTTGTGAATTTTTCTTTTCATTCCATGTGAGCACCATGTTCTGGTTGCCTGGAAACTGGTGTGTAGTGCTGGAGGGAACTGGAAAGATCCTGAGCCAAACTGAAGGCTGAGGAAGAGACGTGACATGATGGACAACACTGCGGGGCACTACCCACAAAACAATGACTACTACCCTCAATTTTAAACAAATGCTTAATGTTCTAAACTTGAACAAAAAAAAGAATAACAGCCTTGTTGGTATTAATATAAATATATTAATATTGTCAATGATATACTTTTGTTTCCAGTCACTGAAACATTCTTTTGTATGTCCTCAAACTGTACAGACTCCTGTTAATAATACTGATGTCAAAACTGTCTAGCAATGAATAATTGATTATTATCCCCCCCCATTTCACCGTGGCTCTTTGATTTTCAAAATCATCTCACCGTCATGATCCAGATTGGGTCACCTGACAGACAGGAGGCTCTCAGGTGTGTGATGGAAGAATTAGTCTTTCTTTCTCTTTTTAATGAGTGCTGAAAGTCCTGAAAGGAATTGGGTTCTGTGTTGGTACATATTAGATTTTTGGACATTCATGTTTATAGTAAAACTGAGTGTGATTTAAAATGTCTATGCAAAGCTTTTTTTCCCCGTCAAGTTTAATCATAATTTTTCTTAGTGTTCGAAAATGATATTTTTGCATGAAACTCACTTTTTCACACTAGTTTTCATTGACAGAATGCTGGAAATGCAATTGTTGTGCTTTTACAGGATTTACATTACTGGACTATGATCCCATCTGAATTATTCATTATTACACCAGTTTTGTTTTTTTTCCTGCCCCTTTCCGTGGGTTATTTACACCTGAAGAATGACAGAAAATTGTGAACAGCTATCACAAGCCTAAAGATGAACGTTTGAAGACATTCAGTTTACAAATAAATATAAAGCATAACATTTAAATATTCTTAAACAAAGAAAAAAAAATCAGCTTAGTGTAAACGTATCTATTTGTGAATTTACAATTTGAAAAAGACTCTGGTAGTGTACAGTTCTGAGCAAGAGTTGAATAAAAATACATGATAGTTTATATTTTGCTTTTAACTTGGAAAATCCAGCAAAGTAATAAAACGTTCATCTAAATTGAGCCTCATCTTAAACATACATGGTTTTCAAGGCACCTGGCAGATAAGACCTTCCAGTAGGAGCTTGCTAGAACTCCTCTGTGAATATGCCTCATCTTGTCACATGTTCCTACACCAACTCTGATGTCAGGGCTGAGGCAGCTGGTGTAGATGAAGATAGAGAATGGGAAGAATGCCACAAAAAGCAGAATAAAGTTTGTGTGCATGAAATGGACAATGGCACAAATATTCTGTTACCTGCTTGAAAACCTTATCCATTCTGACAGACTGCGGGGAGGCCACAAAAGTCGCATTTACCCATATTTAAGATAAATCCAAGTGTGTGGGTGATTAAATAATCCCCTACAAATACATGTGCCTGATTCTTTCGTTCACATTTACATCAGAAATGTAAACACGTCGGTTTATGCCCATTAATGGAGAAGCAAATCCTACTATGGGGACTTGTGTGTGACAGAGCACATTTTAAAGGTATTGTGACATCATTTTTAACATGCTTTTAACACTATTAAAAGTCTTGGCCAACATCCCTCAAATGTGTCTAAAAGAGTGTAACAAGAAAAACTTCACTCTTAGTACTCTTTTCCTGGCTTTTTATTACAGTGTTTTTTTGCGCCGTGAAAAATGCTTCCTTTCCCCCCTTTCCTGTCAATCATTGCTCCGCTCCTCCTCCAAACCTCCTCCAGCCCAACCATACGCTCACAGCGGCGTCGGAGCGACAGGCGAAGCATGCACGGAAGAGCAGCAGGGAGAACCACAGCAAACAATCATAAAAATAAAGGCATGCAAGCAGCACTGTCCCCTTATCTTAAGTCCAGTCAGTGGCCGCGGGTCTTCTTAGCAGTTTTCCTCCGGTGATTAGAACAAAAGACGCTCTAAACAGCTCCGTGTTAAGCCTCATTTATGGTTCCGCGTTAAATCGACGCAGAGCGTACGCCGTAGGGTTCAGCGTATGGTGCGCGTCGCAGCGTAACCCTACGCCGTAGGTTCTGCGTCGGTGTAACGCGGAACCATAAATCAGCCTTTATGGTGCGCTGGAGAGGAGGCAGGGAGCTGGGTGGAGGGGGCGGTGATTTAGCGGGCCCTGACGTCACGGCCCGCCACCAAACCACATGCGCCGTTTTTGCACAGTTATGCGGAAAATCCCAGAAAGCACACAATACACTGAATGTTAAAAGTTCGTTGTTTTTTGGGTGTAATTGATGTCAAGACACCCAACAAAACACAAAAAATCAAGAAAAAATTGTTTTTCATGTCACAATCCCTTTAAAGTTTTGAAATGTATAATGACAAAATAATTTACAATCTGCATCTCAAAAAAGGATTTCATGAACCACACTGTTGCAGCAATTTATGAAACCTGAAACTGCCCCCATGATGATTTATCTCTGGATGTGGGAGTGTTTAATCTGCTGTGTGTCTCTTTGTGGTAGCATGTTTAGGAAGTTTAAATTTGCTTTGCAGGTAGATATTTCTTGATGTGTATGTCTATCAGGCTACAAATTTGGCTGAGTCACTGCTTCCACTAAACGCCTCAACTTCCTCTAAATGGCATTTTCTCCAAGTGACCAGCAGGTGTCGCTGCTGCATGTAATATAACTCCATTCTGAATGACACTGCAGGGGTGTTACTTACTACACGTGCAGAGTTGGTATTGGTGAGGATTCACCACTGCCCTCCTCACGAGGAAACCTTTCTTTCGCCCTGGAGAGGTTGGATAATGGGCTAATGCCACCGGGACAAAAGCTTGCCTTTGTCATCTAATGTATGCGCGAGGGGACGTGAAGGCTCATTTTATTATTTGCAAATTATTGTGCATGTATGGGTTGCCAACTCCCTGTAAAATAAATAAGGCACACCTCATCGGCAGCTTTCACCCTTCCTGGCGTGGTGAATTTTTTTAGCCCCTTTTTTGTGAGTGAAACGATTTTTTAACTGACTCGAACCTGAATTGAATTAGATGCATATTTTTGAATGCCAATGGAAAACAAATTATTATCCAGCAATTCACTTTAATACAAAATAACAAAATTAACTGAATAAAATAAGTATCTTTCTTAAACAGAAACCTGTCCTGCCTAACTTAAAATGGTATACATGAATATAAAACAATAGAAAGAAAGCAGGACATCCATTCTGTAATAGTGCACATTTTTTGTGCTCGGTCCAGAGCAATCCTCTCAATCAGCTCTCCTAAGAGGAGACAAATGAACATACATTACACATTAGTTCATTTGTCATAAAACTGTAAAAGCAGCAGTAATACTAAAGTAACACTTTACTGTTTTTATATATATATATATATATATATATATATATATATATATATATATATATATATATATATATATATGGTAGTCTTGAAAATGTCACAACGACAGAGACAGCACTTCATTGTGTATCATTCTATACAGGAAACATTGTAGTGGCCACTCACTAGCATGACCTATAAATGACATTTATGTATATGACAGTAAAGTATAACGTCTGAATATTAGTTTATATAGCTTAACTGCACTTTTGTAACACCTAGTTACAAGCACACCTGTGCCTCCAGCATGGCCGCCGCGTCCCAGAATGCACCTTGGTTGCCACTCTCTATAACAAAAGTAAAAACAGAAAGTCTGTAGAAAACGTGTAAGGATATTTGTGCATCAAAGGCCACGACTGTAAGCTACAGTTAGTAAAACAGAAAAAAATAAGTTATGAACTCAACAGCTCAGAATCAGAATCAGCTTTATTGGCCAAGTTTGAACATTGCCCGACAAGGAATTTGACTTTATTCCGCTCACTGTACCCAGATTTAAAAGTAGCAACAGTAAATAACAAATGTACAGTAAATAAACTATTATGTGGCACTTATTAACATATATACAATACAATTTAAAAAGTGAAAGGTGCAGCAGTAGCCTACTGGGGTAGACATGGTAATGACAGCTCTTAATAACAAATGTACAATTTTTAAAAAGTGAGAGGTGCAGCAGAATGAGGTAGATATGATAGATTATTGGGAGGTGCGTTGTTACAACATATTGCACTGTAATTGATTCTCTGAGACTCTATGAGTTAGCTCAATGCCATTTTCCATTGGCATTTTATGACTATTCTTTGACTCTCCCAGCAGGGGTGCAGACCCGATGTCAGGATTGGGGGGGGACACCAACGTGATTTTAATTTTAAATTTTTTGCCAATATGCAACTCATACCATGCCATAAATTGGTAATGGCTCGCCAAAAAATACTGCACAGCCCGTCTCTGATCAACCAATTGATTATTGAAAAGGCTTCGTTGAAAACAGACGCATACGACCGGGAGGAGGCAGGAAAACAGCGGAGAAGTGAGCCACATGTTGGCTACGGGCAGGTACGAATGTAAACAGAACGTTGACAAAAAGTAATTGTCGAGCCCGTCAAAAATGTTAAAAATATTAATTCAGACTAAAAAAAAAATGTATGGAGTAGCAATACTTTCATTCTGTACACCTCAAAACGCACCGTGGATGTATTATTTTTTTAGAAATATATTTTTAATAAATATTCTACATATTCAACCTTTAAGTCTGAAAATACATTTGTTCAATTTTTAATAATTTAGGGTATTTTTTTCCCTTTTCATTTCAATTCATGTTTTTCAGAAATTGGGGGGGACATGTCCCCCCCGTCCCCCCCGGGATCTGCACCCATGTCTCCCAGTAATACGGGACAAAGTGCGTCCCTTTTCAGCTCAATACGGGACGATTCCGTTTTTCCAGGGACGGTTGGCAACCCTATGTGCATGCGATAAAGCGAAAGTCTAAAAACTAAAAAGCAACGAGGCCTGCACTCAGATTACGTATTGGAAAAAAAAAAGATATCACCTTTTTTGGTCCGAGACACCCCCCCGAGGGGTGTGTGAATATTACATAATAATAACCTCAGAAGGCTCGTACCTGCAGCAGAAGAGCTGGAGCCCCGTGGGAGTTTCCACCAGAGCTGACGTGACACTCGGGGGATTTCCACTTTCTAGGCGGCCAATCAGAGCTTTAGAGGAAACTAAAGTGAGGCAAACTTCACGACGGCTATCATTGTACACATGGCTTGAAAACGGCGTGACAGCTCGTCGGGTTAGAGAGCCAGAGCCGCTCCGGAGCTGCAGCTTCATCTGAGAGCAATAACAAGTGGAGGAAACCGGTTACTGCGACGATTCAGCGACTTTAAAAGGTTTTAAGAAGTCATTTACATGCGATGAAAGACATGGAGATCTTTACCGGGGCCCCTGGTAGGTTTTTTCTTCTCTTTTAAGTGTGCGTGTGTTGAAGATGACATCACCCTGAAGTATGTGGTTCTGTCACAGCAGAGGAGCCAACACCCAGTCCCGGGATAAACACCCTCCTGTCCGCGGCTCAGGTACACTTTCCCGTCCCCCAGGACGAGTTTGGTGAGTTTGATTTGGTGCCGTTTTAACTCTCATAAAGATACTGTAAAAGGGTCATAAATTTCTAGACGCATAGCGTCATTGCAAAGTTTGTCCCGAGCTGAACCATCATGGATCACCAGAATAATAAGCGATGCTGCGGCCGCTTCCTTGTTTTGAGATTGTGTCATAATTATTAAGATGGCGCTGAGGTCCAGTGAGTAGTTTTGCTCTATGTGTTTCATTATTGTTGGCAGTACTGGAGTTGAGGGGGGATGAGGGGGGATGGCATCCCCCCTGAAATAAAAACGGTCAAAATCATCCCCCCTGTAAAACTGCCATCCCCCCTTTCCATCCCTTATGTCATTTCATCAATGAATGTGGTTTTACTGCTATTTCAACATTTAGAGTCATCACCAGAAAAATAACTTATTTGACAATTTTCACCTGTTTCAAGTAAATTTTCACTTGAAAAAAGTAGTAATGTCTCATTACTAAAATGAGACATTTTAACTAGAAATAAGACAAATATTCTTGTTAAGATTTTGAATTTTTGCAGTGATCCATTTTACTTATCCTGTGAAGGACAGAATCATATTGATAAGTTCAGAAAACTGTTTTTTATTGTTGTGTTTTGATGTATTTGATGTAAGCCCAGTGGATATTTAAAGCTTACAGAAGGCTGCATTTAACTGCTGCTATGTCATTCCTGCAGTATTTTGCAGGTGTTTTGGTCAGTGCTATTATTTGTAATATATTATATTATTTGTAATCAGCACAAATTATCTGTCCCCATATTATAAAATCCACCATCCCCCCTGATTTTTTTTTTACAACTCGAGTACTGATTGTTGGTAATGCGTAATCACATTCCTCAATGGTTGCAACAGCAGTTCAGAAGCATGAGGAGAAGTTAAATGTAAATCGGTACTAAGAAAGCCATCTCATAATTGCAAAAAAAAAAAAAACCCGAAAAACTAACTTCTAATAAAGATACCGGTTTAAACCATAACCCCCTTGTTAATTGCATTAGGCATCTTTCTGAGCTGGTTTGTTTATGTTTGCACATCATGGCTGCAGGAAACCAGTTTCTGACAAGTGACATTCATGACAGCTCTCAAGTACCATAGCAATCCAGTTGAACCTATTGTGGAAGTGACTTAAGAGGCTCAGCTTGAGCTGGAAACGGAGGACATACTGTGTTAATTCTTTACCTTATTGTTTAAACATGTACATGCAGTAATGTACGTCTGCAGAAGCCTGAAATTAACTGAATGAAATATTTCATTTCATTTCATTTCATTTCATTTATTCCATTCATGGTATATATTCTCAATAATGTTGTACAAAATTTCATAAAGTACACATTATCACCATGAAAGAAAAGGAGCAGCAAGAAGAAAACTTATGATACCTGCCCCTCTCCGTTAATACAGTTACGTTGACTTACTGAACACCAATCTATCTATCACATATTTATAACATGAAAACAAACAAAAAATACCACTCTATCTATTATTTTTCTCTTTCCCCTTCTTCTTTTTTGTAGGCACTTATCTTCTCCTTTTTAAACATTTTCTTAAGTTGATACAAACTTGTGCAACCTCTCAGTTCCTTGCTTTGTCCATGCCATAATGTTACACCTGTAACAGAAATACACCTTTGTTTTATGTTTAGCCTTGCAAAAGTATGTTTGAACTCATGTTTAAGTCTGTTGTCTTCATCCTCCAATCTGAACAAATTTTGCAACTGTTCTGGTAACGATCTATTATAATATTAAGAAACTTGTAAACTACAGTTGTGTATACCATAATTTGCCTTTATTTATTTATTTATTTATTTATTTTATACTTCTGCCAGTTGCAGCTTCATTACTCCAACTAAAAGGAGCATTTATAGGATTTTGTGATTTTGGATTAAGCAGTGAACTAAAAATAGATCAGCTTTCAACCACTTTCAACCATTTGTTTCAGTTCACTTTTAGAACTAGTATTCGTCTCTCATCATAATAAACACATATGTTATATGAATTTTTTCCCCTCCTAATGTAGACCTTATTGAAGACATTATCAATGAATACCGTCCGCCAGAAGGCCGAGTGGTTCTCCCCGAACCGCCCGCTCCCCCTGAGCACCTGGGCTGCCAGCGCTCCTTCAGCGAGGACCAGCCTTCCCTCTGGCAGAACTCCTCTTCCACCTCCAAGCCTGTACTGGTGCCGAGAGGCACAGCATGCAAGGTGGGGATGTTTTGGTTGTGTTATTACTGTGTAAGTGTTGTGCTTTGTGTTGTTGGTTTTGCTCTGATCTTGTCTGGTTTGCACCTCACGTTGTGGTTTTCCGTGTTGCCCAGAAAAAGACAGACTAGGAGAGCAGAGTTCATTTCAGGTGTGTGTTTTGCTCAAAAAGCGTCTGATCAGTCAGTGAAGGGTCATTTTGAAAAAAACAAATACTAAATCTCACTTAATTAGATAGTCAATTCTAGTTTGGTGTATTCAGTAACATTAGTTATTGAAAACACTGATTTGTCATTGATTTCTGTTTTACTGTTGCTTTATCTTAAACTTCTACTCTGTTTAACATATGGAACATATTTTTGTCTACTTCATGGTAGTGTTGGCAACTCATACCCACTAGTCTCCATTGATGCGTCATATTTCAGCAAAATCTTATAGTTGGTGGTAAACAGGAGTGGGTTGCAAAAATTATTTTGAAGCCTACAAATAATGCACATTTACCCCCTGTAGAAATATTTATATATTAAGCCAATCTTAGCCCTTGGAATCTGTAAGATATTTATCTATATATCTATACTTTATTTAAGTTAAACTGAACACACATTCAGAGCTGAGCTATTATATTTGTAGGTCCCAATTGTTAAAGCATAAGCAGAGATGTCTTATTCCAATATCTACATGAATGTGAGAAGCTTGGTAATTGAGCTTTAACTTGACTTTGATCTATCCCTTAGGCAAAATTAGCAAACCTAATGTGATTTGAAAATGTCACCTTGTTTCCCACAATAACTGACATTATAGAGACTTTTAAGTACTGCTTTTAGTGCTCACATTGTGCTGCTATCGAGCGAGAATGAAACTCAGCAGATGCTGTTCCTATCACATTTCCTCATGGGTGACTGCATGTTTCCTGAAGAGTTTGCTTTTTAAAAGCATGAAAAGCTGGAGGAATCAACTGCTGTGTGCATGTGCAGCTTGCTGATGGTGGGGTGTTTTGCACAGAGCAGCAGTTAGGCAGCCGGGTAGGTCAGACTCTTTAGCAGAAACCACGTGGTTTACAGGCAGCAGGGAGATCAGGGATGTTGTAATCTGATAAGACTGGCGCAATGGCCTGGCCTGCTCACACAGGTTATAATGAAAGGCACCATAAAGTAAATGTATAACAGGTGATCTGTATTTGGGTTTTGTTGCTGAAGTTTGTGGGTAAATACAGCTTGTTGTAAAGTTCAGAATTATTGTGACACACCTCCACAGCATGCGTTTCTGTGAGAGGAGGCAGGGAGGAGGGCGTCTTGGAAGAAATGTAATCTGACTCCTGCTTCCAGTTTGCCGTCTCTTCTGTTTTGTAGCCAGACCAACCAGAGGTGAAAAGTCGCATTTTTCCGCCCCATGTCGCTTCTGCTATTGGTGCATCCGTGTCAGGCAGAGCCGACTTCCTGTTTCTTGTCCGCTGACTCGCTCCGCCAGGCCTTTGTTTGGGTTTAGTGTTTTATGGTGAACAGGTCCTCCCAGGCCTACTTGTTCTCGGGAACTCAGACACTCCTGACAACAGACATCTGTGGCTAAGTGGGAGATTGTGAAAGATGATCTAATGCAGGGCCATCACAGAGATGCCTGCTAGCGACGCTTTCAGCTTCCCACGCTGATGAACAGGGCCCTGGCTGACAAGGACTCGGCTTCTTTGACTCTTTGCTTCCTTCAGGTTTGATCATTAATCTCACGTTGGATCGTTACTTTTACATAGAGTTAAAATTATGCCAAAAAAATAGTTCCTTCTTTCTCTTGGGGCCAATCTGGTGCGTAACTTTAGAAATCAGGTTTAGGTTGAATATATTTCTCTTCTGCTTTTATTGGGTCTCTCTGTCTTTCTGAACTAAGCGTGAGCGCAAACGGAAAGACTCGGTGGTCTGTGGTGTAACGGAAAATAAGACATCAAATGCTGGAGGAGGAGTCAGAGAGCACATGGTTAACACTGTGCAGTGATAGAAAGCACATGTCAGTCAGATTTGCTGCTGGTTCACAACACTGTTGCTTGACACAGTACCTGACAAACATCTGGTTCTCTCTTACATGACCAGAAAGCTAATTTGGCTCAGTTTATTTTCTCTGATGATTTGTTTATGTCATTGAAGTATGAAAATGATCTGTTTATATCTGAAAATGCTAACATCTAACATGTGCAAAGTAACTTATGCAAAGATGCACAAAGCACATCTGTGGATCAAGAGGTTTTCTGAACAGAATTGGGGATAAAAAAAAGAAATCTGCTACATAAGTCATAAGGCATTTTTCTCTCGTTACTTTTGCTGACTCGTTGTTTGATCATACTGCTACCCCTGCCTAATAACATTTACAGACAGTATGGAAAGTGTGTGAATGTTTATGGGCTTATTGGATTTTTGTTCAGTGGGTAGGGGGCTTTTTTTAATCTTTTCTCTGGGCAGGGGTTCAAATAATGTTAAAACTTGTTTTTAAGAAAAAACATTTTTTTCATCCCACAGCCAAACTTCCTCCCTCAGCAACACGCAGGGGGAAGTTCAAAGGAAATGGCATCGACTCACCCCTCCCGGGTAGTCTCCTCTCCTGGTCGATGTCGAGTTTCTTCTTATTCACTGCCATCCAAAAGCCCGTCGCAGAACTACGACACCGAAAAACTGGAGCAAATCCTGGAGATGCCCACACTGAAGGTGTTGGAGGAGCCCAAAGACAGAGGCATGAGGTTTCGGTACGAGTGTGAAGGGCGCTCGGCTGGAAGCATCCTGGGAGCCTCCAGCACTGACAGCAACAAGACTCAGCCCACAGTAGAGGTGGGTGTTTGGTTTGGGTTTTGGACACTGGAGGGGGTTTACAGGCTCTCCGAGACAGTTAGGGAGCTTGTAACCGCAGTTGGTTGTGGTTGATGTGTACCCCTGTGGAGGCAGATGCATAAAGGGTGGAGTCGGGGGGACGTGGGTTGTTAGTGTTAATTAGAAAGTCCCCACAAATCCCAATGTGGCTGTGGTTAGACACAGGAAGTTAATTACCTGCCTGAATACTAACAAACTCTTTCAAACTTATCCTCAAGTCCTATAGACTCAGTCACAATAGTTTTTTTTCATTCATTTATTCTTTATTTCATAAAAAAAAAAACAATTCAATACAAATACAAATGTTCTTAAATTGTGAATGAAAAGGGAGCAGAAAGAAGAAGAATCTTATCTGATTTGCCCCTTTTTCCAAGAAATAACTTCACAAATAACATAAATTAAATATAAAAAAAAAAAAAAAACAACTAAGTGAATAAAAAACTAAAATAAAATAAAATTACCGCCATGTATGGGTATGTCAATCAAACTTAACTAACATATTTCATTATATTTACTTAACATACAGGCTTTAATTGTTCTTTTGAATGTAATGTTTGATTTGGATTCTTTGTTTTCTTTATTCAGATTGTTCCATAAACTGATTCCTTTCACAGAAACACAACGTTCCATCAATTTTGATAGAAGAAAGAAAAGAGACGGTACCATTAGAATTACAAAAGTGGATGTTTCATTCTACTGAGGGCTATCACTCATATGCATGAGACAGAAAAACAGCCTTGATCAGCAGGTTTGGATTGAAGCCGCAGAGATTAAGTGATTACAGAGAATGAATCAGTAAATGTTATACCCTTCAACCACTTCATCCCATCTCAAACAAAGGTTGCTGTAAAGTTTCTCAGTTGTAATGGTTTTTGCAAATGCATGATGATGAATAAAGAAGGTTTTTGCTGCTTGGACAAACAACGTTAAGAGCCTCTAATGGTAACTTCTGATCAGTCACTGACCTCCATTACTGTGTGCAACTAATAAAGTGGTGGGTGAGTGTACTTTTCTTTAGAGAGAAAATAATAGTTCCTTCTTTTTTGTGCATGTATAGCAGTGGTTTGGTCGTTAGCACTGTTGCCCCACCGCTAAAAGATCTTGCTTCACAAACCATTTCAGGTTTTTCTGTGTGGTTCTGCATGTCCTTCATGTGCTTGCCTGGGTTTTCCTCAGGTATTCCAGCGTCCTCTCACAGTCCAAAAACATGCATATAGGTCTAGCTGCTGATTCTAAACTAGTCACAAGAATGAGTGTGAGTCTGCGTGGATGTTTGTACACGTGTGGCCCTTGATGGACAGGCAACCTAAACACAGCAGTTCTTGCTCTTGCTCATTAATTTTTTTCTTATACTCTCTTCTCTTACAGATTCAGGGTCCTATTGACCACTTAAAGAGGACCACAGTCACTGTTTCCTTGGTGACCAAAGACTTCCCACACAGGCCTCACCCCCACTGCCTTGTGGGAAAAGACTGTCAAGTTGGTTCGGGAATCTGCAAAGTGTCATTCAATCCTCACACCAGCAGACGTCACAGGTGCACTTATATCGTCAGTTACACAAGTCGTACCAGATATTTTTTTGTAGTTTTCAGACGTCAGAATGTTCACTCAAAGATCTTTTTTTTTCATGTCTGATTTCATCCTGCAGTTTTGCCAATCTTGGCATCCAGTGTGTGAGGAGGAAAGAGCTGGACATTTCACTTCAGAAGAGGCGAAGCCTAAATATTGACCCCTTTCAAAGTGAGCTGGAAACACACACACACACACACACACACACACACACACACACACACACACACACACACACACACACACACACACACACACACACACACACACACACACACACACACACACACTCTGGCTCTTCTTTCCACGCTCTTTACATTTATGACAGTTATGACAGTACAAAGCAGACGCCGTGCCTTACGTTGTGTTTCCCGTCTCTCAGCTGGTCACTCAAAGGGCATTGAAGACATGGACATGAACGCAGTGCGTCTGTGTTTTCAGTGTGAGCTGGAGTGGGAGGACGGCAGGAAAAATTCTCTCGCCCCAATCATCTCCAAACCCATTTATGACAAAAGTAAGATATTTCCAAACACACTCTCATGATTTCAGCCACAACAAAACCACTTGCACCAACGAAAAAAACGACTTCCTAATTCTCACACTTTGCTGTCTATTTTTTTAATTTATGTTTTTAAGAGGCCACAACTACGTCAGAGCTGAAGATCTGCAATTTGAACTTTTACAGAGGGTCCTGCACGGGCAAGACGGAGATCTACATGTTGTGTGACAAAGTCCAGAAAGGTTAATAGAAACTTTCAGAAGAGTTTTTGTGTGTGGGCAAAATAAACAGATGGGTGGCCAATAAATACATTTAAAAGAGCAGAGTGCAAGGAACAAGCTCTTTTTCCACTGAACCATAAATCCAACTCATGAACAATTTTAATAGCAGAACAAACAGAGTGAGAGTTTATGATGTGACTGTTTCTCTCTGATCTCTTGGACTTTAGTTATCCATTAAACAAATTGTTATTGATGTAAAAAATTGGACACCTATGTTATTCAGTGAAGTTGAAATTCTTTCGGTCGCAGATACAGTGGACAAGAGTGTTTTTTGAACTTAAACATTTTGAAACACTTTCCATTCAAGCAACTGCAACTTTATTCACTAAATTAGTAATAATTTGGTCTGTTAGCTCCTCTGTAAGTTCTGTGCTGTACTGGAGATGTGTTGCTGCTTTGTTCTCAACCATCATTGAGGTCTTTATTTGCTCTTCACTTGTAGATCGTGCAATGGCATAGTAAATGATGGTTAATGCTGATGAAATCAACTTCAAGCTAAATTAGAAGCATCAAAAAATGTTCATTCAAATATTGAAGTTAGGTTTTAGACAAATGGCTCAGTTTTCTGGAATAATATAGTTTTGTGGGTTCTTGTCTGTAATCTACAGACGACATAGAGATCCTCTTCAAGCGAGGGTTGTGGAAGGCGAACGGGGAGTTTGCCCAGACGGATGTGCACCGGCAGATCGCCATCGTGTTTAAGACCCCTCCCTACCAGGACCAAGACATCACAGAGGAGGTTGAAGTCAACGTTGTCCTGCGTCGTATCTCAGACCAGATGGAGAGCGATCCAATCGCCTTCACGTATCTGCCGAACAATCGGGGTCAGTCAAGACTAAGCTGTCACTGTTTTGTCAAACACAGAAAACTGGAAAAACTGGTCTCAGAGGTTGCTAATCCAAATATATCGGACCTGTTTATCTTTCAGATCCGTATGAAGTGAAGCGGAAGAGACGTGCAATAAAAAGGGACGTCAGCCTCTCAGAGGAACCTTATACGACAGGTGAGGCTTCATATTTCATACTGTTTACTCTTTTCAGGCACCAGTAGGGCATACCATTTTTTTTTCCTATTGTCAGCATTGTTGTTAATAATTTCAACTATGACTCGGTTTCTTGGCAGCTGAGTGACTGTGTTTGTCACAGAGGATGATACCGTTCTCTCTACGTTTTACTGAACTTTGTGCTTCGTCAGAACTTGACATGCTTTTGCTCTCGGACCAACTAACCATGATGGGGTTGTTCACTTTAAACTAAAACCTGAAATCCCCAGCTGCTGTCAGCTTCATGGTTTCAGTAAAGCTTATTCAAATCAGACAACCACATTCTCGCAATGTTGGCGAGATGGGGAATGTGGGCGGCTCCTTGTGTTAGAAAGTAAGAGACGTTCTGTAAAGCAGTGAACAGCACATACTCATTTGGGAGTAAAATACAGTAAAAATAACCTCACTGCAATCTTAAGTAGCTATTCAAAAAAACATCAAAAACAGCCAAGATTTGACACATTAAAAAGGTTACAAATTGTGATTGTGTATTAATCTGATGACATTTAAAACGATGGCTTCGTCAGCTGTGACAATTATGCTGCCAGTCTTTTTCTTTTCTTTTTTTTTTGAACACCTGTTATTCCCAAAGTAAAAGCCCAGTGCTCATGTCTGCTTTAACAAGTGGGGGAAAAAAATAATCTTTTTTAGAAAAAATCTGTCGATAAGGAACCTTACTCATTAAACCTTTGCATTCTGTTGAATAGGGAAGATCAGCTACATGTAGCTCTTTTTCCTCCCCCATATTGATCACACAATGATCCATAATGCTAACAACAAATTCCCTTAATGATAATTGGACATTTTACAAAACTGACCAGATTGCTGGAATGTACAGTGATGTAAATGCAGAAGTCAGGAACTGCCACATCTGTGATGAAAGCATCTAACAGCTTCAGAAAGTTCATACGTTCTAAGTGGAGAGTGTTGTGTTGGTAAGGCTGTTTTTTATTTCAGGCAATAATGTAGCACATTTCAGCAAATAGGCAATTCAAGGTGCTTTACATCGTGAAAACATGAAAAGTAGAGAGGAAAAAAAGAGATAGAAATTAAATGAATTACACTGCACCACAGAGTAAAGAAAAGTTAAACTAGAGTTACAGTGTACTACTCTAAATAATCCAGTCAAATGCAGCTGTAAACAAATTAGTTTGTAATCTTGATTTTAAAGGAATTGAGGGTTTCAGCGTTCCTGCAGTTTTCTGAAAGTTTGTTCCAGATCTCTGGAGTTAAAAGCTGAATGCTGCTTCTCCATGTTTGGTTCTGTTTCTTGGAGTACAGGGTAGACCTGAACCAGAGGACCTGAGAGGTCGGGATGGTTGATATTACAATAAGAAGTCTGTATTTTGATCCTAAACATTTCAGGGGTTTAATAACTAACAGAAGAGAACCCGGGAAGCAGCATTCTGGATTAGCTGTAGCTGTCTGATTGGCTTTTAGGCAGACTGTTGCAGTAATCAATTCGACTGAAAATGAACGCATGTATGAGTTTTTCAAGGTCCTGCTGAGAGGTTAGTCCTGGAGATGTTCTTCAGGTGATAGAAGGCAAACATTGTAAACGTTTTAATGTGTTTCTGAAGGTTCAGGTCTGAGTCCATGACTACACCCAGATTTGTGGTTTGTAGCTATAATAACTGAAGCTGTGTGCTGACTCTTAAACGCTCTTCTTATGGTCCACAAACAACTATTCAGTTTTGTTTGTGTTTAACTGAAGAAAATGATCACATCCACTGATTGATTTGTTAAATCCATCTACTCAACACTTGTATGGAATCATTGTCTCTGGTAACATTTGTAATGTAAAGTTGTGTGTCATCTACGTAGTTATGGTAACGTATCTTGTTTATTATTTGAGTTAACGGAAGCATGTAGATGTTTAATAGGAGGGGTCCTAGAATAGAACCTTGGGGAACCCCACATGTCATTTTTGTTGATACCGATGTAAAGTTACCTATTGACACAAAGTAGTCTCTATCCTTCAAGTTAGACTCAGACCAGTCAAGTGCTGTGCCAGATTACAGACCCTTTTGAGATGGATCTGTAATTTTCCCATTAGCAAGGTCTCGGTGAAAACACCTGAGGAAAGAGCTGAGTTTACCATTTTAATCAGATCAGATGACATGAAGGGTAAAACTTTCTTGAAAAAACTGTTGATAAAATATCGAGTTTGATCCAGGTTTTTCTAGTTGATTGAGTGAAATTGTGTAATTTTGTTCGCGTTAGTTTTGATTGGACTCAGCACTGTTCCTGGACTTGAGACTGATGCACTGACTGCTTTTCTAATCTTCTTGATTTTCTCAATAAAGAAATTGCCTGTTTCACACGTTGAGTCAAACCAAAACTTTTTAGCACATCCCATAGTTCTTTATCCCCTGAGGGTTTTCAACATGGATGTCAAAGTCTCCCACGATGATTAAACAGTTGGCATTAAGACTTGTGACAGACAGCAGGTCATTGAAATCACTGAAAAAGTTAACATTGTGTTTTGGAGGCCTGTAAACATTCATGAACATGGCTCAAGAACCTTTAGCTGAACAGCCAGATATTCCAAAGAGTGAAATTTTCCTAAAAAGATTGAAAACATTTTCTTTTAATTAATCAATCGTCATAATTCCAGTGGGACATTTTCTACCTTACAACTGAACATTCCTTATATTTCCAACACTTTTATTCCCTCTGTAACATGATCAATTTCTTCTTTTCCTTCAGAGAGCGTGTCTACTTGTGACCAAGCCTCCCGATTCCCCCTGGAGACTGAAAACAGGCTCACACCGGACGACCGGCACAGTGCCACCGACGAGGCAATGATCATTAATGAATTGCTCGAGTGTCCTGAAATTGTAAGCGCACTCAATGACCCCAACTTGGCCATGCAAGGGGGTTTTGACCAGGGGATCGACGCCAACGCAGCCTTTACAAATGTGGATGTGTGGAACTATTTATACCCAGCAGACTTTTCCCAGTTTAGTGACATGCAGTTCAGCATGCTCGTCAATGAGTCCCAGAATATTCAGCCGGAACCACAGGACGGCGGGCTGCAGGTGAAAATAGAAGAGGAGCTATGAGATCAGGGCAAAGTGGGAACAGCTGGCTCCAGCTTTATCAAGTGGACATCGGATTGTTGTTGACTGTAATATGCAAGGAACCAACGAAGTGCACAACGTCCAGACTATGATGGTGCACAACTCCTTGTTTTGCTCCTGCTGCTTGCGCTGTGTAATGTATCCGTGATTTCCTTTCATCTGCTCTGCTGCCCTCCTTTTAACCTCATGTCTTTGCATCAAAGCCTCGCTGGTCGAGGCTTCGGACACCAGAAGCAGTTTAACATTCCTAAATATTTCCTAAAAATTCTACATGTATTGATTTTAATACTCGCTGGTCGGGGAAAATAATTTTTAAAGTCGGCATGGAGCTAATAATAGTTTTCTGTTTAACCTGGGAACTTTAGAAAAGGTCTTTTAGTACATTTTTATTGAGGACAGACTTCTCATGAAAGCTCTGTTTTGTTTCTTTTACATACATTTTGGTTTAAAATACCAACTTCTAGAAGTTTTTCGGAGCATAAAAAGCGTAAAAAGATTTTTTTTATCACAAAACATTGTGTGAACTGTAGTTTCAGATCAAGACTTAGCATAGTTTTCTGTTGTTGCTCTATAATGTGACTGCTGCTCTTAATATTTAATCGGTGCACTCGTCCGTCTAGCCACACCTCTTTGTCCCAGTTTCTGTAGTTCAGCAGTTTCACTCTCGTGCTAAAATTCCAATGACCACCGACGCTTGTCACATGTCTGACTCTGCCACCTTATTGTCTTGTAAATATGTCAGAAGGAAAAAATAAAACGTGTTTGCTATTTTTGGTTTGTCATTACTCACCGAGGAACTGAAAGACAGGCAGGGTTAATAAAAAGGGATGTAGGAAATTCCAAATGTAATGTGTCTCCAGCTGCTACTCGTGCATTCCTGACCTTCTCTGTCACTTGTGAAAACAAAAACGCTTGGAAGTGTTTTCTTTTGTTTTGTGGGTGTGGTGTGTATCATTTATAATCTGAGCTTTAAATATGCATTAAGAGAATTGTGAGTGACTTGCTTGTCCAAGAAATTATAGATATAATGGGTCCCTCGTCTTACAGGAATCAGACACGTGGAGATCAATCACGTCAACCGAAAAACTACTACGAAAAAAAGTACTCTAGGGCGAGAAGCTGCCATTTCAGCTTTTTTCATAAATGTGCTGAGTCATCTGGTGTTTTGAAAAGGCGCTTGCTTTTGGGGAAACTTAGGGCTTGGGAAATCATTTTATTTCAAAATACTAAAACGTATCGTCTTCCACTTCCGAGCTAAGCTCTGATGTGCAAATATTAACTAAGATTTTCAATAAATCAAACCTTTTGGATACAACCTATAGTGTTTTTTTTAGGCAACTCATGTGTTCTGTAATTGTAACCTGGTTTTAATTGCAACCGTTTGACTTTCATGTCTCAGAGTGAAACTGAAACCATTTTTTTTTTTCAGACTTTTTATGTTAATCACAAGTATATTGTATATGTGGTAGATTCAAATCCACTTGTTCCCAGCAGTCCCAGCTGCTGGACGGCTGCAAAGACAACGGTGACTGTAATTACAGTATTAAAGTGTCTCAGGTTTCCATCTGGATGTCCAGTTACCTCATATTTTGGAGAATGTGTTATCTTAAAGCTCCCGTCACTGTTGATCTGAACCAAACACACGTCTCACATCCGCAGGGAAACTCCACACCAGGTCCGTTGCCAAGACCTTTGATCTGGTGTAAATGGAGGGAGATTTATTTCCTGTGAAATGGTACCAGCTTAACCAGCTCCCAACATCTGCCTGTACATGTCCACACTTTCAGTTTCCCTGTACCCGGGACAAGAGAGTCTTATTTTAATAGGGGTTGATAGTGCATCAAGTGTGTCGTTTCAGTGCACAGATGTCGTGGAGTTTACCGGAAATTTCATGCCAAAATGATCCTTTTACTTCTTTTAAAAACCTGACTTTTCTATGTGGATAAAAGCACAGACTGTGGACACTTTTTTTCACTCAAGTTAGTCAGAAATAAAGTTTCCGATCAATGCAAATCTTTGTGAATTAAATTGGTCTAGTTCTTTTGCCTTAAATTTGCCCTAAAATAAACCAGACTAGGAGTTTCCTCTTGTTCTTAATCTGTAGGGGAATTTAGACCAACTTGGTTGACCATTTATTGGCTTCTTTCCTCTCGTCATACTTTACTAAGAGGGTTGGATTTCCCTTTCTCTTAATTTCTCTTCAAATCTCTCCAAGTTCCCAATCCCTTCCTTTAAAAATAATCGACAAACAAACTAAATAAGAATAAGGATAAGAATTTTTTTTTTTCAGAACCTTTCAAGACAAGAAAAATTCTACTAATTTAAAATCTGTTAGCAAAGCTGTTTCATATAAATTATGCCAAAAAAAAGAAAGAAGAAATCTTACGATAGTACCTGTATAGGATTTAAAGGGCAGTTGCAGCCAGGTGCTGCTAGTTATCTGTCCTTGGTAAAATGATCCCCAGCAGGTGTGCAAACCCCTATACAAGCAGATGTTTGGGCATTTTACTGGAGCATTCAGGCGTGTATTAACACCACCACACCCAGGGGGAAAGACATAAGCAATAGTCTCAGAGAAGCAATTGTTGCTGCTCATCAATCCGGAAAGGATTATAAAATAATTTCAAAACATTTTGAGTTCAGTGTTAGACGTGTTTAAAATTATACATAAGGGGAAAAGATCATTTAAGACGATTGTCATTATTCCTAGAGATGATTGTTCCAACAAATTTATCCCAAGGTCAGACCAGGAAATAGTCAGAAAAATATTAATAACTCAAGAGCTAAATATAACCTTCCTAATTCTCACTTACTGTATATTGTAACTTCCAGATCTTTTCTCAATATGCCACGTATTTCAGTAATTGACTCCATTTTGGACATTCATATGGATCAGAAAAGCCTTATCTCAAAGATGTATACCTTGATCTTTGACCTTTCAAGAGATGCATCCCTTGAAAAAAATGACAGGATTGAGAAGCAGAGTTACGGTTAACAATGACTGGGATTCTGCACTAACGCAAGTAAATGAGAGCACTTCTTGCTCCAAGCTTAATCTGATACAATTTAAGGTTGTCCTATGCATCGACTTCACCAATTCCAATCTCTCCAATATTGCAGATACATCTAACAGATGTCAGTTGACACCAGCGAACATGCCGCACACAGGTTCTGGTCCTGTCCCCATCTGCAAGTTTATTGGACAGATATTTTTAAGCATCTTGAAAAAGCACTAAATCTGAAGTTGACGCCTTGCGCAGAATTGGCCATCTTCGGAACATTACCAATCTCCCAAACAATTGGGAAGAAGTTTAAGAACAGTATTGCCTTTGTACGCAGAGTGCACAGACAGATTTTGTTGGAGTGGAAATCGCAGTTTGCCCCCAAAACCTCTTTGTGGCTTAAGGACCTTATGTGATACTTAGATCGGGAGAAAATTTAACATAAACAGAGGGATACACCTAAACAAATTGGATTCCACCTGTGGCTGTATGATTAGTTACATGGTTATATCAAAGAAACCACAGGACAAATGAAACACTCACTTTTGAATAAATTTCTACCATATTTCATCCCCATCTGCTTTATTTTAACTCATTGGCAATGTTGCTTCTCTGTATGTTGTTACTTTCTGTTTTTGTTTATTCTTTCATTTGTCTACCTGTTTATTCTAAAAGAGAAGGTGGTATATTACTTCTCATCTTGACAAATTTTTAATAAGAATATGTAGAAGGGGAGGGAGGGTAATGGTTTGTTAATTTTTATGGGGGGAAAAAAGTTCTGTTCTTTCATGCCTGTTTATTTTACCTGTCAAATGAATAGAATCATAATATAAAATAACTCAAGAGCTATATCTCACACCCTACAGGTCCCAGCAAGGATTTCAAATGTAAACATCCATTACAGCACAATTAGAAAAAGACTGAGTATGATTTGTTTGAAGTGGCTGCCAGCAGAAAGCCTCGTCTGTCTGTAAAGAACATGGAAACATGTCTGAGGTTTGCAAAACAGTGGAGATGTTTGGCCAACACTATGTTTGTTGAAAATTAAACGCAGCATTTAGCAGGAACACTTGACACCCACTGTCAAGCACAGAGGTGGAAGTGTGATGATTTTGTGTGTTTTTCAGCCACACCCATCAAGTACACCATGTAGTAAGGCAAGTTTATTTCTATAATCCAATTCAACAAAAATGTGATTCAAAGTTCTTTACAAAGTCATTAAAACATAAATAAAAAGCATGATTTAAAATTTAAACAAAAAACAACAATAGATAAAAATCTGATAAAATCAGTAGTTAAAATATGATCAAGTTTAAAAGTAACAGTGCAGGTTCAGAGCTTTACTCAAATGCAGCTGAGAACAGGTGAGTCTTCAACCTGGACTTGAATAAATTGAGTGTTTCAGCTGATCTGAGGCTTTCTGGGAGTTTTTCCCAGACATATGGAGCACAGAAGCTGAATTCAGCTTCTCCATGTCTGGTTCTGACTCTGAGAACTGATAAAAACTGGATCCAGATGACCTGAGGGGTCTGGAAGTTCATACTGGGTCAGGAGGTCACTGATGTATTTCAGTCCTGGACCATTCAGAACTTTATAAACCAGCATCAGAACTTTAAAGTCTATCCTCTGACGGACAGGCAGCCAGTGTAAAGACCTCAGAGCTGGACTGATGTGGTCCAGTGTTTTCATATTAGTGAGGACTCGAGCAGCAGAGTTCTGAATGAGCTGCAGTTGTCTAACTCACTAGAAGCACATTTAAAAGCATCTGTCCAGCAGCGCTTGGAACAAGACCTGAGGATCACCAGCAACAGACTAAGTGAGTCCAGACATTAAACCAGTTGAACTGCTGTGGTGTCACCTTAAGAGAGCTGGGCATAAACAAACACCCTAAGAGCTCACTGAACCGGAACAATTCTCCACAATGATGTGAGAGTCAGATGAAGTCACGCAGGAAAAAAATAGTTCATATTAAAGCTGCAGAGGTGGATCCACAAACCACTGACTCATACAGGCTCTCAGTATTACCCACAGTTCCCCCCGTTTTGGTTTAATGTAGATTGATTAAGGGCATCGTGGGGTAAAAAATATTTGCCTGATAACCACTATGATACAAAAAACATTGCAATAAAAGAGGGCGCATTAACTTTTTCATAACCATTGTCTTAAGCTACATCAATAAGGAAAGTTTTGCCCCTGGTTCATCCCTGTTAATAGTGAAGATAATAAACTAAACCAGGTAAACTGCTAACACTTTTCCACATTTCATGTAGCATTAACTTTGTAACTGTCACCGATCTTCTCATACAACTTCATGTAAAAGCAATGAAGCATAATTCATGAAATCTTAAACATAAACACTGTCTTTATGGTCCATTTCTCTTTAAATTGTAAGCATGAAAACTCCATTAAATGAGTAACAATATTAAACCAGCTGTCGACTACGCTTTCATTATCACAACTGCTATTTTTCACGTTACTACTTTTGTGGAAAATCTTTCTGGTTAACGACTTAAATTAGTGTCATGAAGGCTTCTCGCAGGAAAAAAAAAAGATTTTAAACTCAGGTGCTATAGTCATTCTTTTAGAGGTTTTACTTTGTCAAGAAATCTAACCATTTTAACAGAGGTTGCACCTATATCTAATGATCCGTTCATCTGTTGACAAAACAAAGTGATTCAAAATGTGGATTGTAAAACATCCAAACACTGTGAAAATTGAATGGTTAAATACAGTTTTAATCGATTATTTTCAAATCTCATCAGACCAGACTTTATGTTGTCAAGTGTCTCCTTCTGACTGACGATCTTTGAAGGACTGTAGGTGAACTGATAAAACTTGGTGTAATTATTCCTCAGGACAATAAAGTGTAATAAAATCTCAGGCTCAGTCGGATTCAGGTGTACGTTTTAGTTTAGCTGCAGGGTTATTGGTTGGTTGGTTGTTTGGTTTGGGGAGACTTTGGGGAATCCTGAACAGATAGGATGAGTTATGTGTAATGGAAACAACTGATCATAAAACTTTGAATATGGAGAGTGGTTTTAACCTCAGTTGAAACTTTCACTACCACCACTCCAATGAGGCAACAAGCACTTTCAGTTCAAAGTTCATCATCACACTATAAAATTAAATGTTAAAAGCCCATATATGACAGATGAGGATTAACATGAATTCCTCCGTTGATTGTCTGTGGTCAATCAACCAACCAATCATCCAAATTTGGCACATTTTGCATTTAGTTTCAGAGTTTGTTTACTTACTTTACACGTGTATGTGAGAAGGGTAATTCCAGGTAAAGGCTGCATCTATAAAAGGAGTGTCTCTTTTTGTTCGTCACAGTTTTTTTGTTTTTTTGTTTGCTGTTGCTTGGTTACAACACCCACGGGAGTCCCCGGACCAGGGACTTCACCTCCGCATATAGGAGCAGGCTGCAACCACAAGTGACAAAAGAAAAAAAAAAACACAGCTGAAAGTGAAACTATGAGCAGCAGTTGTTTTGATTGCTTTTCAACATCTTTTTTTTCTTTCTTAAATTAGTCAACTCCAGGACCGTATAAGGACAGTAGCTCTGACAACCGATGTTTTCGGTGACGTATGCAAAGGTTATTCAAATGAACTATTTTCCTCAGAAAGGCACGTTTATCTGTATAGCACATTTCAGCAACAGGGCAAGCCAAGGTGCTTTAAATAATAATTATATGAAAACTGAGGAGTAAAAAGAAAAGGTTACAGTGCAGTGACAGAGTAAAGAAAAGTTAGACTTCAACTAGAGTTACAGCGCACTACTGTTCAAAGACAGCTGTAGACAAATGAGTTTTTTTTACCTAAAGGAAGGCAGACTCTCTTGCAGTAATCAATTCAACTGAAGATAAACGCATGTATGAGTTTTTCAAGGTCCTGCTGAGACGTTAGTCCTGGAGATGTTCTTCAGGTGATAGAAGGCCAACATTTTAAACGTCTTAATGCATTTCTGAAGGTTCAGGTCTGAGTCCATGACTACACCCAGATTTGTGATTTTGTAGCTATAATACCTGAAGCTGTGTGCTGACTCTTAAACGCTCTTCTTGTGGTCCACAAACAACTATTCAGTTTTGTTTGTGTTCAACTGAAGAAAATGATCTCATGCACTGATTGATTTGTTAAATCCATCTACTCAACACTTGTATGGAATCATTGTCTCCTGGTAACATTTGTAATGTAAAGTTGTGTGTCATCTGCGTAGTGGTAACATATCTTGTTTATTATTTGAGTTAACGGAAGCATGTAAAGTTTAATTGGAGGGCTCCAAGAATAGAACCTTGGGGAACCCCACATGTAATTTTTGTTGATACCGATGTAAAGTTACCTATTGACACAAAGTAGTCCCTATCCTTCAAGTTAGACTCAAACCAGTCAAGTGTCACAGGTAGGGTTGCCACCCGTCCCGTAAAATACGGAATTGTCCTTTATTTGAGAAAAAAATGTTGCGTCCCGTATTGAACTAATACGGGACACGATTTGTACCGTATTTTCATTAACTTTTACACCATATTCTAGTTGAATTATTGAAATAAATTAACTTTTACACCATATTCTAGTTGAATTATTGAAATAAATTAACTTTTACACCATATTCTATTTGAATTATTGAAATAAATTAACTTTTACACCATATTCTAGTTGAATTATTGAAATAAATTAACTTTTACACCATATTCTAGTTGAATGATTGAAATAAGCTAACTTTTACACCATATTCTAGTTGAATTATTGAAATAAATTAACTTTTACACCATATTCTAGTTGAATTATTGAAATAAGTTAACTTTTACACCATATTCTAGTTGAATTATTGAAATAAGTTAACTTTTACACCATATTCTAGTTGAATTATTGAAATAAATTAACTTTTACACCATATTCTAGTTGAATTATTGAAATAAATTAACTTTTACACCATATTCTAGTTGAATTATTGAAATAAATTAACTTTTACACCATATTCTAGTTGAATTATTGAAATAAATAATAATAAATATATTCTACATCTGGGCTGATGTGGACATACGTAGCATAGGAGGATATTTCAGTTGCTAGTATGGCTGGCTGTCTGTACAGTCATGCAAGTTCAATGCTATTAAAGCACTTTAAACTTTAAATCAAAGCATTTAGTTTTTTCATATAAAATAAACACATTTTTATTCAGTTTAGAAGTTTTGGGGCTTTTTTTTTGGCTCCTGCGCTGCTGAAATCAGGACGTCCCTTATTTCTATTTCTGAAAGGTGGGAACCCTAGTCACAGGTGGATTTTTAGGAACCAAATGCAGGACAACATCAGGTAAAGTTTAGAAAAGCCTTTGACTGAATTATCAATAGGAAGGTTCTTCAGCTGGAAGCAGGTAACAGTCCTTGAAAGACTTGAGGAACCAACAGAAAACAGTCATGTTTGGCAGGCTAGTGAGTCCTCTGGAACAGGCGCACTACTCCTATGGGTGTTTGATGAAGCCGACAACACTTGGAGGGGCTAGCTGGAGTCGTGATCAAGGCAGAAGCAGTATCAAAACTGGCCAGACCATCAACGGGGCAAACAAAGTCCAGAAGGAGCAGGAGCAGACAGGGGGATCGGAGTCAGGATTCGGAGTCAAAACAAAGACATCACTCCACTAATGAGTGCTTGAAAGTAACGCAAGCTGTGAAGACAATCTGGCCCAGACTGAAGACAGTGCAGCTTAAATGCTAGCTGGCTGATGAGCAGTGATGAGCTATAACTGGGACCAGACAGGTGTGGTACAGGAAGCAGATGAGGTGGTGTGGCAGGGAAGTGAGTGAACTCACTCACCACAGCATGAGCCAACAGGGCAGACTGTGACACGAGTACTGTGCCAGAAAATCCCACTCAATTCTCCAATAGCTTTGGCAATATACTATGGTCAACAGAGTCAAATGCTGCGCTGAGGTGCAATAATACCAGCACTGTGGTTCTTCCACTGACTGTATTTATGTGGATGTCATTGAGTAGTCTCAGTGCTGTGGTGAGCATGAAAACCTGAGTGGGAGATGTCAAAGCTGTTGGTCAGAGTTAAGAAGGTATTTAACTGTTGAAACACAGCTTTTTCAATAACCTTACTGATGAACAGAAGATTTGAGATAGGTCTGTAATTTAGCATCAGCAACTTATCCAGATTGTTATTTTTCAGCAGTGGTTTGATGACTGCTGTCTTCAAGGTCTGGAGTTTACTATTTGAATCAGATCAGAGGCCATGACAGATAAAGCTTTCTTGAAGAAAGTTGTGGGGGAAATATGACCCATAATATCCTCTGGGACTTTCTAGGTGATTGGGTGAAATGTGTCATTTTGTCCAAATTGGTTTTGCTTGGGCTCAGCACTGTTCCTGGACTTGACTGCTTTTCTAATCTTCTGAATCTTCTCAGTAAAGAAGTTGACAGATTGATTGCAGGCCCTAGAGTTCAGATGATACTAACACAGGATGGTTTAACTGGTCCACAGTAGCAAACAAGGCACAACTATTACTGATGTTTTTGTTGCTGATTTCAGAAAAAAATGATTTCCTTTCATTCCTCAGTTGTAAATTATATCTGAAATCTATCTGAAATCTCTCTTTATAGATATCATAGTGAACCTGGAGTCCAGGCTTTCGCCACATTCGTTCAGCTTTTTGACACTCCCTTTTTTCACTTCTTACTCGTGGGGCATAGAGACAACCTTCACCTTAGTGGGAGCAATAGTATCAATGATACCTGAAACTTTAGAGTGGAAGTTATCTAGTAATTCATTTATTGAGTAACAGGACAGAGTGGAGGTGGAAGAGCAGACTTGGTTAAAGGTTTCCGTTGATTCTTCCTTAAAAAAACTTTTTTTTTTTTTTTTACGACTTAGTTTTGGCTATTGGAGTGGATGGAAATGGTGCTTTCAAAGAAAACAGGAAAGTAGTCAGACAAGACCACAGCAGTCACAAAGACCTTGGAAGTGTTAAGACCCTGAGTGATGAGAGACTCAAATGAGATGAAGTCATTACACAGACAGTCAAGCTTTAAGTAACTTAAGTATTATTTGAAAGAAGACAGGTGGTGTTATTTGTTTAAATTATAAATTTGCAAAGTTCTCTTGTTGTAGCTTGATTGTAATAAAAAGTGCATTTGGCTCCATAATTAAAAATACCGTCCTGCTTTAATTTAAAGCGTTTTGCCTCCATCTGTTGGTGAAACACACTCATGACATTCCCATATGGTAAGTTAAAGAGCATGAAGTGTAGTTTTCCGTTTCAGGAAGGCATTATTTACAGTTTTCTATTTAGCGATAAATAAGTAGAGATAGAAGTAGTATTAATAAACTTTACTTATTTGAAAACACAATTTTAACATTAATGTGGATGGTTTATTAACCTAGCTAAAAGTTTATTTTATTCTTAGCCGTCTTATCTTCCATTACTGTTATTGTTACCACTGCTTTACTTCGTATTTGTGTCTTTAATGACTTTTTATATGTTTAAAAGTGTTTGTGTTGTTCGAAGAAGCGGACAGCCTCTCGTGTAAAGATGTTGTTTATCACAGTGGACATGCTCAAAGTGGGGAAATCGGTCAAACTGCAGGTTTGAGTAACCTAGAGAAGGCTTATTTTTATGACATGGCATTTTATGAATGATTGATACCGAGTTTTTAGAATAAACTGAAATGGAACTGATTCTAATTGTAATATAATTGGACTCAAGTGAACCGTTTACCTTTGCTGTAAAGTGCTCTGAAATGACTTGTTTGTGTATTGGTGTTATGCAGTAGAAACAAAGTGAATGAAAACAAGCCGATTAGTTTTTTCTTATTATAAAATTAAAATGGATTACTGATGAGCTGACAAGTTTTAAGAAAAACAAACAAGCAGCCCCCTGCTTTTTTCTCCTGTACATGTTTGCAGGCCAGAGCTTCAGGACCTGCATGACCTGACGTCACACCCTCTGATCATCCCACTTGTCTGTATGGATGTCTGGTAGATGCCTGAATTAAAGTGATAACAAAAACACTTGCTTTTTGTTTTCATTTTTTATTTTTAGAAATCTTATACACACTTTTATAAGACAGCTGGTCAGAGAGTATTGACATTGATGGAGGGTTTTCCCTTAATCCCCCAAATGTCCTTAGCAAGGCTCTTAAAAGTTACCGGGACATAAAACACGACTGAAATAAATAAACATAGGTGTAACGTGTTGTTGCTGTCTGGAGCACCTCCACCTTTACATCACTCCCAGGTGGAAACAGCTTTAGCAACTGCAGGAATTCTCCAAATGTGGACTCGTCACTGAAGCAGAAACCTAGTGACTAAACTCCCTCCACCGCTGGGCGAGTCTCTTACAGTCCGACCTACTTTACTTTCAGTCTCTGTCCCGTTCAGATAGTTGAGTTGGTCAATTCTTCTCTATGACATGAGGCTCCAACAGTTTCTTCGTTTGGAGCTCTTGCACTAATTTATCCACAAAGACCTGAAACTGAGGCTCGGGCTCCTGGAAGGCAAGAGTCAGGGAAAAACAAAACAAAGTCAATAACCTGCAGGCACACGACTGTGCATACTGGACTTAAGCAATACAGTCACGAAAGCAGTTTTATGAAACTGGAAGCAATTCAACACAATCAACATAGAAACGCTCCTAAAAGACGGTTTTATGTGGACGCCTTACACTAACTCTATACTCTCTATCTCTATACTCCTATTGCTGGTTTCCACAAGTCAAACTTTGCATGTTTACCACTTTATTATTCCATCCATTTCTCACTGGTCTTTAATGCAGCTCTCCTGCTCCCTGGTCTCACCTATGGCGCTTTTCCTTCTGTTTGAAATGAGCCGTTTTAGCTCATTTCTCTCAGAAAGTCTCTCTCAGATTTAGCTCAATCTTTACTCTCCAAAAGCCCATTTTCTTCTAACAAGCTCTAACTTCTGGAAGCATGCTGACGGACAGCAGCAGATGAGCTGTATAAGACACTTTCACAGAGCGTTTACCTGGTTAACTGGGGATATAGCGACATTTAAGAGTAAAGTAGTATTTATGAACTAAATATTATATTTATGACAGAAAAAAAAGAACATATAATAGGACTTCTCATGTCCTGCTAACTGAATTTTACCTTTGAGTCCTCAGCAACAATCTGATAGCACCTGTTTCTTTTTAGTGTTTGTTTAGTTGTTTTTTTTTTTAACTATGAGGAAACAGGAATTAATCTCTGTTAAGTGCTTATTAAAAACAAAGCAAAAAAAATTTGCATGTGAAAAAAAAAAATTTAAACCATCAGTGCTACACATTTTAAACTCACAGCTCTCCTTGCTTCGCTGTCTGCACAAACTTTACAGAACTTTTCTTAGTTATTACATCTAGAGCTCCTGAAGACTACAGAACCAGTCTTCACGTTCACTTTGTAAAAATGATCTCTCCTGAAATGGAGTCAAAAAGTCAGTTAAAAATGTGCTGAAGCAACCACTTTATGCCACAATTCCTGCAGCAGCTTCCCGGAACCAATATTCAAAACAACCAAGATGGCTGCAGAACGCCTAAAAAACCTTGGATCGACAGGTTTTTACTGCAAAACAAGTCATTCACCAGTGTTCCTACACAATGTATCTTACTTGTCTGGTTACAGCTCCGCCTCCACCGTGTGCTTAATTTCGCTGATTGGTTGTATGTCTATCTAACGTGTGACCAGAGACAGTTTCTTCTACATCTGTTGGTACTAACCCCTGAAAAACAAAGCTGAGACTCTACAGAACCACAGCTCAAGCAGACAGTCAGAAGAGGGCCGTTACCTTGTATTCCAACACTCTCTGTTTCTCCACAGCCTCCTCCAGACTTAGACCCACCCACTCCGCCTCTTCCTCTGGGATCTCAAACTCCTGGTTAAGTAAAAGAAAGTGTCAAATATCAACAGCTGATTCATTTTTTTCTAATTCTTCTCATAAAAAAGTCAAGCAGTTCTCCTTGAACTGGAAGATATTCGACCAACCTTGTATTTGCTGTAGATCTTTTCTCGTTTGACCTGATCGTTGGGGTAAAGCTCTGTGTCTCTGCGTGCCAAGCGAAGCAGCATTGCCCTTTTCAGGTCCATTCCCAGTTTGGAGTTCAGGTCTTCCTTTGGTGTCTAAAAACAGTTGGTCATTACTGTCACGTGGAGAACTCAGTCACAAAAGTCTTTTTGTTGCACCTGGACACTTTACACTTACTTTTAGGATATAATGGTCAAAGCCAAAGGCGGCATCAATGAGGTCTAGAGTGCGGGATGTGACTGTGATGGTAAACTTGTGATTGAGGATTTCACTGTACAGCTCTCTCGTGAACAGCTGGGGTTTCCAGGTCTTCTTCAGACGATTGGACATCTCAATAAAGGGACAATCAGAGTTTAGACGGATAATCAGTGACACTTAGGCCCAATCCCAATACACCCACTACTTTCTTACATACGTGGCGCGTCGCCGCGTAACATCGACGCAGAGCCTACGGCGTAGGTTACGTAACCTACGCCATAGGCTCTGCGTTGGTGTAAAGCTGAACCATAAACCAGCCTTTATTCTGGCGTGATCTTCGGCAAACGGGCAAACGAGTGATTATGTACATTCACTGAGTGAATATTATGAAAGTAAAATATATATTTCTTGCTAGAAATGTAATCAAAACACATTTTTATGCAGAAACTAACTCTAAATATTGATTTTATTCACTAAAAAATAAGAAATGTCCACCATGTTTTTTTTTTTGATTCATTCCGCAAATGACGACGAAAAGCATTCTGGGAAATTTTTCTGTCCCTAGATCAGCTAGTCAGCATCGGAAAACACTCGATCCGTAGGGACAGATTCATAGCCACTACACTCGTTTTCTTCACTACCCCTAGGTGGAAAGAGGAATTGGGACACCACTACCCTCACGGGAACGCGCAAAATTTAGGGGTAGGGATGAAAACTAGGGGTAGGGGGAGTATTGAGACAGGGCCTTAATGTCTGGAGTTACAAGAACAAGTTGAGGCCATTGGCTGTATGCAGATCTGTACTTTTATCAACAAAGAGCCTTCAATTTAATGAGTATCCATGGTAACCAAACGAAAAGCAAACAGCATTGAGCAGAAAGTAATCTTCCTGAGGACTCACTTTATCATTGTTGGCATATCTGAATCCAGAAATCCATCCTTCTCCCCCCCACAGGCCGTCCTGGGACTGTGGGGGGTAGTAGATGGGGATGGGGACGTCCTGCACCCGCTGCTTCTGCCCCGTGACCGGGTGGGCTCGGTACTGGACTCCCAGGGGCTTCCAGTGGACAGCTGTTGGTTCTTTAGGCTCAAGGGACTTGAGGTAGTGTTTCGGGAGACGGGCGTAGATGCCCTGCTTCAGTTTCAGGGCGTCCCAGATTTTTGGGGGGTATTTATGAAGAGGCATCGTGTACTAGTTTCCTTTGAAAGTCAAATGTGAAACACAGAAGAAAGACAGTATCACACTTAGTTACTGTAGAAAATGCTGTGGAATAAAACAAACAAAAAAACCCTTGGTCCTCTGTCGTCTTTATATGCACCAGTTCGTCCAAAAGCAAATAAGTAGCTCCAGAGGAAAAGAGAAACCCTCTCTGTGCTTGATGAAATAATCAGCCAAAACAACAGGCTGGTTTTACAAATGTGAAATATTTTCAATTATTATTCATAATATACTGAACCACTGGGGTGTTAAAAAGACTATCAAATAATCAGGGGTGGAAATTACATTTACTCACGTTACTGTAATTGAGTACTTTTTATGAGTTATTTGTAATTTTCTAAGTCGTTACTCGAGTACATTTTGACCCAAGTATTTTACTTTGCTACATTTGAACCCCCTCACGTTACTGAGTACAAAATGTATGGTGAAAATCTTGTGGGCATTTTATTGTGGTTTATTGTGAATAGCAGGATCCTGCGGGCATTGGGCACTTTATTTTGTGTTTGAATACTTCGATTCTGGTTTTAGTGTTGTCGGTGGGACAATATGACTGAAAATAGTTTGCACTTTACAGCACAGGTTGTGACTGTCCTTTTTGTCCTGTTCTGCGGAAGTAAAAGGATAATGTTACTGAGTTCAGCTGAGCTTTTACAAGTGTGGATGTGTACTTTAATAGGCCTCGAAGTTAATTAAAACAACTTGTGCTGGATTTGATTCGTGACTCATCCTTTTTTTGCATTAAATAACTGAAAGTAACTTTTACTCAAATTACATTTTAAATGAAGTACTTTTGTACTTTTACTCGAGTAAATTTTTAGATGAGTACTTTTACTTTGAGTAGGATTTAAGCAAAGTAAAGATACTTTTACTCAATTACAATTTTTCAGTACTTTTTCCACCTCTGCCAATAATATTTGGGTCCAAGAATAACCAAAATCTTTTTTATATTTTCTCTTAAAACATCTTAACCTGTTCCTCCCTTAAGAAAGAAATAATTAAGGTGATTAGAAAATGGTTAACCTGACCTCGAAAAAAACTAGAAAATATTATATTATTCTCCTCCACTTTGGCAATACTCACAGGAATCAGTATATATTAGTAAGTTTGTCGTGGCAGGAGTCCCGTCATTGCTTTTATTTTTGTGAACCTATTTGTTAATAACTCCGACACGTTCCAAATTGAATTTAATGGGTAACAATTCAGTAATAATTCAATAATGTTTATTAACAGTAAACCACAGCTGAGTAGGTTTTATAACGTTGCTCGCTTGCAGGAACCCACTGACACAGATCGATATCGATAAACGTTGTTATTAGCTGAAACAAAGCCTTAAAAGGTCTCTGGAAGAAATAGAATTAAAATAACATACCAAATGCAAAAAGAAAGAAATCTCTGTCAAACACAGGGCGAGTTTTACTCCAATTTATCCCAGGAGCAAACATGCAAGGACATCGTGCATTGTCTACCCGGAAACCTGACGTCCCCTCAGAACCTGATTGGCTGATTGACAGGAAGCTCTTAAAGACTATTGGCTGTAAAAGCTGTCAATCTCATTTTTGTTCTGACGAAAGCGGATGTAATGATTTTTTTTTTTTTTATTGAAAGACAAGATGCAAACAGCACAATACAACCGCCAGGGGGAGACATACACTCATCGGCGGAAAATCAGGACACAATGAAACAATGAACTACAAAAATACATTGAAAAGAGACATAAACTTAAGGTCTTGATGGCCTTTGCATTGGTGGAGAGTCTAATGGTTCTAATGTATTGTTTGACCTCATTTTCAAAAATACAAAAGAGAGGCTTTTGATTAGTATACCGGGATTTATGAATAAACCATTTTGTCAAAAGTATAATATAGTCAATGAAGCCAAATAATACATGTTCAAAGCAAAGGGAGAAATGTGGTTCAACACAAACACAAATCAAATTACAGATATGGACCCATAATGTGTAGTGAAAGAGCAACTCCAAAATAAGTGAAAAACATCTTCAGGGGATCCGTCACAGAAACAACAGGCAGTGTCTATGTCTTTTTTGAAGCGTTGAAGAAAAAATTTACATGGGTAGACTCTGTGAATTATTTTAAAAGATACTTCTTTCATTTTATTTGTAATTAAGTATTTTGAAGGTAACGACCAAATCTTTTTCCAATCAAGATAGTTAACAAGGTAACAAACCACATATGGAATTGATACAACAGGATGTAATGGTTATGATGTAGACCATGTACAATTTTTATGTCGAATAACATTAATAAATGTATTCTTTCTCATACATCATACTCAAATTCGAAAAATCCTATTGGTCTTTAAAAAATGAGAACATGCAAACATTACCCAGCCAATACCATAATTCACCAGGCCTGCTCACAGTAGTTAACGGACAATAACATGCATTTCTGTGCAATATCTGTCTACCTAACCCATCCCACCTGATCCCCCCCCTCATCACTGCTCATGAGGTGAGAGGGGTGTTGAAGAGACTTAATCCCAGGAAAGCAGCTGGCCCCGACCTGGTGTGCCCGAGGCTTTTGAGAGTCTGTGCTGAGGAGCTTGGAGACCCTCTTCAGTACATCTTCAATCTGAGCCTGCACCTGGGGAAAGTCCCCTCACAGTGGAAGACATCATGCATCGTCCCCGTCCCCAAGACAAGACACTCCAAGGACCCCAATGACTTCCGTCCCATCGCCCTCACTTCACAGGTCATCAAGTCCTTGGAGAGACTGGTATTGCACCGCCTGAGGTCACAGGTGCAGCAGACCCAGGATCCACTCCAGTTCGCCTACAGGGAGAGGATAGGATTGGAGGATGCTGTCCTCTACCGTCTCCATCGAACACACTCCTACCTCGATGCGGGAGGCTGCGCTGTGAGGGTTCTTTTTTTCGACTTCTCAAGCGCATTTAACAGCATACAGCCCCCACGACTGCAGGAAAAACTGTCTACCATGCAGGTGGACCCCCTCCTCATCTCCTGGATCTCTGACTACCTGACCGACAGACCACAATTTGTAAGTATCGGTAGCGGAGTCATTCTATAATTAGGGGTACATTTCATATCAACCAAAAGTGACAAAATCACTTTTCTTTTTTGATAAATAATCTAGTTGTTTCCATAATATACCCCCTAAATGTGCTAAATTCATTAATTGCCAAGCTTAAACTCTAATTACATATTAAATATTTTAATGAAAATAAACATTGATGGGGGCACGGTGGCGCAGCTGGTAGTGCAGCGGTCTCACAGCAAGAAGGTCCTGGGTTCGATTCCCGCCGGGGGACGCTGTGGGTGCTGAAGTGCGTGTTAGTTCCCCCATGACTTCAGTGCCCACACCATGGGTGGGGTTGGCAAAAGGATCTTTCTGTGTGGAGTTTGTATGTTCTCCCCATGTTCTCCCCATGTTCCCCTGGGTAGCTAATGGGAGCTACCCTCACAAAAACATGCACACAGTCCTGGGCTACACATGCCCCCTCTGGCCAACCGGGGCGCCAGATGGGGTGGGGAGGATCTGGCCGGAATAACGTGATCCTTCCACGCGCTACGTTCGGCCGGAGAAGCCCCACCCTGTCTGGTGAAAAGATGCGGCCTGCTCACTCAGGTTAAGGAGGAGACTGAGCTCAGTGCAGGGCCCTCCCGGGGTTGGTAGAGGATGGCAATGCCCAGGACTGTCAGTAGGTAGGAGCACGGGGTGGTAAAAAATGGGAAAAAAAAACGGGATAAAAATATATTAAAAAGAAAAAAAAAAAAAAAAAAAAAACATTGGACTCATTTTGTCAACCGGACAAATGTTGTGTCATATACAACAAGAACTAGGTACTACACATTTGATAATACATTTGTTTGAAAGGTTTTGAGTCTATTCACCAGGGGTTTTAAGGTTGCCTGTCTAACTGATTTAAAAATGTGAATTTTGAGCTTCATAATGGACATTCTATGGGATGTTATCAGCAGGGATTCATATTTTTTTCAAAATAAATGCATATTACACTGAATTTAGAGTTATTCACCAATCTTATGTAAGACCTCCCTCTCTACAGATATCCCCCATCTTTTTTGTTATAGTTTAGTCAATATTTAAAAGATATATGACACAAAAACCATTCATAACACAGTTGACAGGCAAAAATTACTATGTAATTAGGCAACTCCTATGTAATTACTATGTAATGTCTGTGTTATAACAATAGTTCATGAATGTTTTTTTTTCAACAACACTCAATATAAGCATAAAAAATGACAATAAACTGCCAACATTGTCAACCGTGTTAATCCCCTGTCAACTGTGTTACAGTTGGGTAACGCCATGGACATGACATGTACCCCTAATTATAGAATGACTCGGTATCTCCAGGACCAGCAGCACTGGAGCTCCGCAGGGGACCGTGCTGTCCCCCATCCTCTTCTCCCTGTACACTGCTGATTTCCAACACAACTCGGAACTCTGCCACATGCAGAAGTTCTCGGACGACACAGCAGTTGTAGCATGTATCAGGGAGAACGAGGAGGGGGAATACAGGGAACTAGTGAGCGACTTTGTGGGGTGGTGCCAGGAGAACCAGCTGCTCCTGAACACCTCCAAAACAAAAGAGATTGTGATGGACTTCGGGCGCCAGCCCCCCGCCCCACTCCCTGTCTGCATCAAGGGTGAGGAGGTCGAGATAGTGCCCTGCTACAAATACCTTGAACTCATACTGGACAATAAACTGGACTGGACTCAGAACATTGATCACCTCTACAAGAACGGCCAGAGCAGGCTTTACTTCTTGCGGAGGCTGGCATCATTCAACATCTGCACCAAGCTCCTACAGATGTTTTTACAACTCTGTAATCTATCTACCTCACAGACACCCTACCAGCTTTTTTTGCACTGTTTTTCTTCTTTCCCTTACTGCACTACTTTTATTTTCTTTCCAATGTATATACTGTTTATATTTCGTAATTATATATTTTTTACTTTTTTACCCCTCCCCTGCATGTGTGTGTTAAGTGTACTGCTCCTGCACAAAGTGAGTTTCCCCATTGAGAGAGAAATTTGATTTGATTTGATTTGATTTATTTTGTACATGTAAAAAACAACAATTCAAGAGAAGATAACAAAACAACAAAACAAAGAATTTCATACTTTTAACACTTGATATCTTAATTTACATGTGCAAAACAGAGTAGGAAGAAGTGTAAACTTATTGAATCCTATCCCCATTCACTAATCATTTAACCCATATTTATAAATACTCACACACTGTACTCACACTGCTAAATAACATTATTATTATTATTATTATTATTATTATTATTATTATTATTATTATTATTATTATTATTATTATTATTATTATTATTATTATTATATACTGTAATTATACTCACACACATACCTATACATACACATAGTTGAATATTTCTATATATTTGTACACACATGCCCATATAAATATTTATATAAATATACTAATTTACACTATACTGTCTATTAACTGCATCTGCTCTATATCCATGTATATATCTACTTACACACATATTCACACACACACATATGCATATATACATATACCCATATATACGCATACACCCATACATACCTATATATATATATACATATATACACATACACATATAATTAGCTGCCCATTTCTGAACATAATTATAAACAAATCGACCCATTCACCCAATAGTGTTATCTGCAGGCCCCTAAAAGCCACTAAACCCCTTCCTCTTTATACCTCGTGAAAATCATGTTTTTATATTTGTTTTTAAACTGGTTAATGACATTGTTTTAATTCTGAATCCATTCTGTTCCATAGTTTAACTCTGACTCCACTGAAATAAAGGATAATCTAATCTAATCTAATCTAATCTAATCTAATCTAATCTAATCTAATCTAATCTAATCTAATCTAATCTAATCTAATAGTGGTATATTAGTTTAGGCATATGTCATATCAAATATCAAAGCTTGAATTGATACATTTTTGGGGGGGTTAAATAATGAAAAAAGAACCTAGTCAAGAAAAAGGTCTTAGTCAGGTGCTTTTTGAGCTTTTATTATGAAATGGAAAACCAAACCGGAAGTTGGCTAGGTAAGTTATTTGAAGTGTTCCCATTTTTGAAACAGAAGAAAATACAGATATAACCTTAGCTTTACCTATTTATACAAGTAAAAGCTTTTACAGTAGATAAACATATATACGCCCGAAAGGTGGAATTGAACCACTCTGCCGCTAAGCAGCTACGGGTTTGAAGCCCGCACCCCGGACCACCGAGGCTCATCCGGGCATTTAGAAAGAGGGAGAAGAGACGTATATATATGCTAGGACAAGTAAACCTATCTACTTCATGGTTTTGACTGGAAATTTACTTATATTTGGAATTCATCGGATACAGATAATATAAATAATTTAAAATCTTACGTTACATGTGATATGACGTATACCTGTTAAATGAAGACTAAACGACACATATTGTTTGGGAATTGCTGCCCTATGCAAATCAGACGCAACTTCATTGGCTGTCTGAAAACACAGAGAGAAGCTGCTGCTCGAGCAGGTTACGGTTCCCCGACATCCAACATACATTATTTGTGTGCTTTAGTTTACGTAACTTATTAACTCAATCTTACAAAACTATGTATTACAATTTGGCTTGTACTTCTGTTTGCAGTAACAGTGACTACAGAAGTGAACTAGTGTTTGCAGGCATTAGTTGTTTGTCAACTCTTATTGTCATCCAATATATATAAACGGGTGACATATTATAACATAGTATGCAACTTTAGGGATATAGAAAAGATGTTTCGCATTAAAAGTAACAGTGGACAAATACTGTGGATTAATAAGCATTGCAATATTTTAAAAATAGAAGTGTCATCACATTATAGCATATTATTTGTCATGTATACAGGACTGAAAGAAAGGTCTCAGAAAATTAGAATATTGGGATAAAGTTCTTTATTTTCTGTAATGCAATTAAAAAAACAAAAATGTCATACATTCTGGATTCATTACAAATCAACTGAAATATTGCAAGCCTTTTATTATTTTAATATTGCTGATTATGGCTTACAGTTTAAGATTAAGATTCCCAGAATATTCAAATTTTTTGAGATAGGATATTTGAGTTTTCTTAAACTGTAAACCATGATCAGCAATATTAAAATAATAAAAGGCTTGCAATATTTCAGTTGATTTGTAAAGAATCCAGAATGTATGACATTTTTGTGTTCGTAATTGCATTACAGAAAATCACAATATTCTAATTTTCTGAGACAGTCCTGTATATCCTAAATTCCCTATACATTTAAAAGGTGGACAGCTCTTTATTTTATTATGCAGAGTGACCCTCCAAAAGTTGTAACTTTTGATGAATATATTTTTAGAGGTAGAACTAATTAGTTCTATTTCACTATTTCAATATACTGACAGTCATAGAGGGTTGCTAAGACGAATGTAATATTTGATCATATTTGACTATTTATGGATCCCTAAGCAAAATGTTTATATGAAAATGAAAAACAATGTTTTTTTTCTAATGTTTATTTCATTTTAATGCATACATGTGTGAAGATGAAGTATGAGAACAAAAAGTTTCAAATGAAGTCACATATATATATTATCAAAATAAAATAACATTTAAAACCCTTTACAGAATTCCTTTTGACAGTCAATAAAAATCTTCAGAGCAGCACATGGTAATGCAACAAATGTAACAGAACACAGCAGTGTTTCATGAGATAATTTCATTCCGCTCCACTCATCTTCTCCTATACATTGGAGCATGAACACTTGTTCATAAATGACTATCAGAGGAAGGTGTTCTCGATAACCAGAACATGAGGCTCTTCCTTTGTTTCCCCAGATGGTGGCGTCAGAACGCTCCGGGCCTCCTCCTCCAGGAGAGAGCAGCACATACTCCGAGCACAGGCCTTTCCACAGGCCAGGCTGCAGGCGGGGCACAGAGGAGGAGAGGGGTCGTCTCTGTGGATGAGCGGCGAGGGGTCACCAGAGCTGCCCGGAGAGGAGCCAGAGAAGGAGGCAAACTCTGGTTGAACGGTGCAGCAGCTCACGCCAACACTCTGTAGGACTTTTGTGGCTCCTGACATCAGATCTGCACACCTGGACAAAGAAAAGTTATTATGAGTTTATAAAATAATACAAAAACATTTTTTGCAAATACATATCTTTGGTTACAGACTACCGAGTAAGCTTCTGCCCTGCTTATGATCCATAGGAGCTGGTAAACCAAAGTAATATGTGATTTAAAAAGAGGTTCACAATTTCAGTCTTTTCTTAGACAAAAGCCTTCATTATGTTGTCCTGTTCAGCTCCCGGGCATTTATAAAACAATCTTAAACTGATATACTACTGTCATTTAGCAGATGCTTTTATACAAAGCCACCTTCATCTATGAGAACAACACAAGCAAGAAATCACATACGTAGGAGGGTCCAGCATGGATAAGTGCTGGTCAGAATACTGACAGTCCAGTTGGACACAGCTGCTGCCATGCTAGTGCTAGGGTTGTTTTTTTTTTGTTTTCCTTTCCCACCCAACACAACAGTCCCTTTATACAAGAAAACTGTGTCTTATAAGACACCATCATACGATCATCATATGCTTTAATGAAGAAAGATATCTCTTTGAGTCATATTTGTCATCTGACCCAAAACATCAGCAGATTTTCGTGTGCAAGCGCAGATAAACAAGTAGATATAACATTTCCCATTATATATTTGACAAAATTAAACAACAAAAAAACAAACAAAACTCATATGGGAAATACTAAGTACCCCTTACTGCTTTCCTATATATTGTATACTGTGGCCCGGTGCTGCTAAGCAACAGGCACTGATGAATTGATGATCAGCAAGTTTGCAGAGCTCTATAAAAGCAGATGTTTTGGAATTTTGGTTGTCTGGACCATTCAGGTAAGACAATGCCAAGTTGTTGCTGCACATTGATCTGGAAAAGGTTATACAACCATCTGTCCATCCATTACTTATGCCAGATTATTCATAGTTTAGGGTCACCAGGGTCTGCTGGATCATGGCCCAGCTCTCTTCAGGTGAAAGGCAGGGGTACACCTTGCACATGTCGCCACCAGTCTATTGCTGGTTACAAAATCAATTTCAAACAATTTGGAGTCAAGGAGTTTGTAGTGAGAGAGGTAATTCACAAGTGGAAAGCATTCAAGACCGTTTCCAATGTTAATATAAACGGATGTCTGAGCAAATTTACAACTAGGATTGACAGTGCAATGCCAAGTGATAAACAAAAGAAATCCAAAGCCTAATAAATCTAAGACCCAACATGGCTCACTGAACATGTACAGTAGGATATCAAAGTTCAAAGCAGCACAAAAAAAAAAAAAAAATTAAGGAGTGTGCCCAGTAAAAACAGACTTTTCTTTCTCTGGGTTGTTTTGCAGCCACAGGATCTGTGAGCCTTGCAGTCAACCCTGAACTTCTCTGTACCGGCCTATTCTACAGACAAATGTGAGGCTGTTTCTTTGACAACTACTACAGCTTAGTTGGATTTGAGTCATGCAGCAGGAGAATGATCCAAAGCACACCGGCAAATCTATGTCAGAATGAGTGAAAAATAAAAGAATCAAGGTTTTGGACTGGCAGAGATAAAGTCCAGGCCTCAACACAATTCAGATGCTGTGGTAGGACCTCAAGTGAACAAATGCCCAAAACCTCATAGAAGTGAAGCAATGACAGACAGAAGAACTCCCCCACAACCATGCTAGAGATGATTAAGTCAGGCAGTAAATAACTACTACAATATATTCTGCTAAAGGGGAATGAAAAGTCTATTTAATCATGGGGTACTTAGTATTGTACACATCTTTTCTTTTTTGGGTTCATTTTTGTGAAAAAAGTTTGTCATTGTTCATCCAGGGTTTTATTTACACAGAATGAAGATTTTCTATATACCAGATGATTTTCATTTTGGACTTTTTGCAACTTTTGCACCTGATAATGAACAGGTAGATATAGTTGTGTGTATTATTTCAATCTGTTTTAATCTGTGCAAATTTAAATCATACTTAATCATAAAGCAGAACTGCTGTGATGAACTTCACCTGTGTACTTGGTACCCGGCGTAGCAGTGCACATGGACAGAAGCCACTGTGAGTGTTTCGTTTAGCTGCCAGATGTGCAGGTCATGCACGGCCTGCACTCCAGGCACACTCGCAATTCTCCGTCCGAGATCAGACACACAAACGTGTGGAGGTGAAGCCTGCAGCAGTATCAGGCCATACCTGCACACCTGCAGGGTTGTACCAGAGAGAGAGGGGGTTCATGTGTCTTCTCACCAGAAAAGACCGTTTATCTGCAAGTTTTTAAATAAGGGATTTAAATTAACATGTAAGGCAAAGACAAGGATGTGGAAAACTTGGAAGCAGACCTGTGGCACAGTTGTGGCTATCAGTGTAATTACAGCCAGCAGAGAGAGGCCGGGATCCAAGTAAACCAGGACGCTGCGCGCTCCAGAGTCGTGCAGGAACTGTGGGATGATCAGTAGAGTCACCAGGCTGTTGATCAGAGCCAGGAAGGCTGTAAAAAGCCCCTGAATGACAAAGGCAGAGGGCAAGAGGCAAACCGGCCACGGGCTGTGTGGTGCAGGGAGGGACTCACAAACGGAAGCGCTTTTAGATGTATTTTGATGGTCTGAAACAGCAGAGAACAAAGAAGTGTTAAACTGTTACCAGGATGTCCCATGCAGGGATAGTTTTAAGTCCTCTTTTTGATGTCTTTTGAACGATTCTCACACTTTAACACCAGAGAGTTGATGTCCTCCTCACAGGCGGCTTTTGGTAATTGTTGCAGGGTTTTGCAGTCACTGTCAGGGATGTTGGGGGTTCCTGGATTACAGAGGACAAGCCCCCCACTGTGGACCGAGTCAAGCACAGCAGACTGGATGTTGGATTGGACTACATCTTCAGATTTGTCCCGGCCTTGGGAGTCCTCTTCAGCCAAGACTGTGGGGGTCGAACAGAGGAATGCAAAACAAGTATGGTCAGCCTTTTATCTTACAGTGTAACAGCTGAATATACACTGAGCAGCTGCACAGTCACCTGGACCGACAAACTAAACATTGTTAACACATAATAAGTGTTTGCTTTTGCATTAACAAACATTTTGTTCTGTTATTGTGTCAAAATGCTTCTTTAAAGTTGAATCAAGCTTATTTACAATGAATGGTTTTTAGGTCTAAAAACTGCCAGCGAGCATATTTTAAATGGGTGGGTATTTGCCTGGTGGATTTTAAGAGCTGCAGCAGTTTGCAGATGCTCTCATTTCTCGTATGTGTTACAGTTAGGGTTGCCACCTTTCAGAAATAGAAATAAGGGACGCCCTGATTTCAGCAGCGCAGGAGCCAAAAAAAAAAGCCCCAAAACTTCTAAACTGAATAAAAATGTGTTTATTTTATATGAAAAAACAAAATGCTTTGATTTAAAGTTTAAAGTGCTTTAATAGCATTGAACTTGCATGACTGTACAGACAGACAACCATACTAGCAGCTGAAATATCCTCCTATGCTACGTATGCCCACATCAGCCCAGATGTAATATAGCCTACAGGTGAAGAATATGGTGTAAAAGTTAATTTATTTCAATAATTCAACTAGAATATGGTGTAAAAGTTAATTTATTTCAATAATTCAACTAGAATATGGTGTAAAGTTAATTTATTTCAATAATTCAACTATAATATGTTGTAAAAGTTAACTTATTTCAATAATTCAACTAGAATATGGTGTAAAAGTTAATTTATTTCAATAATTCAACTAGAATATGGTGTAAAAGTTAATTTATTTCAATAATTCAACTAGAATGTGGTGTAAAAGTTAACTTATTTCAATAATTCAACTAGAATATGGTGTAAAAGTTCATTTATTTCAATAATTCAACTAGAATATGGTGTAAAAGTTAACTTATTTCAATAATTCAACTAGAATATGGTGTAAAAGTTAAGGAAAATACAGTACAAATCGTGTCCCGTATTAGTTCAACACGGGACGCAACATTTTTTTCTCAAATAAAGGACAATTCCGTATTTTACGGGACGGGTGGCAACCCTAGTTACAGTACCTTTTTGGTTCACTTCAAGGTGAAATTCAGTCTGTGCCCGTCTCACATCCTGAACCTGGTTCCGGTTCAGCCAGAACACCGCCACTTTATGGAGCAGACTGGCGGTGCCGACCACCACCGGCAGCAGGGGGCGTTGCACCGGGTGAGGTGCCAGAATAAAGCTGATTATTTCCATGAAGTAAGAAATGGATAGTGAGACCAGGAGGAGTGCAGAAATGAAAACTCCCACAACCTGGATCCTGCTGTTGGTGAAGGAGAGTCTGCAGTTTGTAGCTGGGGTGACGGGTTTCTGTGATCTGACCGGGGAAGATGCCTCATGATTAGTCTCATCTGAGGTGGTTGACCTTCCAACCACGGTCTGGGTACCAGACTGAGTTTTGGTAGGTGATTCTGCACATGGGTTGCTAGAAAGTGTTGGTAAAGAGGAGGAGGAATCCGGAGAGGAAAAGGGAGGTCTGGCGATGCTTGCAGACTGAGGAAGAACCAGGTACATGAGGACGAAGAGCGTGTGGAACCCATCTACCATGGTGATGAGGGACTTACACAGCTGACTGATGGCAACCTCACATAGCAGCAGCAGCGAAGTCACTCCCAGCACGCACCAGTGTGATACCCTCATACCTGCAACTTAAAGCACAATTAAGAAAAACAAGATTTGTACAATTAAACAAATCCAACCGCGAATGAAAATACAGAGTGGGTGCCGTTATTATCATCAAGTTTGATCGAGATGGCCACAAAACATGCTGGTGTTCATTGCTTAGGTACAGACAAAGTGATAAACTATTCCCATGTAGATTAGTGTTGTCTCTTCCAGAGGACTCAAGTGGCCATTAGATGAATTAGGGTTATTTGATTATTTTCAAAATGAAGTTAATCAGATTATATGGAGGCCTTGGTCACCAGATTTGAACCCAACACAATTAATTTTGGAGATGTTGGACATTATTATTCACCGTCATCATCAACACAACAAATACGACTGTGGACTGTAGAATCAGTGCCAAAGGTGCACTGAAACATTATGTTGGCTTTTATCTTCTAACCAGTCTGTATCAGCAATGAAGTGATTGATAGTTATCCAAAAAAATTAATAGAGAATTGGCACAGCATTTTTTCAGACCACCTGTAGTTTTAATTAATGCATTTGTCGTGGCATCATTTTGATAAGCTGCAATGTTTATTTGTGCTCAAAGTCGTCTTCATTTTTCACCAAAAACTTCTATTAACTCCGGGAGGGAAGAACCACGACATACTGCCCTTTACAGCAGGCCCCAAAGATTCTTAATGTGGATCAGGTCTGGAGACTTTGGTGGCCCAGATGTGTAAAAATGATGTGTCGTTCTCACTGAACCACTCCGTCACAATTTGAGTCCAACAAACGCTGGCATTTTCACTTTGCTGTCAGTGATTCAAAATGATTATCATTCATGCAGTCAGCTGACCTTACGTTTTGGTCATATGACCTTTCTGGACCAACCGGACCTTCAAGAGCAGACACTTTTCATAGCGCTGTCCTCCTGACCTGCTTGGTAGGCACGAGACATGGTGGGTGCATCACATCAACAATGTGGACTTTGTTTTGTAGATTAAGCATAAATCAAAATCAAATTTCTCACACAGGGCATAACCTGCTCTCAGAAAGCACATTTCCATAAAGGCCAACGTCCTTGATTTGTAGTTCTAAGTTCTAAGAAAGTGATGCCGATCACCAGCAGAGTTCTTGGGTTTTGCTCCACCTCAAAAGCAAAAATACTGTCTGAGTAGTTTTTGCATAATGTTGCTGCTGAACAGAAATCAGTGGTTACATGCCTTCCCCTCAGCTCTTAACTGGCACTTTACTGTTGGAGGAATAACGGTGGTACTGTAGTAGTAAAAACAAAATTGTTTGTGTTTCAAATGAGGATGGGTTCAACAAGGCCAATGAACATTAACGTATGACAGCAGTTTGCACTGATTTAATGATTTTATTTTGTAATTTGATAACAAAAATGCATCAAATACAGAAGATTTGTTCAATGGAAATTCAAATATTAATAAAGTTTTTAAAGGTAGTACAAATATGTGGTAATGATCTAATAAATTATCTTGGATCTACCTAATGATCACTTTGGATCTAAACTGAATCTTTCTGCAAATTCAGATCCTTAAAGCAACTTGAAAGATCAAATTATGAACAGTTGGTTGTTGATCATTCAGAAATCAGTTGTCCAGATAGTGGAGTTAGTCTGGTCTCATGTTGCATCTGTTAAACTCAAAAGTCAGGATGTGAATCTGCTCGTGCCAGTGCAAGTGTGTGTCCTCAATAATTTACAAGCGGAGTAAAGTTGAATTACCTCAAAGAAGTGGACGCCCCTCAACCAACAACCAAAGACAAGCTGGGCTCCTGGATGCGATCTATGCAGCGGTATCAGGAAAATGTCATTCATTGTGCTTCATCGCTCCCTGTCTGTCCCACCACACTCCTCCTCTGCTCTAATCACGGTCATGTGAGCCGGGGAGGAGGGCCGGCGTTATCGTCTTCTCCTCGGTTGTCCCTGTTTGCATTCCCTCCTCACACGCCGGTGGGACCAACCGCACAGCCACCCACTCTTCATATGCTCCCCGAGTGGATCGACTGAAGCTAATTTGCAGTGATTAATTCCACATAATGCTGTCAGAATGTATAACCAGATTACATAACCAGATCACATCAAAAGGTGAGACCTGCTTAGTGCAGTTAGGCCTCAAAGCATTCACAGCAGCACTATAGATGCCTTATATGGACTCAGTCTTCAGTTATTCTCTAGAACTAAAACTACATCTAAAACTCAGCAGGCTCTTGTTTTTGCATTTCATAGACAAAGTGGTGGGCCAAGTTATAGGGATTTTTAATAGGTATAAAAAGTGATTGAAGGATGCACATAATATAGTGAAACTACGGGTCAACAGAGGAACAGATATCAGGTTGGATTTTTTGAAATGTTGATGATTTTATTTTTTTTGCAGTTTTGACATCTTTTGCTTTGTAGAGCCAGTGTATTCATTTGACCCGCTGTGTTTCTCATCTTCCCACCACTGACCTCCAGTTTTCAGTTTGAGGCTTCATGTCTGAGACAAAACTGAATTCCTCTGCTTTGTAGACAGGACAGACAATGAAACAGAAGTCGCTGTATTTGTTATGTTTGAACACAGCAGGTGATTTACATGAGCTGCTTCTTTTGTGTTGAAAATACTGAGGGCATTTTTTGTGACTAAGATGATTAAGTCAAGTCAAGTCAATTTTATTTATATGGACCCAATGTGCTCAGAAATACATAAACAAACAAATAAAACAAAATTACAAGTTTACAATAACAGAAATAGATAATGAGTATGAAAAGAGAAAAAACAATAATAACAACCATAATTCCATTTTAACAAAAGTGCGATCACCCTGGCAACCATGAGTTTAGTCAAACGCCTGTGCAAAAAGGTAAGTTTTTACTCTGCTTTTGAAAGAGGGCTGTTGGAGCAGACCGTAGTTCCTGTGGCAAGGAATCCCAGAGAGTGGGACCGTAGTGACTGAAAGCACCATGAGCAGATCTAGTGTGGATTCTAGGAATGATTAGAAGACTCTTATTTGATGATCTAAGGGATCTGTCCGGAATGTATTCAGTCAGCATGTCAACGATTAAGAGACTTTTGTTTTTAAGTTAGGCACTTATCAAGAAATTGAAATTGAAATTAGGTACAGGTATAATTATTTGATTATTCCAGACTGGAAAGTTCTTCAGGCTTTACATTGCTGGTTGGTAGACTTTAACCTTTATGTCCAGTCAGTTGCATTTTTCTTTTTCTTTTTTTTAAATGGGAGTACACACTTGTAGATCTTTGAAACTGTGGACACCCCCTCCCTCTCGTGATCCCCTCAATGATGCTGCGGTCCCATCAGCCCCTGCTCCTGTGTGTGTTTCAGTCCACTGGGCTGCAAATCAACAGGCCAGATATGGGCTGACACCGCAGATAAATCCCCTCTGTTTCACCAGCTTGCCGGCGCATTCCTGAGGCACGGCTAAGCCCAAGGAAAGACCCGGCGAGGAGGCATTTAATCGCTTACTGCTGTCCCCAAACAGAAAGAGGGGTGACTGCAGATGCAACAGTTTGGTTAAACTTTGAACAACCACAAAGCTGTCTGGGGCTACTGTCCGCCTCTCTGCACTGAAATATTGCTCTGAATTAACTCACTGCGCTGGGCACAATCTGAACTCAGTTATTTTATAAAAGTATTTACACAACCGGCTTTGATGGAGAAACCTTGTGTTTTTCGAGTACTACTACTACTACAACTACTGTAATTTAGCAGATGCTTTTTATGGAGCTAGAACAGTCTCATAATTCGCAAATGCACACACCGTTTCACAAATGCACAGGACAAGTTACACAAATGCACACACCATTTCACAAATGCACACACGGATTTGCAAATGCACACACCGTTTCACAAATGCACAGGACAAGTTTCACAAATGCACAGAACAATTCACACGTGCGTAGGAAAAGATATACAAATGTATTTTTGATGCACACACAAATATAACCTGATTTACAAACGTTTTTTTGTCTGTGAGCTGCGCTGGATTTGCGTGTGACTTTTGAGACTCCCCTGACGTGACTAGATCCACAAATAGGTTTTTTTTAACACAGAAGGATCTGCAACCAATCAGATGTCTCCCTTTGTTTCAGCCAATCATAAGAGCGCACCCCACGTGGGGGACGATTTACTTGTAAACCAATCAGATTAAAGGGGCGGATACACCTGCTGTTTCAACTGCGTTAGCGCCGTTCGCTTAGAAAAGTGATTAATATTTGGAGTTGGTGGAGTAAAGATAAATAAACAAGACAGCAACACGGGATGGAGAGGAGATTACTGCTCTGCTTTTCTTGTGATCCCGGTAAAGAAAACAACGCGATCTGAGATGGTTTGTCGGGCTGTTCAACCAGAACCTTCGGGAGAGCTCTAGTCCTGCCGATGCAGCAACTGATGATGAGAAACAGCAGAGATATTTCTGTATTTGAACTACAGGTGTCTTTCAGGAGAAGGAGCCTGTTGACGCGTCAAATGACGGGGGTGAATATTGCTGCAGGTCGTTCTGGCTCTGGCCGCGAGTGGCGCTGGTCCCGGTCAGACACCAGCTGACCACAGTGACCAGACCTGGAGGTCAGAAACAAGCAGCTGTTATCCTCACATTTATGATGTGACATTGTCACCACACAGAGACAAACATGTGTCAAAACAGCGGTGGCAGATCAATACATTCCTGGTGCAGATAAAGTCATGCTCACGGGAAGATGCAGCCGTGATGATGCTGGTCGGGGTTTAATCCACCGATCATCAAACATCTGAGCTGGATACAGAGGTTCTTCGGTTATCAGTCGACTGATACCGACTTTACTCCAGATATTTCGGTAAATTAATCTCCTGACGACATGCTCGTACTGCTCCACCTGGCCACTGCAGCTCGTCCCCGTCAGGTAGCGCAGCAGCTCTCTGCTGCGGTCCGTCTGGTTCTGAATCAGCGGGACAATCCCATGTAACACCAAGTCAAACCAAACGGAGCAAATACATAAATATCTCCGCTGTTTCTCATCATCAGTTGCTGCGATTGGCAGGACTAGAGTTCTCCCGACGGCTCTGGTTGAACGGCCCGACAAACCATCTCCGATCGCGCTGTTTTCTTTACCGAGATCACAAGAAAATCAGAACAGTGATCTCCTCTCCATCCTGTTTATTTATCTTTTATCTCTTGTTGCTGTTTATTTATCTTTACTCCACCAACTCCAAATAGTAATCACTTTTCTAAGCGAACGGCGCTAACGCCGTTCAAACAGCAGGTGTATCCGCCCCTTTAATCTGATCGGTTTAGAGTAAGTCGTGTTTTATCCACTGCTCTGCGTCCCCCACGTGGGTAGCGCTCTTATGATTGGCTGAAACAAAGGAAGACATCTGATTGGTTGCAAATCCTTCCGTGTTAAAAAAAAACGTATTTGTGGATCGAGTCACGTCAGGGGAGTCTCAAAAGTCACACGCAAATCCAGCGCAGCTCACAGACAAAAAAACGTTTGTAAATCAGGTTATATTTGTGTGTGCATCAAAAATACATTTGTATATCTTTTCCTACGCACGTGTGAATTGTTCTGTGCATTTGTGAAACTTGTCCTGTGCATTTGTGAAACGGTGTGTGCATTTGTGTAACTTGTCCTGTGCATTTGTGAAATGGTGTGTGCATTTGCGAATTATGAGACTGTTCTAGCTCCATAGGTTTTCAGTTCTTGAATTTGAATCTTTATGACTCATGTTGTTGTAATATAACAGAGGCTGTGTGTTTAAAGTCATTTCTTACTTGTGCTTCTTTATTACTTGTATAACATTTCCAATAAAGACAATGTTACTCAGTGCAAATGAAAAATAAATTCCCTTGTCTCCTTCATCTCCAGCACATAATCCAGTCTACAGGCGGTAGAGGATGTTCAAACATGCTGTACTTGATCCTGAGGAAGGTTACCTGCTCCATCTCACCTGAGCTTGAGGAAATGAACAGTCTGTGGAGCCACGCCACAAAAAAGAAAACCCACCAATGATCCCAGTGATGAACTCGTCTGCCACTCGCCCCGAGGAGAACTTTCATTTTTCAGTGTGGACGCAGACCGGGTTCAGGAATTTCTCTGGTCATAAGATGAGTCAAGACGACTGAAAACATTTTTTTTCTACCTCAAGCATAGTTTTCACGAGAGGCAAAAGCAAAGAATGCTGCCCAAACAGAATACTGTACCTATAAAACCTACAATGAATAACAGAAACAACAACACTTGAATGGCACGTTCCTGTTTAAACATTGGTAGCAATAACGGAATGAAAATAAACTTTAGCTATCATGCAACTGACTATTATCTTTCTGAATGCTGACATTTCCTTAGAAGAAGGAAACTGTTGTTCGACTGGAAAAGGGTGGATAATATGAAAATACATCAATGGTGCTGCAATTTGAAACAGAAAAAAAGGCAGAAAATCACTATTTAGTGTAAAAATAATACTGTCTATGGCTTTATTCTCAAATTTTCAACATGATTCACATTAAGAATAAATATTTCTGACACTGTTCACAAAAAGTTAGTTTTAATTTTACTGATTGATTATTGGCTGATATCATGGTGGACTGGTGACGTGGTACATCCCCACTGGTCAATACGGATCAATCACCACCAAGGTGCAGTATTAGACACAATCGTTTGCGTTTCCATTAGTTGAAAACTGTATAAGCCTAATGTATGATCACGTGTGTGTTAAAGGATGGAGCTACACCAAAAGTCGTGCATTGATTGGTCAACAGAGTCGTCACTTCCATTTAACATGGTAGAAAAACAAACAAACAAAACACCAAAAAGCATTATTTTAAAAGCTTTTATTCAACAGTGCTTGACCTGAACTTGTGCTAAATTTCCTCTACTGTTGTCTTTACTTTTCCTTTTTTCTTCTAAATCGGAGTCGTGTTCCTCTTCCTTGATTTTATTTACGAAAAATGATTTATACTTTATTATAGGGTATGACGTCATGCGTATTGCACTTGAACTGTGGACGAAATATCAGTCTAAATAAAAAGAGAAAAAGAAATAGAAAATCAGGACAGCAGATACTTCCGAAAAGCAAATTAAAGTGTGTAAAAAGTTTTGCTTTTGCTAGAATATAAGAAGCGCTTGAGGGCATTTACAGTAACATTGCATTGCAGTAACCTCGGACTCTCTCAGCTCTGCTGGGCGGGGCGGGTTCAGAGGAATTCCTACAGTAACAACAGAGCAGATTCCCAGCCCTGACTCCACTCCCTCACCCGAGGAGACCCCCCTCGTGATGCTGCTGAGGGCTCACATGAGGGGACGGTTCCTGACGGTTCCTTTTTTTTAAACACTTTATTTATTTCAATTATTACAACAATACAGTTATTATTACACACAAAACAAAACTGAATCCTCCCTACATTATCATTCAACAGAATCATCCAGTACAGGTCCCAATGGATTACTCCTCATAAAACGAATAAACTGTCCCCAGATTTCCCAAAAGTCATCAGATTTCCCTTTCGTGGCATATGTCAATTTCTCTAATGCAAGACAATTTGAGAGTCTTTTGTACCATTGCTTGATGTTTGGTTTGTCTGGGTTCTTCCAAAACAATGCTATTGTACGTTTAGCCTGGAGAAGAGAGTAAATGATCATACTCTTCTTTTTACTGTTTATTTTAAAGTTATTAGGAAATATACCTAAGATACACAATTGTGGACAAATAGGAATATCTTCTGAGATAAGATACCAAGTACTGGTTCCTGCTGGTTCCTGCTCCCTGCTGCGCGGCCCAGCCGGACTGGGCCTTTGTTTTCTTGTCGTCTTTAAATGCGTAAAACAGACTAGACTATCCCAGACCTGGAATCATATTCACACGGTTAGTGGAGGCCTGTTTCTGGGGGGAAAAGAAATGTTTTTTTACGTGTTTTTCGGTGACAATTTAGTTAAAGACTTTTGTGATTCTCTGACCATCTCCACCAAGTTCATGCACTTAATTGTTCACGAGGATCGATAGTTGGCATGTAATGAGATAAATGCAAAGACAAACACGGGATTATAGCCGTCAAAAAGCCAAAATACAGCTCATATAAACCTCCAAGTATTATTTGGGGATCTGGGAACTTTTGAAGACACTTTTGTGCAATATGGATATACAACGAACCGCCTCACCACAACCGGGCCTTTGCAAGCCCAGATGTTAACTCACTAAGCAGCTGAGCCACAGCTGCAAAGTCCTCATCCTTTTTTAATGGTATGAAATGCCTAAAAAAAAACAACAAAAATCAGGAAAACAAGGAAGAGTGTGAAGAATGACATTCTGGCTGTGGAAATGTTTTCATCTGCTTCTGTTTTAGGTATAAAGTGCTCCCACCTTTATTTCTCACATTTTATGTTAATTTATACATTAATTTCACTTTTTCCATCAACTCTTCCCTATATCAGTGTTTACTGTCATGTTTACTAGAAAAAAGTAAAACATTTGCACCAGCCCCTAGAGGTGTTTAAACTAAAACTGGTTCATTTTTTGTTTTACACCCATCTTTCCTTCTATCATGTTATGACAGCATGTAAAGGCAGATGAGCCGCTCCCAGTTATGTCCAGTGGACTCATGTTGGTGCATTTCGCCCAAACCAGCTGGATGGAACCAGGCTAAGCTGCAGGCGTCCAACACTCTTGTATTACATGTTGAAGAAAACACTTCAGAACCATGATTTTAGCTTTTTGTCAAAAAGAAGAACTGAGTAAACTATGGAGGATTTTTTGTGCCAAAATTAAATAAATAAATACATCATTAATTAATTAAAATGGGAATGAAATATATAATTAATTAATTAAATGTGTAATTAATTAATTAAAATTAGAATGAAATATGTCATTAATTAATTAAAATACAATTCATTTTAAGTAAAAATATATATTTATTATTTCAGCATTTAATTAATTAATGACACATTTAATTAATGATTTCGTGTTGCGTGTGAATCATGAAATGTAAAACTGCATTTAATTAATTAATGACACATTTAATTAATGATTTTGTGTTGCTGAATCATGAAATGTAAATGTAAAACTGTCAGTTTCACTCGTCAAACTCAGTGGGCGGATTCCAAACTCCTCATTGGTTCCCCTGCACATCAAGTCAAGATGGGAAAGTGCAGAAATAACTTCGAGCAGTTCCTCAATTTCACACGCAACACAAAATCATTAATCAAATGTGTCATTAATTCATTAAATGCTGAAATAATAAATATATATTTTTACTTAAAATGAATTGTATTTTAATTAATTTCATTCTAATTGTAATTAATTAATGACACATTTAATTAATTAATTATATATTTAATTCCCATTTTAATTAATTAATGATGTATTTATTTATTTAATTTTGGCACAAAAAAATCCTCCATAGTAAACTACCCCCCCCCCCCAAAAAAAAAACAAAAAACCCCCCAAAAAGGTGAGCCAGACATCTGAAGCAATGCAGAAAACAGTAGCAACAGTTCACTCTACTTGGTAAATGTGGCACGATTGAATCATTAGTTTATGTCACTAGTTTATATCACTTAAAATCCTCAACGCCTTTTCTTCCCTCCTGTGTCACGTTTTGAAGGCACAATCTGAATCATTTCACTGACCACCGACTCATCTCATTAGTCATTACATGCATTTATTTGAGGAACAAATTTCGCCATACATATCTTTGTGATTACCAGCACATTTCAATTAAGTTAACAAATCATCATTAAAAATTTCTAAAAATTAAAGCATTACAAACAGTGGGGGCAAACTACCTGTTGGGTGGAGGAAAGCAGGAGGGGGTGAATGATGCTCCATGTAGGAGAACCCCCACCTCACCAGGCTGCGTCTGCTTCAGGGGCAAAAATAAAGCAAGAAAACCGTCTCTGTTCACAGACACTCATGAAGCTGATATTTAATGTTCAATTCTGCTGGCTGGCTTTGGAAAACTGTGTCACTGTTCACACTAATCTCCTTCAGGTAGCAGGAAAACAAGCAATCATCACCCCCTTGTGGTCACAGCTTCACCCAACAGAGCAGCTTAAAACAACAAGGACCTCCATGTTGACGTGTTTGCCGCTTCCTTGTACTTGCTTTCATTATTGCACCCCAGTAGTCAATGGTTTAGTTACTTTACCTCCCCTTATAGATTACCCCCCCCTCACAAAAAAAGTAATTATTTTCTCTAGTTTAAGTATGAAATATACATCAAAAAAGGGGCTAAGCTTTAAAAGCAACCCCCAGACAACAAAAAGGATAAAATGAGGAGAAATCAACTGAGAAATGGAGAAAATAAAATCAGAAAAGGCTCCAAAAGCTATGAAATAAATACAAAACAAGTGATTCCTCAAAGCAGCTAGATGGGAGGATCAGCAGTGATGAGATTGAAGGCAACATGAACGTGGAGCAGAGAGGTGAGAGGGTGCAAAGTCCCAGCTGATGCCTGAGGGAGAGGAGGAAACGGGCGGCAGATGAGGACAGACAGCAGGCTGCTATTTTTTCTTTTCTTTAAAGGAGGTTCATACAACGATGCGGAAATAAACTGATCAAGTCTGGATCTGTAGACAAACTGAAAAGGCATCTCACTTTCTGATATTCATTTAAAGTCTGTTATTTAATTTTTTTCCAAATCAACATGGAGCAAATTACCGAGACTGACTTTCAGACAGTAGTTTTGTAATAGGGGGGGGGGGGGGTCGCAAATTCTCCATGTGAGATTTGACAGGTCTAACGAAGAACACGAGAAGAACGCCAATTCCTGAGGGGCCGAAGGGAGAGAGCAAGACAATTCAAAGAGGAAGGAGGTCACTTTGGCAAAGGTCCCTTAGAGTTTTATTTCCAGGGGGAGAGGAGGAAGAGGAGGTCAGGAGGAATGATGGAAACGCACAAAATGTTTACATTTAAACAGACACGTGAACATCCTCAGGTTTCTTTATATAAAAACCTTCAACAGCGACATTCTCCCATCTCAAGTGTTTAAAGCCAGCAGGTTTACTCAGCAGGGTCCACCACTTAGTCTTCTGAGTGAACGCTGCTCGTCTCTTCTTCATCACCGTTACGTCTCTGTGAGTCAGGAAAAAACTTTTACTGCTAGTAAATTTGCCTAAAAGCCATCTACGGAGGAGAGCGAGAAGGAGCGGTGAGAAAAGTCTGTGCTGAGTCTTTGGTTAGTGTTTTCATCCTCTCTCTTCTTCTCCGTCGGTTCTCCCTCTCAGAGGCTGTTTGAGTTTAAAGATGTCGCACTGATAAAATGTAGTGAAAACCAGTTGATTTCAGTTTTCTTCTCTCCTCTTCAAAGTGTAGTGTGAATGTGGAGGACTCAATATTAGTCAGATGTTGGCTCCAGAGGCTGGTTTTGTCCTTTACTTGTATTTTCATGGAGCTTTGACTATAACTGGGTCTTTTGTTCTTTAAGTTTTTCGATGTTTGAGTAGAAGATGTGTCAAAAACATTGTGGCCTTGTAGCAAAACCCGACAAACCATCCGAGTGCTGTTTTCACGTGCTCCCACTGTTCCTGTGGAAGAAGAGCAGAGAGAAACCAGTTACAATTGTAGCAGAAGTTGTCTTCTTTTTAAAGTAAATTTACTTTTTTTATACATTTAGTATGTCAACCTAATTAAATGTTGAAAAAAAATGTATAAATGTGTATATATTAAGAGTTGTTTTTAATGCATTTCCTGTGACAGAAATGCTTATGGAAGAAAGAAAATCAAAATCCCATATTGAATCTACTTAAAGATGTTAAAATATCTTCCCTGGAGTCCTGCATGAAACCAACACCAGCAACATCAACCACTCTTAATCCTGCTTGAGGGAAAACCTGCATCTTCCATCTGTTTAAACACATTTTGGTTTTGGTAACCTTTACTGCAGTTCTGCTGGATCAAATGCTGTTTGGTTATAAATACAGGACATTCAATTCTAACTTCTTAGGAAACTCCCAGCTTTAAAGTTTGTCTTCAAACACCATGTGGTGAAAGCAGCCTGCCAATCCTGGTTTAGCATCAACACTAGATGAGCCGGGCCACAGTATAATTGCTCACAGGCATAAAAAATACAGCAGATGTGCATGCTAACTGGCAAAAAATAAAAGAAAGAAACACTTAAAAACTACTGACTTGGAAGATCTATGTTAACGCAAAGATCATGATGTGGATAGAAACAAGTGAAAGTGACAAATGAAAAAGAAAAAAGGTAAAACTGAGTGCCAGCTTTTGTTTTCTCTCCCAGTTGGTCCTGTTTTTAGTGATGTTACTATAGTTACAATTCAAAACGTCACTGTAAGGAACAATATCATGAATATCATGATCAGAGGGACAAAAAGCTAAGTATGTATGCATATGGATGGATTTGATTTCAGGAGTTTGTGCCAAAACTGGAGGTAAATGACCGTAAAACTTCTCTCTCCAATTATGAAAACCCTAATCAGACAGACGTCATTGTGTTCTCACTTTTATAAAATTGCAAATGTATTTAAGAATATGATATTAGTGGGCGACCGATAATCGGCCATATTCATAATTTTATTAATAATCGGTATCGGCCCCCCCCCCCCAAAAAAATCGAAAATAAATAATTTCGATTTTTTTTTTAAAAGTTTTTTAAAGTTTTTTTTTTAAAGTTAGCTTACTGTTACTACCTCCAAGTAGGCACTTGCTGTGGTTTGGGTCTGGGAATTGGGAGTATTGTGCCTGACTGTTCTAAAATTGAGGCTGTTATTCCTCTTAATTTGTTATTTTTTATAGGCAGCTTTTTTATTTTATGTAAAGAGAAAATTCACTTAATGTTATTTTTAATAACTGAAATGCTGCTTGTTTTGTTTGATGTTCCATAATTTGCACTTTTGATGTGTGAGCCGTGCGAAGTGAATATTGCTGTCCTTCCTAGTTAAAGCAATAAATTGCTCACCATTCATTTAAATGAATTCTTGTATTGAAGTTTGTTTTCTCCCAAAAAGGTAAAAAAGGGTAATAATCGTATTGGCTGATATCGGCTATCGGTCTTTTTGATTTCCCCCTAATCGGTGATCGAAATAATCGAAAAAAAGGCTGATCGGTCGGACACTATATGATATTATGAAAACTTTGAAGGAGAGTTCATAGAAATTCTATAATTATAATAATCATTTTTGTAGGCTCGAAAACTTCTCAAGTCACCTTAAAGGCAGCTTCAAAAAGCTGGCCAATCAGAGCCGTAAGAAGAAAGCCATTAATTTCAAATCGATGAATGAAAGTCTAATTTTATTTTGACTTTCAGACCAACTTTTTGCACGAGTACAAAAAGTAGTCATTTTAGATGGGTAAATCAACAATTTCACACTAATGTTTAATGAAAACCTAACAGTAGGTGAATGGTTTGGTTTCTATTGTGTGTTCATACATACAGATGTGTAGTTCAGCAGTTCATGGCATGTCTCTCCCAGTCTCCAAGCTGGCCTCTAGAAGCAATTCCTCCAGCTCCTGTCCACAAGTGGCACTCACTGCAGAAGCCACACGCAACACATCTTAGTTATCAGGCTTTTAACAAATTCAAAATAATCAAAAATAAGTGAAATCACTAGAGGTACACACCGTGCTCCATCACACAGCTGCCAGGCTTTGGGCTTTCAGTGTCGAGGAGATGGATGGAGAACTCAGGCTTGAGGCCGTTGGGCAGAGTGGAGCCCTCCGCCTCCCCCTCAAGAGCCTCCACAAAGCACTCGTCTGCAGAGCTCTCATCGGCAGATTCATCTTCTTCAAACGATGAATCTGGATTCTCCTCAGGCTGAGTGGAGGCAGCGCCCGGAGCCCCCTGTGGTGCTGGATTTGACTCCTCTGCTCCGCCCTCAATGACAGATGGCGCACTCTCATCAGCTTGGACAGAGTGAACAGGCGCTACTTCCTGCTCACCTGCTTCCAATTGGTGCTTTGGCCTCGACTCCTCTTGGCTGGTCTGCTCTTTCAGTGTTGAACTGGGTTCTTCATTTTCTGCTAAACTGACTGGTCCTTCCTGCTTTTCCTGTTGGTTTGGAGGAGGCGTCTCGTCTGAAGCGCGCTCACTCTGTGGCTGTTCAAGTGCAGGTGTTGAGAGTTGCTGCTGGCTGGGCAAACTCGTCTGGGATTCATTCAGTTCCTCTGATTGTTTACATCCTGAAGGCGCTACTGTCCTGTCATACTGTACACTGACCTCCTCCTCTCCTTCCTTGTTTCCTTCTGCCGTCGGCTCAGGCCTGGGGCTTTCAGAGCTCTCGGTCATTCCTTCTGCTAGCTGAGATGCTTCAACCTGCACTGAAGAGGAGTTTGAAGGCAGAGCTGGTGTTTGTAGACTTGGGTCGGTCACGTCTGGGTCTAAGGGTTCGCCCGTCACGCCTACAGTGGGAGGATTTGCTGACTGGGGGGCTTGTGTGTGGATCTTTGCAGTGTTTAATTCAGACTCTAACCCTGCTACAGGACTCTCCTCTGCCTTTTGAGGGTTTGTTGGTGGAGGTGGGGAGCTCCCTTTCACGTCCTCAGGTGTCAGTTGTGTTTGTGTGGGTGTTGGAGATGTGGGTGGAGGCTGTGTCTGCTGTGTCATGGGTGTGCTAATGTCTACCAGGCTTTTTGCAGCCTCTTTAGTCTGGATGGGAGCTACGGGGGAGCTTGTCTGAGACTGTAGCAGCAGCTGCTGCTCAGGTGGGCTTTCCACTCTTGTTACCATAAAGATCTTGTGACCCCGACCGGGGCTCGAGACAGATATGCAGCGTCCGGGAGAGGGAGGGGTCCCGGGAGGGACTGGTGCCTCAGTGACAGTGATCCCAGACATGAGACTTGGTCCTCCAGCAGGAGCGGCGGGCGGGAGTGAGGACGCAGCCGAGGCACTGAGGGGCGACTGCGTAACTCCTGTACAGGTTTGAGGAGCAGTCTGATTTGAGACAACTGAGGAGTTTGAAATGGAATGAGACCTCGTTACCACCTCTTCTTGGTCCTCATCCTCAGTGTCGGAGTCAGACTCCAGATTGATTACAGGAATATTCTTTTGAGATCCTGCTCCCAACTGGCTGCTTGCTTGTTCTGCAGTTCCTATCGAGTCACCGCCCCCCTCTCCTCTTTTCTCATCTTTCTCTCCCTTCCCATCTGTTGCTTGTAGTTCATCCTCCTCTTCCTGCCCGGTCCCATCCTCTGTGGCAATTTCAGCCATGGAAGCTGACTGCCTCATCTTCTGCTCGTTTTCTTCCTTCTCTTTAGCAAGGATGAAATTCCTCTTGCAGCCATTCTGGATCTCAGCCAGCAGAGCACGCTGTGTGTCAATGAAGCTCTTCACCTGGAAAATGGAAAGACGAGTCTCACAGTTGAACATAAACAACTAACAGTTCTTTTCCTCTGTTTTTTTTTTTAAGCGAAGAAATATCTTTTTCAAAACAGTTAAAAGCTTTTTAAAATCAAAAATATGTCTTTCAACGTGGGTCATATTTAGGGTTGCCACCCGTCCCGTAAAATACGGAATTGTCCTTTATTTGAGAAAAAAATGCTGCGTTCCGGTATTGAACTAATACGGGACACGATTTGTACCGTATTTTCATTAACTTTTACACCTTATTCTAGTTGAATTATTGAAATAAATTAACTTTTACACCATATTCTAGTTGAATTATTGAAATATATTAACTTTTACACCATATTCTAGTTGAATTATTGAAATAAATTAACTTTTACACCATATTCTAGTTGAATTATTGAAATAAATGAACTTTTACACCATATTCTAGTTGAATTATTGAAATAAATTAACTTTTACACCATATTCTAGTTGAATTATTGAAATAAATTAACTTTTACACCATATTCTTCACCTGTAGGCTATATTACATCTGGGCTGATATGGACATACGTAGCATAGGAGGATATTTCAGTTGCTAGTATGGTTGTCTGTCTGTACAGTCATGCAAGTTCAATGCTATTAAAGCACTTTAAGCTTTAAATCAAAGCATTTTGTTTTTTCATATAAAATAAACACATTTTTATTCAGTTTAGAAGTTTTGGGGCTTTTTTTTGGCTCCTGCGCTGCTGAAATCAGGGCGTCCCTTATTTCTATTTCTGAAAGGTGGCAACCCTAGTCATATTCACAGCCAAAAGTATGAAATTGACTTCAGTTCGGGTCAAGATGAAGGAGACTGTTGAGAATTAGACAGTAAAGCAGATCAATTGAGGAACTAAGTGTCTGCTTTTTTAGGTTTTTGCGGGTGAACCTGCAAAACCATCACTGCCTGTCAGCTCAGCCCCGCTTCAACTATGCTGCCATTTGGTCATTTTTTTATTCTAAAGGTGAGGAATGATGCTCACCGTTTCTTTCTTGGGCTCTCGGTCGAGGTCGAGACGCAGCAGAGACGTGTTGACCTTTAGGGCCAGTGACAGGGCCATGAGGCCGCCAGTCTTGATCTCGTTCTCTCGAAGGTCCAGACGCAGCAGTCTGGGGCTCTCAGCGATGAATTCAGCCACAGCAACAGCTCCTGTAGCCCAACATCATAGAAGAAAGACACAGTCAGAAACACTTACACAACAGTACACAACCGACAGCAGATGTGCACCCACAAATTCCCACCTTCGCAGGACAGTTTGGTGGAAGCCAATCCCAGTCTGAGCACAGAGCGGTTGGCGATCAGTCCATCTTTCAGCTTGTGAACTCCTTCGTTTCCTACTGCATTGTGGCCGAGGTTCAGGGTCTCCAGACTCTGGGTGCACGGCTGAGAGAAACACAATGGCACTAAATGTTATTAAATCTCATTGTTCAGGCCATATCAAAGTTCTGCCTGCTGGGGTTTGTCCATATTGCAACAAGATGGATTAGAGTACAACCACAAACTAGAAAAAAAGAAATCACAATGATTTCAAGTTAATTCTATAATTAATTGCAGAAGATGTTTCATGTTTTGCTTTGTTGATGTAATTTTATTCTTTCAATTGATTCCTTCTTTTCAAGACTCCAGTATATTTAATAAAAATATCCTCAATGTCAGAAAATCTTCTAAATAATGTGAAAACCAATGGCAAGTGGTAAAATATTTATCACTGTAATTTTTGGTGGAATGTGTTGCTGAGCTGATGTTTAGAAACGGATGAATATCATCAACAAATGAAAATAAGCTGAACAGATGAAATATTAAATATCTCATGTTCCTACCGTTTCCATTAAAATAAGCAAAGATCATGTAAGAGTTTCTACTAAACTCAGCCAATTTCTTTTATATCATCCCAGCCTTTTCAGACTAATGGGTTGTATAATGCCCCATTTGTTCTCCACAACATTTGACTGTATGTGATACAAACTTGGTTTGCAAATAAGGTAAAAATAACTTCTGATAGCAAGTTGTCAAATATGGTGAGTAACTGTTATCCAGATAAACAGTGTCAGTATGGATGTAGGGTTAAGGACACTTAAAGAGGAAGATTTTACAAGTAAAAATCCCCACCGGCTTCATCTTAGTACATCAATAAAATCTGTCTTATCTTACAAAAGGCTATATCGCCTGGGAATAAGGAAATCAAGAGGCACAGTCCAGCTGTTATTCCACAGTGAGTCAACAACGTCACTGTCATGCTTGAAAAAATATTTACTGGTTTCACAACTACCACCACAGCAAAACAAGACATTTGATCTTGCAGCAAAGATCCATCTTCATTTTACTATTCAGAGCATGTAATGACAAGGCAAAGTCTAAATGCACTGAAATTTGCTGCCTGGTGTGCGATTTTAGAGGAAAAAGGCTGCATATTTAGAATAAAAAGAGCTTTGTGTGTAGGTGTGAATGAGGCACTCCACTTTGAAGATCGTTGTTAAACCAGTGAAAAGGTGCAACACGAGTTTGAATAAAAAATAATGACATAAAAAATCAAATCGTAAAAACACAAACAACAGATTATGTAACAAATTACTGTGAAATGAATCCAAGATAAACGGTAGGAACTGGTTTTACAAAAACCTGAGCTTACATCTGTTCACTCAGTAAGATAGGAGAACACAAATGTCAAGTGTATTAATATGAAGAGCCTACATGGAAATGTCCACTCGACTCAGACGTCATAGCGCACGTCTACTGAGCACATTAATCCCTCAACCGGCACAGCTGTCACTCCCAGAGTTACGGTTAGGGTTAACTTTTTCAGGGATACCGGAGTCTTAGTCGCTGCACTGACATTTAATCATTGCAGCTGCTGTTTGTGATGTCGAAGATCACTGAATGTAAATATTTCTGCATAAGTCATGTTCTTTAAATTGGCAGACCGAAGTTGAGCAATTAAACATTTCTAATCAGTTCTATTTCATCTCTTCACTGGTGGGTCATGGGGAGAAAATGTAACTATGTCTGTAGCTATGTTTCCTTTGTGTGCACACAAACACATTTAGTTGGGGTTTTACTAATAAGTGTACGTGCAGTTGCTTTGCTGTCACACAGTGTGTGTGTGTGTGTGTGTGTGTGTGTGTGTGTGTGTGTGTGTGTGTGTGTGTGTGTGTGTGTGTGTACCAGTGCAGCTGCGAGGTAACTCATGCCGTTGTGTGTGAGCTGGTTGTTCCATAGCACCAACGTGACGAGGCCTTTCCTCTGCTCTTTCAGCCCTTCACACAAGTAGGCTAGACCTGTAATGACAAACACAGCCAGCGGGTATTTATGATGAAGTGCTGCATTTGTACTTTTACCCACATGGCTCAATGAGATATATAGTCAGGATAAACAAAGATCTACTGAGATATATGTAAACTCAGCTCCACCTTGGCTAAACAAAAATAGCGTACAAGCAACGATGCATTAGTAGTTCTTGCGTACCAGAGTCTAGGATGTGGTTATTGCGCAGGTCCAGAATCTGAATGTTGTAGTTAAATTTGAGCAAGTTGCCAAGTTGTGCAGAGTCCTGAAGTCCGTTGAGCTTATTGTCAGCCAGATACAACTCTCGCAGGTTCATGTTCATCTTCAGAGCCGTAGCTGACCACAAACAACAACAAAACGTGTTTTAGAAAAACAAAAAGTAAATCACTGGAAGATTTTTTTCTTCTTCATTTAGAGAAAAGGAGTGAAAGCCTTGATTAAAATACTTTGAAAAAACAGAACCCCTAATCCCCCTATTATGTGCTCCTCCATGTCCCTTGCCAGCCGTACCCAGCAGCATGAGTGGCCTGCCAGACAGGCCAGCGTTCTCCAGGTGGAGCACTGCCAGGCTGCCACTGATCCTTAAAGCTCGGGCAACAAACGGAGCAGAGTGATCCAGCAGAGGAGTGTTACGGGCATCAAGGTACTGCAGAGAGCTCGTCTGAGAGGAAGACAAGAATGTAAAAAGAAATTAATGTTTGCTCGGGAGGTAACAAATTATTCAGGGCACATATTTTTCTCTAAAAAAAAAAAGTGATGTTACTTTCTTTGTCTTTTTCTTTAATCTCTTCATACCCTGCAGCCTCTGGTCTTTATTTATAACACAATGCTACATGTTTTTAACTACTTCAGTGTCAACACACAGCATTTCGCCTAAAAATAGCAAAATGTAAATTTGATAAAAACACCGCACTGCTTTGTCTGTCTGCTTAATCCAAGATAAAATGGTGTGAACTTATAGTTTAAAAGTGATAAACATTGATTTGATCTTCTGAATTTAGCTACACCTCGATACTGTCAAACTAAGACAAGTGCAGTGAAATAATCTGTGTTTGTGTGCCGTCATGCAGATCATCATTAATCATCAGTGTTTGTGTACAGCAGGAATCCATTTTGATACAAAAACTGATCAGATAAGAAACTAGCTCCACACATTCTTACAGTCATAACATCTTGTACATTTAATGAATTACTGTTATTGATGTGGTGTTGATAATAGTAATTATGTAAACAGAGAGGAGAAAAAAGTTAAAACAAAATATCAATAATAAAGATTGCAAAGTAATTTGCAGTACACACGCGCACGCGTAAATTCACGAGCTGTTCAGTGTGATATATTGCAAGAATGTCAGAGTGAACCTCAGTGAAGCCAAATTACCACAACCGTAACTGAAATACTCCCACTGGCCACCTTGCTCGGACCAAGTTTAGAACTGTCTTAGTTCTTCATGACCTAAATTCTGGAGACATTCTTCAGAGATCTTGGTCAACATGTTGACACATAGTTGCTGCAGATGTGAGGATAGCACATCCCGCGGATGCGATCTGAATACAGTAATCTCATGGCTGTGTTCAAGAGAGCAGTCTGAGATGCTCTAAACTTTGTGACATGGTGCAGCGTTCTGCTGGATGTAGCATCAGAAGATGCTCCACTGTGGTCATAATGAGATGGACATGCTCAGCAACAGCAAATAATTTAATCAAACAGGTATGCTGTGGTATTTAAACTAAGTGGTTCTGCTTGTGGCTCAGGAGGTAAAGCAGTTGTGTGGTACCAATTTGGTCGTTCCTGGCTTTGCAATTCATTGATGGAAGTTTACCTGAGCAGGACACTGAAGCTCATATTACCTTTGGTGTGTTCCTCTGTGTGTGATTGATCGTTTCTGTTGAGGCTCGCCAGTGCTTTTTCCGTTTCATACAGATATCAGTATAGATCTCCATTTACTGAGACTGCTATGTGAATGTGAGAGGATGGATGAATGTGGCTCGCAGTGTAGAAGACTTTGAGGGATTAACAAGAAAAGTGCTATAAAAATGCAATCTGTTTACCATTTAGCATTCTGGTGCTGCTAAGGGGCCTAACATTGCCAAAACAAATACCCCCCCACCACTACACCACTATACCACCACCAACACCAGCCTGAACCTTCTACATAAAGAAGGATGTAATTTATGCCAAGTTCTGATCACATAAATGCTGCAGCAGAAACCAAGACTGTGTGACCAGGCCATGTTTGTCCAAGTTTCTGTTCTCTAATTTTGGTAAGTCCATGTGAACCTTTGCCTGACTTTCCAGTTCTCAGCTGACAGGAGAGGCACCCGGCATGGCCTTCTGCAACTCCGGCCCATTTGCTTCAAGGTTCGACATTTTGCACTTTCAGAGATGGTTCTTCTGCACAGCTTTCTGAAATACTCGCACAACCGTAAACCATGCCATGTTCAAAGCACTTTAACAATATTCCCAATACTAACACTCAGTTTGAAATCCATCAATCTTGTCTAAATGCACTGAGCTGCTGCTATAAGATTGATGCAGCTATCTAATCGGCCAAAGTTTCAAAAATCAGTCTTTAAATCATAATAAGTGTCCCCATTCTGAAATAAGTGATGTTTTTTTTAATCCATAAATATATTGAGTCCAGTCTAATTTCCATCCATCACATCTTCTCTGCTGGTTATCGTTGTTACTCAGCGCACAGAAGCTGGTCTCTCACCTTTCTCATCATGTGAGCCGCAGCCTGCCATCCCCGTGTGCCAATGTGCTTGTTGAAGGAGATGTTAAGATGTGTGGCTGACTCGTAGTACTCTATCATGTCAAAGAGAGCTGATGCACCCTGGGAAGTACAGAGAGAGAGCAGAAGACAGAGATATCAGGATAATTAAATGAACAATTTTAGCATTTAGAACAAAATTCAACAGTACCGAGTGAAGAAACACTGTCCATCGTCAAAACTCTGGAGAAAAAAAAAAGAAGTCTGGGCCAACTGTGGTTGTCAGGGTAACTGTCCCTCAGGACAGGTGAGAACTACCGAGGTGTTTCTATGAGGGTCTCAGGTGTGAGTGGAGAGAGATTTTACAAGTTCATGTCCTAATGCTGTCGTTGACCTCTGTAAAAATGATAAACTCGGTTAGATCCAACAAAGTGAACCAAAATGTAGTCTTTCTGCAGTCAAACGATTACTTTTTTTCTATTACTTATTTACCTATGTGCAACTCAGCACCAGAGAGAAAATGGGAAAATGCAGACATGCATATAAATATTATTACAATAATACGAGCCAACGTTCAGACTTATGTGTACTAAACAGGATAACTGAGAAAACCTAGCTTCCTCTTCATTATCTGCCAGATAGCTGCTTTTGCCACCTGTCTTTTGTCATCACGCTTCTGAATCCAAACTGCTCACAGGGCTGCAGGACTTGCCAGTTGCTGTTTTCACATATGGAGCTGCACAATTCCAAATATATCTGGCTCTCTCGCCCACTGCGGCCTGGCCTCCGAATCAAGAGAGGCAGAGAATCCACCTATACCTTTTCTCTGAAGATAACCTGTGGAACTGCTGTAAGAGTCGGCATTGTTGACCGACTGACCCACTCCCACAGTGCCTGGCCCGGGAGTCAGCAGCTCTTCAGAAGTGCTGAGAAATCTCCTTGCCGACACAAGCAGAGGTCGATGTTTCTATTGATCTGTGTTTTTTTTAATAAGCGTAATTCTAGTAACGCTCTTCCTGCGAGACTTCTCTTCAAAACAACAAAAAAGAAAATCTCAACCTCAAAGAAAAAGGACTAAAACATCTTTAGTCTTTGACAAAATGTTGTGATTGCTGCTACCGCTGAGGAAAAAAATAGCTAGAAGAACAACAAGGCAGCGGATCATTTAAATAATTATTCCAAGGAAAAGCCCTCATGTAACGCATAATGATTAAGTAGTTTTACTGCACAACTACATCGTATTAATAAGGCGACAAACGGCTGGAAACTGGATTTTGATTACTTTAGATTGACTGACTACATTACATCCAGCGCTGCCAGAGATGTGGAAATTCACCAAAAGTGTTTCCAGTACACTTTTGCGAATAATTAGATTATCGAATCAACTGAAAAAAACACCTCCTGGAAGCGAAAAACTGTTTATTCGATATTTGGGAGTTTTTTCAAATTAGTGCAGTTTCCTTTACAGGACTTCTTTTTCAATATTTGGTTTTGTGCAAATCTAGGGGCAATGGAAACGCGCCTAATTACTCTCTCTAGAGGACTGTGACACTCATCATGCCTTGAAAAATTACCATCAACCATGAAATGGAGTCACTAATCATGCACGCTTTAGCTTTTTAGACACATTCATCTATATTGCAATTAATTAGCGGCTCTAACAGGCCTGGCCTGCAGGATGGAGGGTCCTGAGGACCAGGGTTGAAGAACGCTGCACTAAATGATCAATGCTGTGTAAAATAAAGAACACAAAACGTAGTGAGGAGAAGATGAGGGTTTAAAGTAAAATATCAGGTGAGCTTCAAGTGAAGGTGCATGCTGGTATTGCTTCCCTTTCATATATTAACGTACATAAAGTATGCAGCCGAGTTAATGACATTGGAGACAGTACTTTTGAATTTATATTTTTTTTAATTTAGCCTTCAAACATAAATATTTGCTTAGCTTAAAGAAGATATAAGCAAATGACGATGAGTCCTAATGAAAGGAGTTTCTGCTCTCCTGTCAGTTTCAAAATGAGAACCGGATTTTCTTCTGAAGATGGTAAAAGTTACGAACTCTAACAAGCTACTCACTTCATAATATCTCCTAACCTACCGCTCTCTTAGTGTCTGTGTGTTTAGTAGGAGACAAGACCGAGTATACACAAGTGTGTTTATCTACAGGGTGGGGGAAGATGAGTCACATTTGGTCTAATGAAAGCCAGCTTGTGATCACGCTCTCCATGCCCTTTTCACCACAGGCTTCTTAAAACATCTTTCAAAAGCCATTTCTCTTCTTTTATCCTCCCAAATCATTCCCAGCAAGTTGCCACTATTGCAGATATGAGACCTTTTGTATCCCTCTAAGACCCACTTAAGAAAACTGAACCCATCCTCTCCAGTTCAATGCGTGGTCTGTCCCTCAATCCTCTGGCCTCAAACATCAGTATTTCAGCTATATTATCCCTTTTCAAAGTTACATTTCAAGTGAACCCAGCCCAGATACTTCTCAGACTGAAATGCTGCACTTTAGTAACTCAATCAATGACCTACTCAAGTCTTTTCATTTATGGTAAAATGGATATACATCACGATTCATTATTTTGGATTTTGTGAAGCTCGTATTTCCTGTAACGCTGGTCTATTTAAAGTTGAAAAAGTACATGTACATCATCATTTTTAATTTTCTTGATCTTGATGTTTTATCTTTGTGTCTGTGAAGCGTCTATGAGATCTTTTAAAAGCGCTCTATAAATAAAATGTATTATTATTATTATTATCATTTATATAAGTACCAATCCAATGAATGCCAGTTCAAAACTTTCACATAATATTAAAAATGTTATGAACCTTTTATGTAAATCTTTTTTAACATGCATATAAATGCTTCAACCACTTTAAAAAAGGTGTTGAAATAATGTGTTTGTCCACCCAAAAACATTCACGTCTACAAGACTGAGGTCAAAATAATCAACACATTCATTCTGCAGTTTCTGGGTGAAAGTACGGACACTGCTTTGCAAGAATGCAGTGTCATAAAATAATGAGACACAATTAGCATGAAGCTTATCTTGTGTGACTTGCTTGTGTCTGTGAGAAACGGTGCTACAGCATGCTTGAACTGTGACAGGAAGTAGTCAGGACCAACATCCCTCAACTCTACACTGCAGCACTGTGTATCTGTGCATGTCTAAAGCCAAAACACTTCAAATGGTGTGCATATACATAACTAAACACCCGTGGTAATGAGACAAATCCATGACAAACACTCCTATCCTTCCAGAGCAGTAACAGGGACATTGAGGCTGAATGTGTAAAAAAAAAAAAAAACTGAGAAAGAAGATGGATGAAACAAAAGCAGCTGATTGTTTTAAAGTTTTCTTACATCTTCATCCAGGTTGGTCTGCTCCAGGTCTATCACTTTAAATTGGACCCTCTTCAAAATCTCCTCCAGAGACTCACATGCTTTGTAGTCCAGCTTTTCACCTGTAGACATGCACGCACACTGGGTCAGTTCACTATTCAGTTGTAATGCACTGCATTTTGCAGATGAAAGGGTTGTACATTTTATAAAGCATAATCATATCTTTCAATCTCAGTCAGTGGTTCCAAGCCTTTCTTACTGGAAGGAAGAAAGTATATTATTATTTCTTGTTATTTCATGTAATCCCATAAAACACAGTAGCTATGGCAGTGATATATACACGTTCTTCTCACAATGACTTCCAGTCAATTGATACAAGAAAAATAAAATTTTTGATTTTCTCTTTGCAGTAAACCCCCCCCCCCCCCCCCCGATCTTTCAGAACCACTGGTCACACAGGTAACATGAACATTTTTCTCTTTTAAATGTGCTTACCTTTCAGATCGAAGCATTCATTTCGCTGCGTCAGGTCTTTCAGTTCCTTCGAAAACAAAAAAAAATATGATCAGGAGGAGTTTACTTTGTATATTTCCCAACTGAAACAAACTTTGCTTTCCAGATGTTGTAACTTTCATATCACCAAACAGATAATTTAACACGTACAAGAGATACCACACTTGTACAAACTAAGAAGCCTTTGCTGCACAAGTCTGATTAACACCCATATTGTTGACACAACTGCGTTGACAGCAACTCTGATGGGGACAGGGAATTACATAAAGGGCTATGTCATTTCTACTGCCAGACGTTCAATAACAATAGGATGTTCGTACAAGCTGGGCCACAACCTTTGATGACATACATAGTAAGTGACCTGCTGGTTTGTTGATGTGTAAAGCTTGCTATCAAAAAATCTATTGTATCTTTTGCTTTTTTTTTTAACCATACCTACGGGTATGTAAAATTGGTTAAAAAAATGCCTCTATGGCTGTTATATTTCCATTTTAATGTTTCAATATACAAAGGTTTCCCGTGATGTCTTGGAAGGTGTCTTAAGAAACAGAGGCAAGATCAAATAAATGATCTCCAGACACAAAGACAGTTTCTTCCCCCGAGCTGTTTCTCTGATGAACTCTCGTCACTCATAGTCTCAGAGTAAGTAATCAATCAATCAATCAATCAATCACCGTGCAACAACAACAATGACAATAATAATAGTAATTATAATAACACAATCATATGCTGTGACAATGCACCTTCCAATAATCATATCTACCTCATTCTGCTGCACCTTTCACTTTTTAAAAATTGTATACATGTTAATAAGAGCTGTCATCTGTCTATTACCTATTTACGATACGATACAAGTTTTTATTTGTCATTTTCAGGACACATGTAACAAACAGTGCACTGGGAAACGAAATTTTGTTGCCTCTGGCTCAGAAAAGCAAATAAAATGATAGTTTAAAACATCCTAACTTAACTAAAACTACATTTTAACTTAACTTAAAAGGTGCTTGAGTGCTTAAAAAATATGAAAATAAATAGAATATGCAGCTTTACATTTAAAAAAACAGTGTGGTCATTAGCAGCAGTTTGTGTACTTTTCCATTTTGTATGTGTGTGTGTGGGAGTGGAATCCTTTCATGTAGAGTTCAACAGTCTTATGGCCTGGGGGATGAAGCTGTTGCAGAATCTGGCTGTTCTGCATCTCACACTGCAGAACTTCCTGCCAGAGTTGAGTGTGAACAGTCCATGGTGTGGATGTGTGGAGTCTCTGATGATGCTGTTGGCTCTCGTCAGACAGCGCATGTTCCCGATGTCCAGGATGGAGGGCAGAGAGGTCCTGATGATCTTCTCTGCCGTCCTCACCACTCTCTGGAGGCATTTCCAGTTGCTGTGCAGCTGCCGCACCACACAGAGATACAGTTGGTCATGATGGACTCGATTGTGCTCCTGTAGAAGGTGGTGAGGACGGGAGGGGGGAGACGGGATCTCTTCATCCTGCGTAGGAAGTGCATGCGCTGCTGTGCTCTCTTCACCAGAGATCCTGTGTTTTCTGTCCAGGTTAGGGAGTTGGTGATGTGCACTCCCAGGAACTTTGTGCTCTCCACCACCTCCACTCTGAGTTGTTGATATGCAGCGGAGTGTGTTTGGGCTGCTTCTTTCTGAAGTCGACAAAGAGTTCTTTGGTTTTGTCGACATTCAGTTCACCAGCCGCTCCACTTCCTCTCTATAGGCCGGCTCGTCGTCGTTGCGGATGAGGCCCACCACTGTCGTGTCATCTGCATATTTTATGATGTGGTTGGTGGTGGATCTGGCGACACAGTCATGGGTCATGAGAGTGCAGAGCAGCGGGCTCAGGACGCAGCCCTGAGGTGAGCCGGTGCTCAGGGTGATGACTAAGGAGGTGTTCTTCCCCAATAGGGCTGGGCGATATGGACCAAAAGTCATATCTCGATATTTTCTAGCTGAATGGCGATACTCGATATATATCGATATTTTTTCTGTGCCATAATTGGGGTTTCCCCCAAAGCATTATAGCATAGCATCTCTGTTAGCTTCATCTTTTTCTGAGGCAAACCCTTAAAAAAACAGTCAGTCAGTTTTAATACAAAGCCTCGTGCCAAATGTCACACAGGTTCCTTTGTTAACAGAGGTCTGCACAATATCAAAATGTATAAAACAAATGAAATAAAAATAAACTGCCTGCATATATAGAATAAAAATGCTTATTGAATAAAATAAAACAAATATCCCTTTCCTGCATAACAATTAAATTAAAATACATTGCAATTAATACAATGTAGACAGTAATGGCGCTTTTGCACTAGTCTCGCCTCCGCCCGGCTCGGCTCTGTGCGGCCCCGTCTTGCACGTTTGCACTAGGGGCTGAGACGGGTAGAGCCGCTACTATTTCTGTAACCATTCTGGCCAGGTTCTTTGCGGGCTGAGCCGGGACTATTTCTGACGTCACCACCCTCCTCGCCACCGATTGGTCAGGGGGCGGGGCCGTCATCAAACTACAGGCCCCTGATTGGCCGGGGGGGCGGGGCCGTCAGACGTTTGAATCAGGAAGCGGGAGTCAGCGCGAGAGCGACCCGCGGCTCGCAGTGATTTTATTATAAAGCGCAAAACGTCTGTTTGGTGATCCAACTCTGAGGTGCAGATGTTCATAAACCTGGGGGCTGAGGAGAGAATTAACAAAGGGATGTAGACGGGCTGTTTTACTCTCAGGCGCTCGCGGCTCCAGCTGATTTCTCATCAGCGCCGACATGAACAAAGCGGTTGCGCAATAGAGTACGTCACAGCAGCTTCACCCCAACCCCCCCACTTCTCACCTGGTTGTGGAAAAACAAACGGGTAAAGGCGTGACGAGCCGAGTCGGGCCGAGTAAGTCCTAGTGCAAAAGTGCCATAACAGGCAGACTTTTCCACTGAGGTTGACAGTTGTGCAAATAACAAAACATTTGTGCAAATCTCAAATAAAACATTCAATTCAATTTTTCACAAAATAAGCTATATCAAAATCATTAAAAAAAAAATGTAAAAAAAAAAAAAAAGATTTTTTTTTTTTAAAATCGATATAAATGATATTTTCTCGTACCATATCGCGTTTGAAAATATATCGATATATATTAAAATCTCGATATATCGCCCAGCACTATTCCCCAACCAAACAAACTGGGGCCTTTCAGAAAGAAAGTCCAGTATCCAGTTGCATAGTGTGGTGCTGAAACCAAGGGCTGCCAGTTTATCTGCTAGATGCTGGGGGATTATTGTGTTAAAAGCTGAACTGTAATCAACAAACAGCATCCGTACAGAGGTGTTCCTCCCCTCCAGGTGTTTAAGGCTCGGATGGAGTGCATTTACTGTAGAGTGAGTGATAACAACCAAATCAAATTCCATGTCTTGTCTGACCTGACCAAATAAACCATTGTATTAGCAGTAACCTATCATAGTTCAAATTAAGCTTAAAGAGGCCCGTACACTGCAACAGGGTGCTATCGAAACAACAAACAGGCACGCAGGACTGAAAGTAAACGTACTGAGATGGTTATATAAAAGAAAGCATAATGTCTCCATTTTAATGGGAGAGAGGCCAAGACTGGGGGATCCTGGGTTGTGTTTCACTGCACGACAGATGCACAGAAACACAGAAGTGGCATTTAACCTCTTGCCCTGGTTAAACATCCAACCACCCACACAAACAAGAAAACATACAGTGTGCTGCCCTCAAAACTATGTACCAGCAAATCCCTGTCTCTCGTCAACTGGCCAGTCCTTTCAGAATGAACTCCATAACCCCTGCCTTCCTGCCCCACTGTCATAGCTGAATGTAATGATGCTGGCTGAGTTGTACTAACATTCGTGATCTCTTCTATGACTCAACAGGTCCTAAAAACATTACGTGGAATGATTACTGCAGCATTTAAAAAGCTCAACACTCATCATGCAAACGGGAGGGGATGCAATAACACTAAATAACTGAAGATGTGGACTTTAGATGCTAAAAAAGGAAAAACTATTTTGCAGTTTTTGCCAAGTTCTGTGAAATATATTTAAAATTGGATAAAAAGAAGCAGATGCACATTTGGGACTATGCATCAGCAAACAAGTCCCCAGCTTCATCGACTTTGGGGACCGATCAGTGATAATGAATGCAAGTGAAAATTCCTCACTGGCAGCTCTGTCAGAGCTCAAAATAGACACACAACGGGCCTTCGCATTAGTGCATTAGTGATGGCATGACAATCTGTGTTGTGGGTGGACTGCTAAGAGCTATTGTTCAGATCATTTTTATTTCTGATTCTTGGTATATTGTTTGTGCATGTTACACAGCACACATGTTATTGTAAAATGCAGAGTCCTGTTATCAAAGAACCTAAAGCTGATTTTTCTGGATAATTTTTCAGAAAGGTTCAGAAAAGAGTTGGAGATATTTAAAAAAAACAATGTTCCAATGTCCCTTTTTCTCTGTTTATCATAAGATTGTGAAATATATGCACCTAAAAAGAACAAGGATAGCTAGTTATTGATTACTATATTTAAAATAACTCACAATTACACAATTACCCAACAACATATTTAAGTTACTATGAGGAAAAACACTGCAGTTTTGCATATTTTGCATCATTTATACCTTACAGTGGCTTTCTAATAGTCCCCATTGAACAAAATGCTTGTCCCAGTTACTGGGCGAATTCAGACTTTAGATCACTTCAAGGTAGAAATTCACACCTGAATGGTCATAAAGGGGTAATCTGATAATAAGTGTGGAGTATACAGCAGGTGTTCGGCAAATGTTTCCAACCTTATGCCTTATACAGTATATATAGCACCAGGCTTCAGGAGAGTGCAATGCAGGGGTGGGATGTTCCGGTTTGCACTGTTGCTTCATAGCCAGTAGGTTCTCAGATCAAATTTCAAAAGTTTGCATCCTCTGTCTGTGCTTGCTAATTTTTCTTCCACTAATCCAACCTCCTTCCAAAGTCCAAAAAGATAACATATAAGGCCAATGGCAAGGCGCCAAGTGTGGAATCCAGTTTGACTTAACAGAAAAAAGTATTTAGATGCAAAAAGCAGAAGAAAATGTAAATGCTGCAGCACCTCGTGCCAACCACCTCTCACTCGCCAGCTATTCAGTATGTTTATGTGGCTGGTTACTGCAAGGATGACTAAGCAGAAATAAAAGCTTGCAGTAGTGCACCGACAGATTGCTCTACCTCTACAGAATAATACTGACCATGTAATTGTTGGTTTTTAACAGACGGAAAAGGTTTCTACTACATAGGGTTGGATTTGAAAGAACACTCACTACCTTACTATCACTGAAATTATGGCTGATGGAAAGCAATATCTTAAAGGCAAATCTGTCAGAAGGCATAATGAGCTAATAGGAGCATTATTGGCTCACTTAAGTAAGTGAATAACCACCTTTTAGGACCTACTGCAGTTTCCTTAATGTCCTGGGGTTGAAGCTGAAGATGCCATCATTTATCTGCTTCCTTAGGCCAACTTTCATCTGAATAAAGCAGGGAGCACCAGGAGGATCATGCTCTTTGTTTCCCCCAGTAAGCTTTACAAAACTGATACTGAAGTATTATGTGAGAAGCTTAATAAAATACAGGTGGATGCCTCCCACAGTGACTGGATTAGCGACTACTCAACAAGCTGACCACAGCTTTTAAGGCTAAAGGGCTGTGTGTCTGAGCAGGGAGTAAGTAGCACAGACGAAAGAGGACTGAACTGTTGCAGCTTCTCATCCCTCTGTGCACCATAGACTTCCAGTACAACTTAGAATCCCGTCATTTTCAGAGGTGTAGGTACTGAAGAACTACACTCAGAACAAATGCAACACTAAAAGCATCTGTAAGAAAAATGACAGTGTCTGCATTTCTTGAGAGAACAAAACCTTCAGTCTTTGCAACAAAACTTATTCTAACAAGATATCCTGTATAAGTCTGCAGTGGGGAGTACAGTTTTATCTGCAGTCGTCTGCTGGGGCAGCAGCATCAGAGCCAGATACTTGAAACTTCACTGATATAAAATGCTGGCTCATTGCTCAGAACTGTTCTGCGGCCCCTGAGAACAACAACAGGGTTTATACAGCAATCCTTATGTTAAATTAAATACCAATTTAATACCTTTTTCACTACCTTCAGATTTTTTTAAAAAACTGTCACAACATTAAGTGTTAATCACGGACCTTTTAACATTAATACATATTTTGAACTATAGAACACTATACAGAACAGATTTATAGACTCATTGATGTTGACCAGATGTTTCACATTTATTTCACTTTGTGAATGACAATAAAATAGACTGCTTAAAATGTAAAAGGTAAAAAATAATACCAATTAAAAAAAAAAAAAAACCTCTGACAGTGAATTTAACACTTTTAATGGCCTTAAATTTGGCAATTTTAATTTAGCACTTTTTAATACTTTTTAAAACCCAGCGGAAACCCTGAACAACAACAAAAATATCACTTGGTGAGAGTTGAAAATAATCGATGACACCGCACATAATCTAAACAATATAAGTATTTTACACATTCATACCTCTGGCTTTATTCAAAAGCAAACTTTGAAAATCTGATTTTTCTGAAAAGCGAAAAGCTGCTCTGTCTTTCATACTATTATTCCTTTTTTCCCTCCATTTTGATAAAAGGTGCATTTTCCCCCAAACATATAATGTAATGATATAATTTCTCTTAGAGAGTTAACATAAAGCTTTTACTGATCAATTATTGACCGATTCATCTTTTGAGGATTAATAATTATTCATTTAATCCAGTCCTGCCTCTAATGTGGACTTTAAGCTTTCATATTGTAGTGTGGAACCATATGTTTTCATTGCTGCTGTACCTCCACTCATACAGTACAGACCAATAGTTTGGACACACCTTCTCATTCAAACAAGTGTGTCCAAACTTCTGATCTGTACTGTACATGTTTTGTTCATCTTTTATTCTTGAGATTTTCAATCGTTTTTTTCCCCCTTGTTGACTTAATAAATAACTAAAGAAATGAACAAATGAATGAGCGAATGCTTCTCAGCACGTTAATTTCTGTCATTCTGGCACTTTTTGATAGCCTTCGTGGCGAGCAGCCAACCCAATGGGAGAGCTGTTCATACGTGAGAGCAGCCAACAAAGCTTATCAAAGCCTAACCACTGTCTAGAGTTTTAGACCCCAATCTCATGAAGAATCTGTCTGTAAACTTTGACTGTGGATCTTTACACTCTAAACTGTGTAAATGCAAACATGAGTGCCTTAATTTCTGTGAAAATATATTGTCATCAAACCATTTTACCTTTAGTGAGACTTCCAGGAAGCAAGATTTGGCAGTACTAAAGTTTGCAGTGGAGATATATCACTGTTGCCACAGTGCACACACCATAATGTTTTCACCGTCTATCAACTTTTCAAATTTGTGAGGGATGGTGTTAGAGAAACAATTGAGCCCCAGATGAAAGCAAATATGATTCAAAATCAGCACATGTTTGGTCAGTTGCGAGCATAGTTTGGGATAAGATCTTAGCTACTTGTGGAAATGCACATCACTGTGTTAAGGTGTTTTTCTAAACTTTCATTTGCTCTTATGGTCTGTGAACATTTACAGTACCAGCGGAAAAAAAAAAGTATTTCAGAGATACATTCTCTTTTAATCTCATTATTAGGCCCCGAGCACTGACAGTGCGAAGGCCCTATTGTATCTGTAGGAATTGCTTTTATTTTTATTTTGACAAAATGAGGGCCTTTTTGCCCCCCTAAACGTGCCCCAAAAGTCACCAAATTTTGCACACAAGCCAGGTCTGGCGAAATATTTGATATTTAATGGTTTGCATTAATGGGCGTAGCCTAATGGTTCAACAGCGCCGCCTAGTGCCTCAAGCCCCACAATACGGCTTGACGTACATGCACGAAAATCGGTACACACCTGTATCATGTCGCAACTTAAAGAAAAGTCTCTTAGCGCCATGGTCAAAACCGAACAGGAAGTCAGCCATTTTGGATTAATTGTGTCATTTTGGTGCAATTTATGCAATTTCTTCGGCTGTTAATGCGGCCCGAACCGTAACGTGCACCCAGGTGTGTTATACATCAAAATGTGCGTCTCTATCCTGCGACGATGTGCATTACCTTTCTCGGTCAAAAGCGTTACTGTGGCGACAATAGACGGCAAAAAGCGGGCCCCCCCCCCCCTTCATCTGATTGGTCCATATTTAATAGGTCCTACTTTCTGCCATAACTTTTGAATGGTTTGATATAGAGAGTCGTCGGTGGTGTCATCCGCTAAATCTCCAGGCCTGAAGAATCTACAAGTCATACAAGCGCTTCCACTGCAACACGCCTGAACGTACACAAGGGTGCGAGGGCCCGTTCATCGCTGCTTGCAGCTTTAATTTAATTTGTAATTGCCATCCATTCCCATCTCTTCTCTTTCTCCTCTCTATTACAAAAACGTGTTTTACATACAATTGAGTTATCTTATTCATAAGGAAACAAGTGGACAGTTTACCAAAAGGTAATAGAAATTGGATACAAGATCTGCCAAATTTACAGGCAAGCAGCCAGAAGGACTTCCCTACCGGGTTTGCGTATGGAGAGGTATTACACAGCACCTGACTATGCTGGTTACTCACAAGAGAGGGCATGAAGAAAAAGAGAATACTAGACCATTTAAAAGATTTCTTACCTGTATCTGTTTGATAACTTTGGGTATAGGTTTACAGTTGAGCTTCTGACAGGCTTGCTTATAGGAAGAGAGGATCTCCTCCACTGTCACATTTTGAGCTGAAAAAAAGAGAACACGGTTTTAAAATTAGAGACCATTTTCTCTGCAGTTTAATTAAAATATAAACATAAACTTCCACACTCAAAAGAATCAAACTGATACAATTACACAATAAACACTTGCATACATTAAACTTAAGATCTAATTTCATTATGTGATGGCTGACAAGCATCAAAGCTTTCCTGTGATTGGTAATAATAGCTCCTTTAAAGTCAGAAAGGTTTTCAGAAGATTGATAGTCTTTCTTCACTTCTATGGTGAATAAGGAGTTTAAGGGGTGTGCAGTTGCATTATGGCCATAAAATACTTGCACATTCAAAGAAGGTGGTCCCAACATTGTATTTATTGTACATTGTGTGTGTGTGTGTGTGTGTATATATATATATATATATATATATATATAGATATATATGCACACACACAAATAATGACTTCAAATTATTATGGGGACAAGAACACTGAGAATATTGTTGTTTTATGGTGTCTTTTGTTTAAACTTGAGGAAACAATCTCCTGACAGAAAGGATCAGAAACTGCAGCCCCTTGAAGAGTGGGCCTACTTAAAATCAGCAAAAAGGAGGTATTGTTCTTGGTTTGTGTGAGGGTTAGCTGCCACTGCCATCCCAGACTGTTGAAGTGGCTAACTCCAGTCAGATGACTGGGCAACATTGAAACCCACTGTTCTGGCTGAGAAACTTAGACAAGAGATGAAGTGAAGCACTCAAGCAGAGAAAGATGAGAAAAATATTAACAGAAATGGAGATCACAACCAGGGCGTTTATGTATGACTAGTGCAACTTGAATAAGTCTATAAATAAGCTGCTCTGTCTGTGTGAATCTGACCTTTTTTCTGCTTCTAGCACTTTGATTACCTTAGTCAGTTGCATTCATCACTGTTATCTTTTATCTTGGAGCTGAATCTCATATAGACCATTCAGATCAGTCAAATTCGTCACACATTCTTGCTAGCAGAACTGGGTACAGGGCATTTCTACCCTCGGGTTCAGCAACAGAAGCAGCATGTGGATTTGCAAAGTCTGACTTGTGCTCAAATGTACAACTTGAGATCAGTGCTCTGACTTTCTGAGGATTTGATGCATTCTTGAGATTAAACAAGAGTAGGAGCCAAGATTACATAAATAGTAGAATAAATGCTGTACCAGTTGTTTTTCTGGGGGAGAGGGGGCTAGATTCAGACCTAACAGTATACCACTATGGAAACTGATCATTCAGTAGTCCTTGATCGTTACTGTATATACACACACTACACGTGCACACAAATAACAACAATGAAAGCTGGAACAGGCCACAGGTTTGTGACTCCTTGCTTCAGCTCTCAGCAGCACAGGGGCCCCAACATGATTCACTGTAGCAGTAAGAGGAAGAGATGAAGCATCACGCGTCAGACCGGCAAATGCCATTTTGGGTTTTTGACCACATGATTTAACTAGTGGTTATGATTCCAGGAAACAAATCCTGGGTCTCAAGTTGGAGAATGTGAGCATCAATCCTATTAAACTCATTTGCCCTCATCACAATTTTTTCTCCCACGGTAATAACTATTGCGTAACAGCCAGAAACCACATATTGCACAAGTCACACAAGTATTCGATGCAAACATTCATACACCACAAGTGAAGTGTAAATATGCAGCACCAACACATCTGATCAACTGGTTTCTTACTTTTAAAACGCTATGTCATGTGTGAATAAAGGTTCTTTAGATTGTCTTTTTTCCCCACATTAGAAAAAAAGGAAAGATTTTTCTCTAAGATAATAAAAAATAGATGTTCAGTAGTAATTAAATTATGTAAATGGTGTTCCTTATCCAAATGATTTCAATGTTAAGACCTAGCAAAGCAGACAGTTAAAGTTCAAATAAAATACTACATAAATTCTAACCCAGATCACTTTTCGTCACATCTCATGAGTACTACCAAAAAAACAAAAAACAAAAAAAAAAACTGGTCTTCGTGCACAGCCCTGGCTCCATAAACTGGAAACAAACAGAGTAGAGGCTAAGCATAACAAACAGTGCTCCAGCCAATCACGGGGGAGGATTTGTACTCCTGCACATAAAGTGTACGTGGGGGCAAAGATTGGGATAGTTCACGATAGGAACTATGCTAAGGGAGGCGTGGAGGGAGGACCTAGCATTTTTTGTTTCAAATAACAATAGCCATGATGTCATCCAGGAATTGCTTACCCTATCTTTAAGCCTTTATAGAAAAACCACAACATATGAAGTTAAACTCTAAATGTCAAGAAAGTAGTAAAGTTTACATTTCTGACAAATATATGATGCCTTTTTTCAGCACACGTTGCAAAACATTGCCTTAATTAAAGAAAGGGTGTCAGGGTGACAGTCCATAGTATTCATGACAGAATGCTGGTTTTGTTAGTGCAATTCAGTTAAATCCTTAACAGTAACACCTTTAACAAAGGCTCTGGCAAGCTGTGTTTTTATTTGACTCAATTAATGTTCATCTGCATTTGGGATTTACCTACAATGTACATCTGAACATAGCTCTCTGACTTGACTTGTAGCCTCCACTAGTGTGCAGAGGAGCAGTGTTGTAAATGTGTAGAGTCTGTGTGCTCCAGTGAACACAGTGTCCTTGGAAAAGTTATTGTGCAGTTGCTCTGGAGCACGCATGTGTGTGTGCATGCAAACATTTCCTGAGGGAAGGTGGGGTTTGGAGTAGGGGAGAGCACCATGCTTACTTTACAGTACTTTCACACTGCTTATTAATTAGAGGAAAAGAATGGATGAGAGAGACGTTAACCGCATTTGAGAGAAACTAGGATCTGTTTGTTTTAATTAAAATTATCTGTCACCATCTTCCTCGAAAAAGCTGAGTAAGGAGACTTGACTTTAAACACATCAACAAAATCAAATACGCTATCAATGTGTGCAAATAAACAATATCAGGTAAAACAAAAGTCATGATGAGAGCTCCAAGCATGCAGAATCATTAAATGCTGAAATACAGCTGTGACTTGCATTTCTACTTGCCCTATCTTTGTTTTATTGGACTTGGTCCAGAGCTGCTGCTACATGTACACAGGGAGTGGGGATGGGAGGCAAGCAGGAGGAGAGAGAGCGGGAGAGAGAAAAATAACTGGCCCAAACCACTTCTTTGAAAATTAAGTTAGGAGCTGAAGATTAGCAGAATATGGCGGCCCCAAGGACAAAGCACATGCAAAAAGAGAAACACAAACATCCAAGGAAATGCACTTCATATCTGGAAATGAAACAAAAAAATTGAACACACATGCGTGCACGCACACACGCAGGAGTGATGGCAGAAATTTTACAGGAAACAGGCTAAATCGAGGAAGGAAACGCACTAAAAGATCTAAAAACAAGGAACAAGCCATTCGAGAAGAGAAAAGCCACTGGAAGGGTTCAGGCATGTTGGGAGAGAATAATGACCTTGTTTTAAAACTAAAAGTGAACAGGCAAGATCAAACCCCTTATAATTACTGTTCTTTTTTGTATCAAGCTTTGATATGGCTTTAGTCAACGTTTTGCTATCTGTTAAAGTGATCCAGTACATGGCATCAAAGTGCCCGAGATGACAAATGAGAGAAAAGACATTTAGCAACTCTATACTTCTGGTGTGGAGAAGAAAGAAGAGAGGCATCTCTGCTTTGCCAATGACTCAGTAAATCCAAATGATACAGAGCAGTAAGGCCTGCTCACAATGTTACTGCTCCTTGTTATCATCTGCAGTGCTACAAGTACGAACAGCAAATCATTTGCTGCTGCCAGCTGCCGCCCCCAAAAAACAACAACAAAAAAAATTAAAACATTTTTGACAGCTTGCTGACTCGGGTCACTGAAGGACAATACAGTTATGCAGACTTGGTGTTGAAAAGTGCATCATCATTCTTGACCAGAAGCGGTTAAAAATGAAGATCTGCTTCTGACCACTGCCCTGCTTACTAGTCAAGATCTGACAGTGTCCGACTCCAGTGTACATTTAGTATAATATCAATGACGGCACGTCATGCGAGTCATACTGACATATGCATGCATAATGCATGCATGTCATACAATGCATGATACAGTCAGGTGTATGTTAACACACTTCTAAGAAGGAAAGAGATCAGCAATGATTTCAGAGAAGCAACTGTTGCTTTCCATCAATGTGGGAAGGTTACATGGCTATTTGCAATCATCACAGAGTGTACATCTAAGAAAGTTTATTCAAAAGGTCAGGTCGTACAGCACTCAGAGTGCTCAGAGAAATTAGGTCATCTCAAGTAGTAGTTGTGAGCTGGGATAGGCTCCAGCAGACCCCCGTGACCCTGCAAAGGATAAAATGGGTATGGAAAATGCATGGATGGAAGAAGTAGATGTACATAGTAGATGTTAACTGATGACACTGGTAATACCAGGTAAAATGCACATCTGTTATTTTTCCCCAACTATCTCTGGTCTCATACGCTGCATTTCCTGTTCAGTGTTAGACAGAGAAAACTGTCAGAAATGGTGTCTAAAAAAATCCCTGCTAAGGCTACATTTAAAATCAGTTAAGGTTGAAAGGTTTTTTTTTATTTAAAAAAAAAAAAAAAAAAAAAAAAAAATCAGTTATGAATGATATTAACACTTGTGGGATTGTTTTGGCAACACATTTCACTGGACTTTAGCCATGGTTTGTACAACATGTTGATTGATTTGAAGCTAGTTCATTCTCAGAAAAGAAGAAACCGTAAAAATCTGTCAGAAAGTCTGATGCTCGTATAGATGTTGCTGCCCTGTGAGTTAGGAGGAACTGCCTTTCAAGGGAAATCAATGGAATCAAATACATTAGCATTGACTACAACTGACAATTTTTTTGAAAAAAAAAGAAAAAAAGAAGAAAATACTGATCCATCTTAAAAAGCTGTTACACTGCCCAACCCTGCATTGCATGTGATCAAAAACCCGTTGACTAACTCCCACACCTTAACTGTCTTGGACAACACAAAAGTGATAACAGCTTATTGTCAGAGCACATACTTCAACTATTCACTTATTTTGGCTTCAATACAACCAGGGTCTGATTAACGTTTTGGCTCACTAGCCAAGGGGACTGGTAGATAAAAATAATACCAGCCAAAATAATAAATGGCATTTTTGTGTTTCATATTCCTTAATTTCCATACATTTCATGGAGATAAAGTATTATCTTGAATACACACTTAAGGCTGAGTTATGGTTCTGCGTCAAAACGACGCCGTGCCTACGGCGTGTGGTACGCGTCGATGCGTACCACACGCCGTCACTGACGTGTACCTCCCGAAAATTGTAACTATGCGTCGAGGCGACGCAGAGCAAACGCAGACGGAGAGGGTTGTGATTGGTTCGCGTGGTAGCAACGCATTTCCGGTTTCCGGTTTGAAGCAGTCGTGAACCTTCAGCGCTCTTTTCTTCGTGTATGTGTGATTTTTTTTTTGTTTTGTTTTTTGCACAATAGTTGTCCTTATCTCTTTCATTCACTGTGACCGGAAAAGTCGGATAAACCATTCAGGAAAAGATCGCGAACTAGTGGTCGCGGGGGGGTACTGCACCGCTGCGAAATGGAGTGACGGAGAAGTCCGAAGGGTTCACAACGGCGTCACGGTGACGGTGTAGGCACGGCGTTGGTTTGACGCAGAACCATAATTCAACCTTTAAGAGTCCAAAGGCTGTTCAGTAACTATTTAGTTACTAACTTTTAAGAAAAACACTCAACATACCAGGAAGGAAACCCTAGGTATTTCCTTTCTGATCCAAAATCTAAACCCTGAGGGCCTGTCTATAGATGCAATTGTCATTTGTCAACACGAAGATAAGGGTTAACATCTGACAGCCCAAGATACCCCTGTCAAATGAAGGTAATGTATAACTGCAGAAAACCAATACCTTACACAAGTAAACCAATGCCTGGCTTCTGTTTCACTTTTGTATAACAAAATAATGCTATATCAGAGATGTTGCACACTATAAAGTGTATAACTGAATAAATGTATAGCATGCACGTCTGACTTGGTTCCTTTGTGAGTCATAGTCTGTTCTTCTTTTCAGCCTTGCCCATTTTCTACCTTCATCACTCTTTATATTCTTTGCCTCTCCTGACCCAAAATTCAAACCTACTGTGAATTCTCTCTTCAGTCCTGCAACAAGAAAGAAACAAGCAAATACATGTTTTTGCTTGTCTGCAGGGTAGGGAAATTGACTTCTACAACAGAGATCTGTCAAAAAGAGGGGATTTCACAGAAGGTTCATTGACTCACATTGTGGCTTGTATTTTTTTTAGTCTGACTTTTCTCCTGACGCTGCGGTATCACACAATTCGATTCAGTTCTTAGGTTTAACAACGTTAATACATGAGAGCTACCACACACCCCCACACACCCACACCCACCACTGTCTCCAACCTGTGATAAATGCATGCACTTGCATGTTATTTTGAAGGGTACCCTTGAACTAGGGCTGGGCGATATATCGAGATTTTAATATATATCGATATATTTTCAAACACGATATGGTACGAGACAATATCGTTTATATCGATTTAAAAAAAAATAAAAAATTTGCATTTTTTTTTAATGATTTTGATATAGCTTATTTTGTGACAAATTGACTTGAATGTTTTATTTGAGATTTGCACAAATGTTTTGTTATTTGCACAACTGTCAACCTCAGTGGAAAAGTCTGCCTGTTACTGTCTACATTGTATTAATTGCACAGTGTATTTTAATTTAATTGTTATGCAGGAAAGGGATATTTGTTTTATTTTATTCAAGAAGCATTTTTATTCCATATATGCAGGCAGTTTATTTTTATTTCATTTGTTTTATACATTTTGATATTGTGCAGACCTCTGTTAACAAAGGTACCTGTGTGACATTTGGCACGAGGCTTTGTATTAAAACTGACTGTTTTTTTAAGGGTTTGCCTCAGAAAAAAATGAAGCTAACAGAGATGCTATGCTATAATGCTTTGGGGGAAACCCCAATTAAGGCACAGAAAAAATAGAGATATATATCGAGTATCGCCATTTAGCTAGAAAATATCGAGATATGACTTTTGGTCCATATCACCCAGCCCTACCTTGAACCCAAAGCTTTTCCAATTTTTTTTTTATTTTTATATTAGAAATGGTGATAAGTAGCTTTCTCTGTAAAAACAGCACAACGGCAAGTTATAATAATTCTACTTAATTGGTTAAAAAACAAACACAACAACAACAACAAAACAGCAAAAAAGAAAAGTTCTCCTCTATTGTCAGCTTTGCTGTAGGTAGTGAGATCACACACAGAATTCACTGGAAGCTCGACAATGTGGTACAGATTGATAGGCATTTAACTTCAACATCTATTTACCCTGAGTCCTGATGAATAATGTGATCCCTGTATTTGTGCATATCAAACATGCTCAAGAGATCCAGATACTTTTTCCTCAGAAACAGTATAGCACAAGTACACTTTACAAGTTGTAAAGTGTAAGATGTAATGGTTTTACTGTGCAAAACTGCTACACTACAGTACTGTATATAGAAGTCTTATTTCAAAGACACTAATTTGAGCAGCAACTAATTCACATTCCAGTGTGTCCCCAATAATATGAAAGCATGAAAGTCTAAAGAGACACATGTCGAGTCAATTTTGCTCAACTGAAAAAAAATATGACTTGAATTTTCTTAAAATCACTACTCTTCTCTGGTAAAAATTGATACAGCATACTCAGTTCAGACCATGCTCATGGTGGTGCTCTTTGGTGTTTAACATGGTGGTTAAAATGCTACCAGAGTTAGAAAGGTTACTGCAGATAAACCTACTGGCCTGCAGTATGTGCAACTCTTAACATACTTTGATAGATGAGGTTTCAGCAGAAAATATAACAAAGTTCTGTGGTAAAAAAATAAAGTCTGTCGCCTTAAATTGATCTTTCACACAATCTATGAAGCTAAAATGTAAAGGACGGGCACAAACCAATGTTGACAGATTACATGCTCCTTCAGGAAATCATGCCCAGCATGCAGTGCATAAAAACCTCAACCACTAAAGAAGATTGAATACATAGCACAAAACACATGTTGGCCAGATGTACTGCTAAAGGGGTTTATGAATGAATACATACTATTTCAGACAAGGCATTCACTCAACCAGTTTTTGTAGTTTTTTGTGCTGCTGACTTAATAACAAAAATCACTTAAGACTTCAGAGGTACCATTGTTTTCACAAGTCAGCAAAAATAAAAGAAACTAAGCAAGCTTCTAGAGAAAATGTTGGCATCAGTACATAAAAGTGCCTCCAGTTCTTATTCAACATGCAAATGGCGATCCTGAAAAATAGCCACCCTCTCCTCTTCGTCAGTCCGCCTCAATGCAATTTCACACTGTTGTGCTGTGCCGTGTGTTATGGCTGCAGCGTCATTCACACATGGCAGCCGGCTGCCTCTTTTGTCAGAGGTGAGGCAAAGAAGCAGGACCTGTGGCACTGCTGCCAAGGGTTTGTGCAGGCCTAAATAACAAGGCTGTAACTACAGATGCAATTCAAATGAAAACATCTTGAATTGAAAACTATCACCAAAACCAATATTTACATAGTGTAAAGTGGGAACAAAATAAGATGTGTAAGCATGCACAGATCTTAACTTGTACTTCAACTAACTGCATTGAGAGGGATTATATATATATATATATATATATATATATATATATATATATATATATATATATATATATATGGTAGACAGAGAGACAATTAAACAAAAAAAAAAAATGCACAGACCTTAACTTGTACTTCAACTAACTGCATTGAGAGGGATTATATATATATATATATATATATATATATATATATATATATATATATATATATATATATATATATATATATATATATATATATATATATATATATATATATGATAGACAGAGAGACAATTAAACAAAAAAAAAATGTAAACTTCAGGCTCCCATCAAAACACACAATACTAGTCCCAAATGCTAGACATAGCAACTACAGGATATTAAATAATGCCATGACATTTCGTAAGGATTTTTAAACGGCCTGCTTATTAACAGCAATCTCTCTTTCTATTAATCAAAAAATTCTCTGAAAACTCAGAGCAACCATTTTAATCATCTTTGAAAAGATACCAGGCCTGTGTCTGATGGAGAGAAAGCTGTTAGACCAGATGGAGGAGTGACATTATGAGAGAACAAAAGTGTATGCTCAATTTATTAAATGGGAGCATTTAGCAGAATGTTTAGACAGCGTACTTCATGTTAGTCACTTCCACGCTCCTCACAAATCAGAGGAACTGGAAAAGGAGGGAAGATCAAGGAATTCCTGTACAACAAAAGTGAAAGGCCAAACATAACAATAGCTCTGACCATTAACAGCAAATGACTGGCGGTCTTTAAATTATTGAGCTTTAAGGATACAGTGAAGACAGACAAGTCAGAGGACGATGTTCAGCAGGAAACAAACAGGCACAGGCCTTCTTTCTCAAAAACTCTAATTTGTGTCACTTGTTTTCTTTTTCTATGCATTCACTACCTCAACAATAGTATTTGCCCTATATTTCTTCTGTCTTATAAAAATAAACAATCAGATATTACTGAAATGTACAATGCCCTACACCAGGCAGTATCAGCTGACAGCCAATGACGTGAGGTTGGATTACTTAACACTCAAATATCTGCAGCTCTTTGGTCTCAGCTTTAGAATAAAAAGTATGCAACACTGGATTCAGTGGAAGAGTAAAAATGGACAGAGAATAAAATATCAGCCAGATTAAAAAAAAAAAAAAAAAGAAAGAAAAGTGTAACCTGTAGTGTTGTTTTTAAATTAGTTATATTTTGGTAAGAAAAAACCTGCAACAAAAAACAACCCATCTTATTGGTTAAAAAAAAAAATCCAGTCAGCTGCTTGTGCATTCTGAGCCAGCTTTTAGGTTTCCAATTCCTTTGTTGTACTGCACACTCTGCACTGAAACCTTTGCTTATCAGTTTCTAAACTGGTCCAAAGCAACAACAAACAACATTTCATGAGTCACAGGGCCTCTAATGCGCTGGTGCCAAGTGGGCCTTGGGTTCAATGACATGAGACAGAGCAGCATGTATGCCTGACAGTTTGGTTGCTTGTAGCATTAACAGCTGGCTTGAAGATATTGTACACATTACAAATATAGCAGGCTTTATAGTGAAGTTTTTGGTAGTGTTACCCACAAAGTATTTACATAATTTATGAAAAGCTGTATGTAAAATTACTGACTATAATTAGAGCGAAACAAACCCAAAAATACATCAATATTTCATCATATTATGAAATATGGGTGAGTAACTCGGCTCAAACTACAGTGTGGGTGAGGATGAAGTCTTTGTAGTTACAACTAGTTAATCTTTATTGCAATTTGTATCATTGCAAATATTTGTTTAGAGCGGCAGGTTGCACAAACTCCAGCCTTTCAGGACACTGGGTCCACAGTTTTCTGAACTTTATGGAACTAACTTTCCTGCTTAGTTGCATTTTGTGCAGGGGAAGAGACAGGATTCCATGGTTCTCCACAGAAACATCAATGACTACGTTTAGATGCAGTCAAAATTCGGGTTATTGCTAATATTCCGGTTACTGAGACATTCGGAATATTCCGTTTACATGGTAATTAATCCTTTGGGATATCTCGATCAAACCAGCGACGCGCGAAGAACATCATGACGCAATTACCGTCATTTCCACTTCTTCTTCCTGTATCCAAATTCAAAACAAATGCTGCTTCTTGTAAATCTCGCTATCCCGGTACTTTCTACCGTATACAAATGCCAAAATGTTCATATCCTTCATTACATTGATAAAATGATTAGTCTCCTCCTCACTCCAAAAGTGTGGCGTGGTCTTGCGTTTCTCCGTGTTTATAAGTACGTCCTGGACTCAAAAGACCAAGATTCCTTGCGAACAGACCATGCGCAGAAAACAAATTCATGTTCCGTTTGATTGGGATATTCCGTTCGGCGTTTACATGACCGAATATTCGGGTTTTAAAAGGAGTAACCCAGAGGTCATATTCAGGTTTTTAAAAACCCGAATATGAGCAAATTTGGGTTATTCAAAGGGGTTATTGGTGTTTACATGGCTGTGCAAAATCGGGTTATTGCTGATATTCGGGTTTTAAAAGGGTTATTGACTGCAGGTAAACGCAGTCAATGCTCTGCCACTTCTCTTGTGGGGAGATTATTAATAGAGGAGAAATTTATATCCAAAGATTTGAGCTACAATTGAAATGTAGATGCCAACAATATTCCTGTCACTCATAATTCCTTGAGGGCAGCAAGTTATCTGTAATTACACATCAATGTGGCACTGTTTGGTCAGTGGGAATTGTCAACAGGTAATACTGATGGTTTAAAAAGGGCAGCTCTTTTGTACTGACATAGCGAATGCTCTGTGCAAAAAATGCTACTGATAGCAAATCAGTGGTTAATTGTATTGAGCAACTTCTAATGTCTCCATTGGTGTCATGTTGTCATGTTCCCAATTTACAAGAGAATTGACAGCGACTGAGCATCGAGATGTCCAACCTGGTGGAACTGATACACTGCAAATGCTTTCGGTAATAGTTTCATTTCCCTGTTAATTTACCCTAATTTTACCACAAAGATGTTTCGATTCCATTGGGCGCCTTTGTTATGCAATATGCAGTATTTGAAATGACTAATAGCCCATCAACTAATCCTTTCCTGTATCCAATTTGAGTTAGAATGCTAAAACGTTACCATGACAAACTTTACAGTTTTTTTGAAAACAACATTATCAACTGTTAGCTAACGACCACCAAAACATCGGCTGCGTCCGAAATTGCATACTTCCACCCTAATGCGTCCGAAACATTAGTACGTACTCAATAGTATGCGCTATCTATACTCATTCCGGAGAAATGTATTAGTGTGGATTGATGGACACTAGCTAAGCAGAAACTTCCCACAATGCAATCCAGCAGTGTTTGGTTGCTAAGTGATACGTATATGTCATAAGCATAATATTAAGTATAATAATATTATTATATAATATTAATATAATATTTGTATATAATAATATTATATAAGGTCATCTTGTTTCGGCCAGGATAAACGGGAAATAGCGGAGCGGAGCGCTGCTACTGCTGCTGCGACTGCTGCTGCGACACGTCACTTCCTCCCAACGGCAGGAAGTGACGTATGCACTCTTAATAGTACGTCCGAATTAATGCATACTACTGATATTTACTCAAAAGTGTGCCAAACTTAAGTATACTTTTTAGTATATACTGTTTAGTATGGCATTTCGGATGCACCGATCAACTGGTGTGAGGGCAACCTGTGGAAGCTGCCTGAATTCCACTGATTCACACCACAGATCCATTTCTCTTAGATCTTTATTTTTGCTTCTCTAAGTCTTTGTTCTTTTAGACATTCAAATAATAAAAATCTACAACATTCTCGGGACCATTTACCTTTAAAAAAGAAAGAAAAGAACCCCCCAAAACTTTTATCATCAATGAGGCCTGACTGAAATAAAGTTTTAAACAAAACAAAAGAAAAAAAAAACTCAACATGCAGAGTGTGTTGAACGGAACAAGGTGGAGGCGGTATTCTTAAAAGGAAATTAAGTCAATTCTACAAGTGACCGATGCAGAGAAAATGATTTGACCAAAGTCCTCAAAAGTGTGCAAGGACTTCATGCTTCACAAAACTGAAAAATGCATAACATGCAAGCTGCAAAAGTGATTTGACATGGCACAGGAGCACCATGGTGATGATACAGCATCTAAAATGGAAACATGTTGGAGTTATTGATGCGGATGAAGGGAGCTCAACATCTGAGTAAGTCGTACAATATCCTAAGTTTGTTCCAGTTCAAAGTGAGGAAATGTAACGTTCGTCTCTCCAGTAGCTCGCCTGATGCTGCTGTTTGCTTGTTAATGGCAGGGATAGAGTATCTGTATGTTACTTTTTATTTCAGTTTAATAGTTTAATGACTGGTTTAGTCAAGTTTTAATTTGCTGACAAAGTCTGAGTGAAGATACTGCACTGTATGGGAGTGAGGCAGGATGCATTGCATTTCGAGATTAGAGCAATTTATCAGGTCTACTCAAATTAAGTATTTATATATATATATATATATATATATATATATATATATATATATACACAGTGCCCAGCATAAATGAGTACACCCCCTTTGAAAAGTAACATTTTATACAATATCTCATTGAAAACAAACAATATTTCCAAAATGTTCACAGGTTACGTTTAATACAGCATCTGTTGAACTTTTGACTTAAAACAAAGGTTAATAATATAACTCAGATGCCATATTTTCCTTTTTTAGTCAAATTAGTGTGGTGCAAAAATGAGTACACCCCACAACAAAAACTACTAAATTTAGTACATTTAGTACTTTGTATGGCCTCCATTATTTTTAATGACAGCTTCAAGTCTCCTGGGCATGGAATGCACAAGTTGGCGACATTTGGCAACATCAATCTTTTTCCATTCTTCTACAGTGACCTCTTTCAGAGATTGGATGTTGGATGGAGAGTGATGCTCAACCTGTCTCTTTAGAATTCCCCAAAGATGTTCAATTGGGTTCAGATCAGGTGACATACTTGGCCACGGAATCACTCTCACCATGTTCCTTTTCAGAAAGCCAGCAGTGGCTTTAGATGTGTGCTTAGGATCATTGTCGTGTTGGAAAAGGGCACGACGACCAAGGGCAAGAAGTGATGGAAGCATCTTAGTTTTCAGTATAGAGCAGTACATTTCTGAATTCATGATGCCATCAATGAAATGCAGCTCCCCAACACCAGCAGCACTCATGCAGCCCCACATAAGGACACTACCCCCTCCATGTTTCACTGTGGGCACCATGCACTTTTCTTTGTATTCCTCACCCTTGCGACGCCAGACAGTGTTGAAGCCATCGGTTCCAAAAAGATTGATTTTGGTCTCATCACTCCACAGTATAGAGTCCCAGTAGCGCTCACCTTTGTCGGCATGTGCCCTGGCAAACTCTAGACTTTTTGGAACCGATGGCTTCAACACTGTCTGGCGTCGCAAGGGTGAGGAATACAAAGAAAAGTGCATGGTGCCCACAGTGAAACATGGAGGGGGTAGTGTCCTTATGTGGGGCTGCATGAGTGCTGCTGGTGTTGGGGAGCTGCATTTCATTGATGGCATCATGAATTCAGAAATGTACTGCTCTATACTGAAAACTAAGATGCTTCCATCACTTCTTGCCCTTGGTCGTCGTGCCCTTTTCCAACACGACAATGATCCTATGCACAGATCTAAAGCCACTGCTGGCTTTCTGAAAAGGAACATGGTGAGAGTGATTCCGTGGCCAAGTATGTCACCTGATCTGAACCCAATTGAACATCTTTGGGGAATTCTAAAGAGACAGGTTGAGCATCACTCTCCATCCAACATCCAATCTCTGAAAGAGGTCATTGTAGAAGAATGGAAAAAGATTGATGTTGCCAAATGTCGCCAACTTGTGCATTCCATGCCCAGGAGACTTGAAGCTGTCATTAAAAATAATGGAGGCCATACAAAGTACTAAATGTACTAAATTTAGTAGTTTTTGTTGTGGGGTGTACTCATTTTTGCACCACACTAATTTGACTAAAAAAGGAAAATATGGCATCTGAGTTATATTATTAACCTTTGTTTTAAGTCAAAAGTTCAACAGATGCTGTATTAAACGTAACCTGTGAACATTTTGGAAATATTGTTTGTTTTCAATGAGATATTGTATAAAATGTTACTTTTCAAAGGGGGTGTACTCATTTATGCTGGGCACTGTATATATATATATATATATATATATATATATATATATAAATAAATAAATAAACTTTTTGCATTGCAATGCAAAGTTCCTTAAAAAAGGGAATGATTGAGTGCATCAGCAAGTATTTATCGCTATGGAAGGTCATGTTTACTTGTTCTCTACATTTATAGTAATACACAAGTGTTAATGTTGAAACAAATCCTGCATTTCTTTATCATTTATTAATTTATTGTTCCGACAGCTCATGGCCTTTAAAACAACAAAAAGGCCCTTTTTTTTTTACATTGTAAAAAAAAAGAAAGAAAACTGGCCTAAATATTTTGCAGGTATATAGCATATATTTGTAAGTATTTTAGTTACACTATTCTTTTACTGAAGCTATTTGACATAACGGAAATAACATTTATTTATTTTGTGTTATTTCATATTAATGATGCGAACATTTGAGCATCAACCTGTCAGTTCAAATGTTTGTGCATTTTCATTATGGTCATCTTTCGTCTGAAACAGCCAAACATCGTGCAGTGTGCAGTTTAACCTGAAGGTTCACTTTAACTTATTTAAATGCAAAAATGACAGAAGAATTTCCTTTTACAATACACAAAAGCAGTCAAGTCATTTTTATATGGTTCTTGTAAAATAAAATAAAACAATCTACACGATGACTTGACAAATTATAAGCAATACAGTTCTTGCAGTGACTGATCAAACTGACAAAATAAACAACTTATGCTACTTTGCATACATTAAGTTTTTAATTGTTTCTTGAATTTTTTTGTAATAATGTGCACAGCTCCTGTAAACCTGAATTGATCTGGCCAGACAGGAAGGTGAAGAAATAAGGGAGAGGAGGGAGGAAGGGTAGCTATGCAGTATGTTGGAAAGCCCAGGAATCTCAGGATGTGATGCAGTATTTGCTCTGGCCTGGAGGGAGAGAACAAGTGTCCCTAAAGTCTTGACTGGAAGGTTATTTATAAAAAAAAAAAAGGAGGGAGGAATTCCCAAGCATATTATGCAACTTAGGAAAGAGAAAATGTTTGCCTATTTTACTACTTTTCTTCCATTAAGGGAATAGCTACAAAATAAGTCACCATATCATTTTAAGTGCACAAATCCTAGCTCTATACAACGCATGCTGGTTTATATCACAGAAGCCTGGAAAAGAAGAGTCAAGAAAGATGGAAATTTGACACTAACAGCTTTAGACAGTTTTCTCCTAAAACCTAATTGTTTATGTTAAACGGTAGCTTACACAAGGTTCACTCCTTTCAAAAGTATATTTTCTGCCACAGATTAAGTTAGATATCAATTTCTTTGCAGATATTCAATGCCAAAATAGCATACTCTTTCATCATTGGGAAGGTGGCTCAGTTGGTAGAGCCCATTAACCTGAAGGTCAGTGGTTCGAGCCCTAGTTCCTCCCGTGTCCACCAAAGTGTCCTTGGGCAAGACACTGAATCCCCAGTTGCTCCCGGTTTTCAGGCCAGCGCTGTTGTATGGCAGTTCCGTCAACAACCCGTGTGTAAAACGTGAGTGTATGGGTGAACGTCTACCATGTAAAGCGCTATACAAGTGTAAGCCATAACACTAACACACAGTGCCAAGATGAAACTTCAGAGTCTGAGTTCACTTCACTGTTTTTGACAGAAAAAACAGGACAGGGAGCCAGCGAACCTGACACAACATCAGCAGATAACAGATTTAGATTGGGTCTATTGTTACCATGAATGTCCCAACAAAGACATGGCAGCCTACTTCAGATAGTGTTTTCATGACGGAAATAAGCCATCCCTAGAAAACATGTTCAAGAGAGTGGCAAAAGATAGTTAGGTTTATCACTGACCTAATAATTTCACAAATAGTATTACTAGGTTAAACATACAGACATGGGTTTATATGAGGGGATTCGGAGTTAAACTGGAGGAAGGGTTTGAATGATACAAGTTCTTAAATGTGCAGAAACATCTTGTTTAAAAGATCAAATGCAGTTGAAAAGTTTATTAAAGTATGAACTTTTCCCATGTTATTCTATTGCTATCTGTTGGGATGGGAATCGATAACCGGTTCTTGTTCAGAGCCGGTTCCCATTGTTTCAATTCCTTGGAATTGTTTGCATATTTTGCAAACGATTCCCTTTTCATTCCAGTGAGCACGAATTACGTCATCACGCACGTTGTGTAGCCAGCAGTCAATAATAAACATGGCGCTCAAGTGATACAAACGCTCAAAAGTCTGGTTACATTTCAGTAAAAAAAGCCGACAAGAGGGCAACTTAACAAGTGGATATTTCGTCAAAGGGTTAGGGTTAGCGTTGCAGCTTTGCAAAATACAGAGTTAGATTGGATTCGACTTGATTGTATTTTTTGTAATTTTTGAAATGCAAACTATTACAAGTTAATTTCCAAACTGTAACATTATTATCAGTGCAAGACAAAGGTGTTTTCTTAAATGGTCTTTCAGTCCAATTTGGCTTCGTTAGTCAGCATGACCAAACATAGTGGGGGGGTGGAATAAACTGTAACACCCACGTTCAATTAACCTGGTTTGCCTGAATCTTCCTTGCTAAGAGAAAAAAAAAGGAGGTAGAAAGATCAAACAAACAACACGCACGCGCACGCACATGCCAGCTAGACCTAATTTATATATATTTTTTCTCCCTCCAGAACCTTTTAGAAATGTGTGTTGGGAAAAAATACATCCAACTAAAAAAAGTTCACTTCCCTCCTCCTCCTCCTCCCCCCCCCCCCCCCCCGAAATATTTGAGGTGTTCCCCAAATTCTCCGGCAGCTAAATTCACTAATCGATTGTTTTCTCGTGCATGTACACTTGGATTTCTTGGAAACCGCAGTTTAATCCTTAGCTATTGCCAATAGTTCGATTTAGATGTGCATGTAATCACACCGAGTGTAATGATGATTAAACTGGTCCAGCATTACCCTTCCTCCAAAATATTATTGATTAATATTTTCACTCATTTACTTCAAACTGTTCCCTTTGTGATTATAAGTGAATATTTTTTCGTACCATCTTAAATGTTATATTTTAAGTTTCCTCTGGTTCAACCAAAAATAACCTCATCTTTGTGCCCACCACAAACAGGTGATTTTATATCATATGATTAACTTCACAGCTATCAGCTGCCCGTCTGCCTCTAAACTGATAACACAATCAGTGGGACCTTTGAAACTTAAATAAAGATTCAAATAAATAGATAAAAAATGATCTAAAGCTACACTACTCTCATGCAGATACTTGGCTGCAGTGTGTTTTACAAGGCGCAGAGCTAAGTTGGACTTCGCTCCCTCAGAATCCTTCCACAGAAGCTTTCTGCTAACATTACAATCAGATCGGTTGCCTGAAAGAGACCCACTCTGAAAAAACACTGAAAAAAAAAATACAAAAATAAAATAAATAATAAATATATATATATATTATATATAAATAATAAATATAAATGGTGGAGAGGTTATTTGCCTATCTGAGTTGTTGGCCTATCAAGTGCCAAACATTTTGCAATTTAGTACAAAAAGATTAATCTTGATCCTTTTGTGCCAATTTGTACCCCCCCATGAACATCTTGCATCTTCAACCCTTACCTTTAACCTGTCCTACTTTTTTGATGTTATCCAGAAGGAAGGAAAGCAAAAGGGACGGTAGGAAGGAAAGGCTAGGACGGCAACAATAATTTTACATAATCAATGACATTTCCTTATTACATACTGTATTGTGAAATGTGTAACACTGCCACCCTAGATGAAATGACATAAATGCCTTACATATACTCTGTTCTTTCTAACTCAATGCTGAATCTTCATTTGCAACTGCAATGCACTGCAGGAGATGCTGGTGTTACTATCACTTCCCCTGTCTGCTATGATAACCACATGCACCCTGTGAAACAAGAACATGGACAATGACAAACTTTCTGTAGGTGACTATCCCTCAGCACTTGTCTTTAACTTTATCAAGTATGAGAAGAAGAAACCAACCAGCGAAACAAGCGAATTGCAGACTGATACAGAGTTGCCATCTTGCACCACAGCTTAACTTAAAAAAAAAAAAAAAGATTAACCAACAGGACTGTCAACTACTGAGATAAACATTAGTTGCAGCCCTAGACAAAGTCACACTGGCTCACCTTTAAGGCTACATGGGTCACATACACACTGTAAGGCTGCAGTATACTGCTGTTACAGCAGTGTGAACAAACACCAGGTTTCGCACTGGGACTGTACGACTGTTTATTAAATGGTGACCATTGTAAACTAGATGAAGGAAGGCATGACTCATGGTCATATCATGATCTCACACACAGACACACACACACACACACACACAACTGTCCAGCTCCTTCACCATGTAGCTACTGTGAAAAATCAGTATTAAAGGAACAAGACTAAAATAAATATTTAATCAAAAACAAACATTGTGGTGACCGAAACTGGTCAAATATTTACATAAATTATTCATATAATTAAAAAAAAGAATTTTAATGTATTGTTCCTGAGCCAAAAAACAAGTTAAATGATGAACATTCATGTCTCAAAATTCATATACTTCTACAGTTTTCTGCTGATCTTCATTCTGTTAATACTCTGCCCATATATGATTAATTGTGAGGTCAATATCAAAACATTAGCAGTTATATGTGAAAACTTTTAATTTCAAAGCAACTTTAAATACTGAATTGCTTCTGTCAACAAAGTAAAGGCAGTACTACATCCTCCAGCAGCAGACTGAACAAACAGGAACCTACTGTGGTATAATGGCACACCTCAAGGAGTGGTGGGATTCACCACAATACTGTATACAGCTCAGGTTTGGGCCTGTGTTTAGATAGACAGTTGTACCTTGGTATTTCCGGGAAAGAAAAAACAAAACAAACCAAAAATAAAAAACACCAGAAAATTCCTACAACCTTATTTCTTTGACTTTTTTAACTCCTGTTTGTCAACGGGATTGGGTCCCAGGTGCTGCCTGAGGACTAAAGACACTGTAATTTGACCCTTGAAGAGATGAAAAGCATTTTGGAAAAATACTAAGGAAAATTCCTCTGAATCATCAGCATTCTGACTCTCATGATTCAACGTCATCATGTGCCAATCGTTTTTTAGAGGCAATGTATGGAAAAAGGGAAAGACGGAAAGTTTCAATCCTGTCTGACCAGTCAACTGCATTTTAAAATTAGAATAGGAAAAAATGCTATTAACCTTTTACAAATCACTTCTGGAAAACTTTAATTGAACCGACATGTTGACACAGGCCCAAGACAAGCAACATAAATAGAAAGTCATTTAGAGTCAAACATGCAGAAACAGAAGTATTACCGTGTCTCCAGGGGTCCTTGGGCTCCACTGCTCCAGAAACTATATCGTCATCTAAGGGAAATGTCACCCTTTTGCCACTTGGTTTGTGTTTTTCATCCTCCTCCTCCACAGTGGGATACAGTCCAGCTTGATCAGTGGAAGAAGCCTCTGAGCTGGATGTCTTGTTTGCATCTGACAGACTTTCCACATTTACGCCAGTTGGGACATCCTGAGGAGTAGACTCAGAGTCCAAAATATTATCTGAGAGTGAGCAAAGTTTTGCAGATTCAGTTTCCAAGACCCCACTCTCATCAAGACTCAAATCCACACCGATGTCCATGTCGCCATCATTGTCCCCCAATTCCATAACAAGCCTTGCAGAATCACTGTCCTTATCCACTATCATTTTCTCCGTATCACTGTTGTGCTTGTTTTGCTCATCGTTAGAAAAGATTACGTCAGTGGGATTACCCCTAAGAAGAGTCTCTTGTGCACAGCTCTTTCTGTTTCCATTGACTTCATCAATTTCCAGTGTGTCTTCTGCCTGGTGGTTGTCTTTCTCCGCGGCCTGAAGGTTGTCTGTGAGCTGAGGCATCAAGTAGGTCTGAGAGGCCTCAGTGAGAACAATGTTTTGCTTTTCTGCATTACCGTCTGTCATCAGCTCCGAGATTCGAGGGGTGACCCCTTCTGTGCTGTTCGTAGTGTTGTAGTCACCATCGACATTGCTTTTCGACTTCACATTACACAAATCCAGACACTGGTCTTCGATATTCATGTTTACATTTCCCAGTGACACCTCAACTTTAAACCACGTGACAAGTACTACAGTAACTAAGGCTAGTCTTGCAACTTTTTATTCAGACGAGTAGCAATTGTTTTTGGTCTTTTTTAAATACGTTCAGGTCCATGAGAACATCATTATATCCGTAGTTGTGACCTGACCTGACTGCTGTATTGGGATTGTAATCTGTTATTGTAATTTTCAAAAAACCCTACGTCACAGGTGCCTTTAGAGCATACTTATACATCAACTAATTAAAGTGCCGTTTCAAACAAACCTCAATACAACGAATATGTGATATCTGTGCAAGAAAAAAAATGGACTGCTTGATCAATTATTAATAGAGCAAAGTAGATAAGTTCAGCTATCAGACGGCCAGGTATATATATATATTATATATGTATGTATATATATCAATGATTTGTACCAGCCGTCTCGTACTGGGCTCCCTGGTCGTCAGCAGTTATGAATATGAGCAGGACAATCCTCTCTCACATTAGCGCAGTCAGCTTATGGTCCGACACCGACCTAACTCCATGAATTAAAGCAGCTAACGCTGGCTAGCTGCTGCTGGACTTGTTGTCCGACACCGACGTCCAAGGCCCGAGTTTCTGTACACGAATACCTCCTGTTTCCGTGCGACAAAGTCCATTCTTCTCGTTGTGTTAGATAAATCCCCCCCCCTTCCCCCTGTAACTCTGGTGTCCCTCGCTGTCTGTCGTGCTGCTGCAGCTCTGCTCGCACCGCGGGCAGCGCTTCAGCGGAGAAAAGCTGGCGTCACACGCCGAGGAGCAGTGGGCATGTTCCGGCGGCTAAAGCTCGGCTACCGCCATGGAGCCGTGCTGGAGCAGCTCACAACTGCAACGCTGCTGATGTTAGGGAGTTAGATACGAGTTAGGATATTCCCCACCGCTCCGATCTTGGACGTATCTCGGTCTCCGGGGGGGGGGGGGGGGGGTGTCAGCTCAGCTGAGCCTGGGTTTCGTGCAGCGTTGCCCTCCGCTAGCTTTGCTTGAAGTCCCGTCAACTCTGTTTGTTGTTCGTGCGTCTGACGTCATCACGTCGCTTCCCCCCCTGCAGGCTACATCCTGAATTATGGGTCTGGGTTAAATCGACGCAGAGCTTACGGCGTAAGGTACGCAGCGACGTGCACCGTAGTGCGTAGCGCGTCGCCGCGTACCCTACGCCGTAAGATCTGCGTTGGTGTAACGTCTGCAGACTCACGAGTGAAAACAAACATCTGCAGATACACAAGCCCTGACAAAGTATATTTAATCAACCTTCTCTTAATTATTATCCATCCATCCATCCATCCATTATCTATACCCGCTTTATCCCTTGCGGGGTCACGGGGGTCTGCTGGAGCCTATCCCAGCTCATTTCAGGTGAGAGGCAGGGGTTCACCCTGGACAAGTCACGACTCACCAGTCCATCACAGGTAGGGTTGCCACCTTTCAGAAATAGCTTTAAGGTTTAATAGCTTTAATTCAAAGTACTTTACATCAACGTTAAAAGCAGCAAGACACAATTAAACAGTAAATAACAAATACAATGAAATACAATGATAAGAAAATAGTTAAAATAATAGGTGCATTGTTACAGCATATGATTGTGGTTATTATTATTATTATTGCACAGTGATTGATTACTCTATGAGTGATGATGCACAGTGATTGATTACTCTATGAGTGATGAGATTCATCAGAGCAACAGCTTGGGGGAAGCAACTGTCTCTGAGTCTGGAGGTTTTGCTTACAGAGCTTTGTAGCGCCGTCCAGAGGGGAGGAGTTCAAACAGACTGGGTGTGAGGGGTCTGCAGAGATGATACCTGCCAGTTTCCTGGTCCTGCACAGGTACAGGTCCTGGATAGATGGGAGGTTAGTCCCAATTATCCTCTCTGCAGACCTAATTGTCCGTTGCAGTATGAGCCTGTCTAGTTTGGTGGCCGATCCGAACCAGTGATGGAAGTGCAGAGAACAGACTGTATGATGGCAGAGTAGAAGGTGGTCAGCAGCTGGTGTGGCAGGTTAAACTTCCTGAGCTGACGCAGGAAGTACAACCTCTGCTGAGCCTTCTTCCAGACAGAGTTAATGTGGGTGGTCCACTTCAGGTCCCAAGAGATTGTGGATAGCTCCGTCATCTGAAAAGTAAACGCATGAACAGCGCGTTTGGATTAGCAAAACAGACAAACAGCTCACCACACAAACTTATTCTCTGGGGGTAGTCAGCATACATGACCACTGGGGATGCAATTTCCTCTGCTCCTCAGATGCAACCAGAGGAGGTTTAAATTGTGCAAGCTTGGAGCTGTAGTCTGAAGGAATAACCTGGGGTAAATAAGGTGTGTTTCACCACAAAGTGTTCTTAGACCCATCTGATGCAAACCACACACATGAGGGTTTACCGGACAGTGCATGAAGTTAACCAACCCTCTTAGCAGAAATTAAAGGAGGAAATACAACACCCTAGGATGAAAGAAAGTGAACCTCAACAGAGGACGGCAAAGCGCTTCAAGCAGTAAGATCAGGTCCCATTGAGAGGATGCAAGGTTTAATCACAAGTCTCAAATCACAACTGCACACTCCAGAAATGGCAATCACATCTCCTTCTTCTGCATGGCAATAGATATGGATAAGACACATTACCCTGCTGCTGGAGCATTTTCTTACTCCGTCCTACAGGCAGGAGGACTCTGCCTTCTTCTTCTTTTGCAGTAAGTCTCTGAAAGCCCAGAGGTGGGCTCCAGGTGAGGTTTATGGGCTGGAGTTTGGACTTCGTAATTTGGGGGGGGGGGGCGGTCAGTGGACTCTCAGAAGGTACCTGTGCTTCGAGATCTGTGAGTTGGATGGAAATATAGTGGATCTGCTCACACCTAAAGCTTGATTTATGGTTCTGCGTCAAATCGACGCCGTTCACACGCCGTCGCCGTGACGCCGTCGTGAACCCTTCGGACTTGTCATGGAAAAGGGCCAGATACACTGCCAAATCCAAATACTGACAATAGTCAAGCATTGTAAAGTGGATGAACAGAGATTCGCTCCATGATGACAGCTCAGATACAAAGTCTTGGTGGGGACATGATTCTTCACCATAATAGGCTCTAATGGCACTTTTCCACTAGTACCTACTCGGCTGTGACGCAGGGGGGGGTTTATTTTTATTTTTATTTATTTATTTTTCTTGTGGCACCACTTGGTTCATATTAGGGATAAAGCATTGTATAATATGTTGTGCTGACATTTTCACTCTCATAGTTAACATTAAAACAAAAATTGCAAGTATAATCTCCAAATGTATTTTGGGCAAAATCGTTCTTCATCAACAGCCATCTATCAACGTCATACGTCATCATCGATCACTTGTCAACATCCTACAGCCCAAACATGAGCGGGAGTTATAAACACAAAAGTGGAGCGATAAAACGCAAAGAGAAAGAAAAAATTGAGCAAGAAATGCCAAATTACCCAAGCAAGATGCATATTTTGTTTGCCCTAATCCTCCTTCTGTGGGAGATGAACCCTGTTGTTAGCAGCGATTAATCCCGGGCCCCCGGGCGAGTTCGCGGAGCGCAAGGCTCGCTGAGTACCTTCAAGTAGTGGTGAGAAGGCCACAATACTTCAAATTGAATTTGAACTTTTTTGTGAATTTATGGGCCGCCGTGCCAATTTTATTACACTACTGTCATTAGTTGAAATGGATGTCAGATGGTGATTTCAGAGTGATCTGGAGGTTATCCGTGGTGCTTAACTCCTACAATGTCTGAACTGTATTTGTTTTTATTAGGCTATCTTTTTCTTGTTCTTGTGGTTTGTTGGACTTTGTTATGACCACAGGCCAGCATGCAGCTCCTGAAGCTCTGGCCTGCAAACATGCACAAAAGAGAAAAAAGGCGGCCAGCACAAGAAACTACAGGAACAATGGACAAAAATGATGGCTATGAGATACTTATAATAAATAAAAATGGAAAAGGAGAAGGGAAAAAGGGAAGAGGAGAAGAGAGGAGAAGAGAAGAAGAGAAGAAGGGTGAGAGGCACCGGCCAGTGGATCATGTCGGTGACCCCCTGCAGCATAGGCCTATTGCAGTTTATCTACCACGAAGCTATGTTTGACACTAAAGGCTCAGTTATGCTTCTGCATCAAAATGACGCCGTGCCTACGGCGTGTGGTTTGGATCGACGCAGAGGACACGCCGTCACCTGCGCCGTCACTGACGTGCACCTCCCGAAAATTATAACTACGCGTCGAGGAGACGCCGTCCACTCGCAGACCGAGAGGGCTGTGATTGGTTCGTTTGAAAGCGAAGCATTTCCGGTTTCCGGTTTGAATCAGTAGTGAACTTCCAGGGCTCTTTTCTTCGTTTATGTGTGATTTTTTTTTGTTTTTGTTTTTTGCACAATAGTTGTCCTTATTTCTTTGATTTACTGTGACCGGAAAAAGTCGGATAAACCATTCAGAAAAAGATCGCTAACTAGTGGCCGCGGGGGGTACTGCACCGCGACCAAATGGAGAGACGGAGAAGTCAGAAGGGTTCAGCACGGCGTCACGGCTGCGGCGTGTGCTCTGCGTCGGTGTGACGCAGAACCATACCTCAGCCTTAACTGTTATAGTCTTGTTCTATAGCTGCAGCTATGACTACTGACTCTAATACACTAGAGTTTACACTAACTAGAGGTTTACTAACACCAACTAGATGTTTACTAAACACTAACTAAAGGCTTTACTAAACAGAAAGGTTTTAAGTTTAGTTTTAAAGGTGGAGGTGGTGTCAGCCTCCTTAACCCAGATTGGAAGTTGGTTCCATAGTAATGGTGCCTGATAGCAAAATGCCCGCCCTCCAAATCTACATTTAGATACTCTAGGAACTACGAGTTAACCTGCCTCCCGAGAACGGATAGCTCTGCCAGGAACATAAGGCACTATCAGGTCTTGCAAATATTGCAGAGCTAAGCCGTTTTGAGCTTTATACGCAAGTAATACAATTTTAAATTGGATTCTGAATTTTACGGCTAGCCAATGGAGCGACGCTAGCACTGGAGAGACGTGGTCTCTCTTGCTGATTACTGTCAGCACTCGCGCTGCCGCCCTTTTGGATCAGCTGGAGCCTATTCAGCAAATTACTTGGACATCCTGCTACTAACACATTACCATAATCCAGTCTAGAAGATACAAATGCATGAACTAGTTTTTCTGCACCACTGTGCGAGTGGATTTTCCTAATCTTTGCAATATTACGGAGATGGAAAAATGTTATTTTACAAACCTGATTAATATATGGTTTAAACTTTAAACGACCAATCCTGATCGAAAACAACACCAAGGTTTCTCACAGTTGCACTGGAAGTCATCGCAACACCATCTAATCCCTTTCTAAGATGCTATGGACCAAGAATGATAACCTCTGTTTTATCTGAATTTAGAAGCAAAAAAATTCCAGACATCCAGTCCTTGATGTCCCTAAGACATGCCTGAAGTTTAACTAACGGTTCTGTTTCATCTGGCTTTATAGACAAATAGAGCATAGCATAGCAATGATGCCGTGATTCTGGATTATACTTCCCGAGGGCTGCATGAATAAACTGAATAAGATTGGCCCTAGCACTGAACCCTGCGGAACACCATAACAGACCCTCGACTGTTCTGAAGAAACCTCATGTACATGAACAAACTGTAATCTGTCAGATAGATATGATTTAAACCAACATAGAGCTGTCCCTTTAATCCCAACAACATGCTCTAACCTGTGCAGTAAGATGCCATGATCAACAGTGTCAAAAGCAGCACTGAGGTCCAGTAGAACCAGTATGGACACTAATCCTTTTTCTGAGGCCATAAGAAGGTAATTCGTGACTCGAACCAGTGCTGTGCTATGATGCATTCTGAACCCTGACTGAAAAACTTCAAACAGATAATTTCCATACAAAACTGGCTTGAAACTACCTTTTCCAAAATTTTAGATACAAATGGAAGGTTGGAAATGGGTCTATAATTAGCTAAGATGTCTGGGTCAAGATAAGGTGTTTTAAGTAAAGGTTTAATTACTGCAACTTTGAAAACCTGTGGTACATATCCTAAGTTTAGGGATAAGTTGATCTGGTCCAGTATTGTCGCACCAATAAGAGAAAAAACATTTTTGAATAGTCGAGTCGTGATGGGGTCTAACATACATGTGGTTGACTTAGCTCTATTGACGAGTGTAGTCAGCTCAGGGAGGTCTACAGGATCGAAACAGTCCAGAGTCAAGTCCCAGCCTAGGGAAGTCACTAAAGCTGAAGAAATGCCCACAACCGGCTGGTTGAGTTCTTCTCTAATTCTCTGTTAAAGAAGCTCATAAAGTCTTCACTACTGAGAGCTGCAGGAATGCACTGCTCCACAAAGTTGTGACACTGAGATGATATATGTGCTGCTGGGTCTGTGGCTTGTGTTGGATATCAAGTTAAAAAATGAGAGTGAGAGAAGGCTTCAAGCGGCAACGCTTTTGTATTTTTTTTAGTTAATCTCGGCGCTGCTGAAAAGTCCATTGGTAGCTGAGAGCAGCTATGAAGTGACAGAGCTCCTGGTAGATCTTGTCGTTCCTTATCGCCCTTCTCCCTTTTTAATTCTCTCAGCCACCAGGTTTATGAACATCTGCACCTCAGAGTTGGATCAAGAAACAGACTTTTTCACTACCATTGCTTGTCGAATAAAATGAAGAAGCCGCCGTCAGTCGCTTTTTCGCTGACGTCCACATCCTGACTCAGATGTCTGACTCCCAAACCAATCGGTGGCATGTAGTGTGATGACGTCAGATACAGCCCGACTCAGCCTGCTTAGAACCTCGGCAGAGTAGTTAGAGAAAAATTATCTACTCGGCACGGGTAGACCCCTGGTGGAAAAGCACCAAACCGAGTCAAGCTGAGCAGGTACTAGTGGAAAAGTGCCATAACAGGAGGTCAAATCCAGCAGACTGATGGCTTCAGAGCAGGTGGTACTTCCAGTGTTTCAGCTGCATGATGTAACTCAACAGGGAGGGATGCGTCCTCTGTGGTGCAGCATCAGCACATTGACCTGATAAACCTTCCTGGTTGTCCTCTGACAAACCATGGATGTCAAATCAGGGACACCAAACCATGATGTCCCTCCTTTTCAGCATTTCAGCTCCTTGTGAGGTATTCAAATAGTTTTAATCTTAACCACGTCCCTTACTGCTCAGTCACTTGCGCAATTCAGTCATTTGGAAAACTCCTCAAGAAGTTCTCCATAGCATGGCCAAACAGTTGAAATGCCATTTATGGTATTCAAGATTCTAATGAGATTGATATTACCAAATTATCCCCTTTTCCAAGACACATTGGACACTTAAGTATATAAAAAAAATAGCTTTAATGTTTAAAAAACAAACTGGCAGTTTTGCAGTTAAAACTCTTGAGACTGGACATCCTTAGCAGAGCCACCTTCCTTTGGTGCTCCAGTCTTCTTGGGGAGTAGGCTTGCCTGGATGTTTGGGATAACACCACCCTCCGATATTGTGACGCCTGCCAACAGTTTGTTGAGCTCTTCGTCATTCTTCACAGCCAGCAAGATGTGGCGTGGAGCTATGCGCCGCTTCTTATTGTCTGTGCTAGCATTCCCTGCCAGCTCCAGGATTTCAGCACAGAGGTATTCCAAGATAGCCGCCAGGTACACCGCAGAGCCGTTGCCAACCCGCTCTGCATAGTGGCCTTTCTTGAGCAGCCTGTGGATGCGGCCCACTGGAAAAGTGAGCCCTGCTCTGGCAGAACGGGACACTGTAGATTTTGGTTTGGGGGCAGCTTTCTTCCCTCGGCCAGACATTTTTAGGCTGAGAGGAGAGTCAAGAAAAGTGAGTCAAGTTATTACATCATGGTCAGCATCCCTTAAAAACACAGTAGTCAACATTTAATTGGGTTATTAAACTTACTGTACATGTTAACATTTTTAAATATCTGTTATTGTCTTAGGACAACTTTGATGAAGTGTTTTGATCCACCTCAAATGTGGACAAGTATACTATCAGTTTGAAATTAAACTAAGTCACTGTAGACAGCATTGATTGATCTAGTTGAGCAAACAATGGTTAATGTTACAATTTAGTCACCGATAATAAACACAGGATACTGTGCTAAACCACTCACCACCACGTCTACTCAAGACAGCAGAAACACAATGAGGTCCCAGAGAGCTGCTTTAATATGAGAAAGGTTGTGATTGGTTGAATAATAACACCTGGCTCCACACCTGCAGCAATTTAAGCTGATGGACAGTGGAAAGTGAACATTTTAATGTACACAGCTTGTATTAGATTGTGACCATTTGATCATCTTATTATATCTAAAATGTAACCCTCCATGAACACTTAGAAGACACAGTCAATGGACTTGTAGTCTACATCAATTTAAGAGCAGGAGTTTATATATAATCAGCATGGGATGCGTGGCAGTGCTGAGCATGGGCAACAGATGGCAGCACAGACCAAATTTTTATTTGCTTCCTGTGGATGTCGTCTTTGTTCTTTTTACCAATCTAATTTGACTTTATGATGGCGCACTAATAAATCCACACTAAGTGATGTCAAGATCCTTTACTTTATGATTATGTGCTTGCTGTGCCCGTTTTGAAAAGTGCCTGACTTGATTACTAATTAACTGCTTGAGGCAGTGATAACCCATCTCCCACCACTGTGAACAAATCAGCATTTCTTTACTCAACTCAACTCAATTCAATCTTTATTAATATAGCACAGGTTTAAAAAAAACAAAAAACAAAAAAAAACGAGGTTAACCAAATCTCCCATCTTTAGTACAGTTAAAAACAGCTGAATAAAAGGCATATATTAGAAAGATAAAATTAATAGAGTAAGATGAATACAAAATACAAGAATACGATGACATAAAAAATAAGAGTAAAATAAATTAAAAATAAGAACATTCTTGCCCCTCCTTGAACCGCACTGTCAACCAGGTGAGCCTGTATGTCATTTTTTAGAGTCTGGTTTAGTCTCTCAACTCCCCCATTTGCTTCAGGATGATAGAAGGCTGTGTGGATGTGTTTAATACCCCGGTCAGCCAGGAAAGTAGCAAACTCTGCAGACACATACTGTACTGTGGGCCGTTGTTTGTGGTGAGAACTTTGGGGAAACCCCAGCGAGGTTACCACCATACGTGTGGTAACAGAGCCTTGTTGGGAAGACATTGAGCCACTTAGAGTGTAAGCCATAGACCACCACTAGGAACCGCTGGTGGTGGGCAACGCTCTGGAGCTCCCCACAAATGTTGAGCTGAAGATGCTCCCAGGGGCGAGCTGTTTACTGTAGTGGTTGCATCGGGGCTGGAGCAAGAGGCTCAGTCTTCCCACTCGGAAGTCAAGCTGTACAGTCTTTCACCAGGACCTCAATGTTTTTGTCAATGCCCAGACTGACAGCTGATCCTTGACCCGATGAAAGGGAAGCAACTCCACCGAAATTTCAGATTTTGGAGGCCAGCCTGAGTGGATGAAGGTACGAGCACTGGGTCTTGTTCTGAGGCCTTTTGAAGACGTTGGAGTGAAACCATAGAGAGGAGAATGGAGCATCTGGATGACAACTGGGTCCAAGGCAGCTGAGCCTGAATTTGATGAAGGGCAAGGGGGTAGCCGTGACAACAAATCATCCACCACATTTTCCCTATCAGGAGTGATTTCTTGATTGAAGTTATACTGCTGGAGCCTATTGGACCAGCGGTGAAGCCTCAGTGGTCTGTGTCCCGTGCCAGATGAGCCCAGTAGGGCTGTAAGGGCTTGGTGATCTGTCCACAGTGTGCAAGGCTTGCCATACAAATAAACAGTTCTGTTCCGCTAAAGAGAGGGCTCATGATGCAAAAGCAACTGGCTGCTCCACACCACTCTGAAGCTGGGACAAAACAGCTCCCAAGGCTGTGCTGGAGGCATCACAGGTAAGCAAGATGGGGCAAGTTGGATTAAAGTGTGCCAGAGAGGTGAATTGGGGCTTCAGATGTTGGACCGCATCCGAGCAGGGAGAGGTCCTCGCCCATGCTGCATCTTTTCTCAGCAGTTCACGCATAGGGGCGGTGGTTACTGAATATTGGGGAAGAAAACGTAAGTAGTATGCTGTCATTCCCAGGAATGATAAAACCTGAGCTGGGCAGGAGGGCTCAAATACGTTGTTGCTTCAACTTTCAGGCCAATGCAAACGCAGCGACGCAACGAAGTTGTTCCGATTAGCACCCCGAGCATATGAAAAAACAAACCGGTTCTCAGCTGGTTTGCAAGTTGAACGAGTTGTGAACCAGCCCTGGAACCAGTTTGGTGGAAAAGGAGTATGTGTGTATGGTTGTAGGTGGCTGAATCGCTAGTGAGGGTGAGCCTCTAGAGGTGTAGACTGGAGCAGAATGACAGACTCTGGCAAAGTGTGTGCAGGGCAATGGAAAACATTTTTGTGCAATGTTACCCTCCGCTAGCTTGTTGAAGTCCGACCATTTGTTCACACATTTAACACACCGTTGCCCCTACAGGCTACGTTCTGTAGACTCACAAGAGCTATAAAAACAATTTGCAGATACACTTGCTTTAGTGGTTTTATATAGCTCCCGTCATTGGAAAACACATGAACAGCATGTTTAGATCTTAAAAAAAACCTTAGTGCCGTTTTTGTAGGTCACTCAAATGTTGTATTACATGGTCCTAAAAAGTACATCTTTTTTTTTTAATCTTAACTATTTCCCTTGTGCAATTCAGTAATTTGGAAAACTCCTCAAGACGGTTTCCATAGCATGTCAAAGGCCAAACAGTTGAAATGCCATTTACGGCATTCAAGATTCTAGAGTAGAGATTTATATTACCAAGTTCTCCCCTTTTCCAAGACACATTGGACACTTAAGTATATCAAAAATAGCTTTAATGTTTAAAAAACAAAACAGGCAGTTTTGCAGTTAGAACTCTTGAGACTGGACATCCTTAGCAGAGCCAACTTCCTTTGGTGCTCCAGTCTTCTTGGGGAGTAGGCTTGCCTGGATGTTTGGGATAACACCACCCTCCGATATTGTGACGCCTGCCAACAGTTTGTTGAGCTCTTCGTCATTCTTCACAGCCAGCAAGATGTGGCGTGGAGCTATGCGCCGCTTCTTATTGTCTGTGCTAGCATTCCCTGCCAGCTCCAGGATTTCAGCACAGAGGTATTCCAAGATAGCCGCTAGGTACACCGCAGAGCCGTTGCCAACCCGCTCTGCATAGTGGCCTTTCTTGAGTAGCCTGTGGATGCGGCCCACTGGAAAAGTGAGCCCTGCTCTGGCAGAACGGGACACTGTAGATTTTGGTTTGGGGGCAGCTTTCTTCCCTCGGCCAGACATTTTTAGGCTGAGAAGAGAGTCAAGAAAAGTGAGTCAAGTTATTACATCATGGTCAGCATCACTTAAAAACACAGCAGTCAACATTTGAATTGGGTTATTAAACTTACTGTACATGTTAACATTTTTAAATATCTGTTCTTGTCTTAGGACAACTTTGATGAAGTGTTTTGATCCACCTCAAATGTGGACAAGTATACTATCAGTTTGAAATTAAACTAAGTCATTGTAGACAGCATTGATTGATCCAGTTGAGCAAACAATGGTTAATGTTACAATTTAGTCACCGATAATAAACACAGGATACTGTGCTAAACCACTCACCACCACGTCTACTCAAGACAGCAGCAACACAATGAGGTCCCAGAGAGCTGCTTTAATATGAGAAAGGTTGTGATTGGTTGAATAATAACACCTGGCTCCACACCTGCAGCAATTATGGACAGTGGAAAGTGAACATTTTAATGTACATAGCTTGTATTAGATTGTTACCATTTGATCATCCATTTATACCTTAATTTTAACCCTCAATGCACACTTAGAAGACACAGTCAATGGACTTGTAGTCTACATTAATTTAAGAGCAGGAGTTTATGTATAATCAGCATGGGATGCGTGGCAGTGCTGAGCATGAGCAACAGATGGCAGCACAGACCAAATTTTTATTTGCTTCCTCTGAATGTCGTATTTGTTCTTTTTACAAATCTAATTTGACTTTATGATGGCGCACTAATAAATCCACACTTAGTGATGTCAAGATCCTTTACTTTATGATTATGTGCTTGCTGTGCCCTTTTGAAAAGTGCCTGACCTGATTTACTAATTAACTTCTTGAGGCAGTGATAACCCATCTCCCACCACTGTGAACAAATCAGAATATCAAGTATTTCTTTACAACACTCTCAGAAATAAACAACAATCAGTGGGGTTACTGAGTCTTAAATTTAGCAGAGGGTGCAATCCAACAATAATGAGTAGTTTTGGCAATATCTTTTATAAAATTATGTGACAGTTATGTGGTGTGATTTGATTTGATTTGATATGATGTTAGAGTTAGAAAGTTTTGAACCAAGGTTAATTTATCATGTTTTTCAAAGATTTTAAACTGTACTTTGTAGTTTTTCTGTAAAATATCTAGTATATCTGTTGTTCACAGGAGCTGTTCTTCATTTACTAAGTTACGCAGTACAGTAAAACATTTTTTTTTAATCAATTTCATTGTCTTTGGGTTGATATGCATCCATTCAGGTCTGCAATTCATTTATTTAAAAAAAGTTGGCTCAGTAAAGCTTTTACCACCTTGTAATGTTGCCATTCCTTCTCAGATCACTTAAAAGGAGTTCTGGCATTGAGGATACCAAGTGATGAAGCACTTCATTCTTATTTTGTCCTATCCTGCAGTCTCATGCCGTGCAACAGTAAGAAGTCACCATTAATCTTTTTTTCTTTTTTCTTTTCAAATTTCTCCACACATCTTGAGTTTGGGTCAAGTTAGGACTGCAAGAAAGACTATCCAATACCCATACTCTCTTTCTCCTTATCAGTGCTTCTGTAATGTTTGCAGAATGTATCTTTTGCCTTGTTGAAAAATGGATGGACGTCCCTGGAGAAAGGAAAGCAAAGTGTTCTAAAATCTCAGTGAGCATTTCTGCTTCAATGAAACCATCACCATAAATATTTTTCAGGCATGTCTTAGGGACATCAAGGACTAGATGACCAGATTCTAAATTCCAGAGAAACAGAGGTTATTATTTTTGGTCCCAAACACCCTAAGAATGGGTTGATGGTGTTGCGATAGCCTCAAGTACAACTGTGCGAAACTTCGGTGTTATTTCGATTATTAATCAGGTTTGTAAAACAGAGTTCTTCCATCTACATAATATTCCAAAGATTAGGAACATCCTTTGCCAGAGTGATGCGGAAAAATTCATTCGCTGAATAGGCTCCAGCTGAACCAAAATGCAGCAGTGAATAAATGCTAAATAAATGTATTCAATGCTGACATGAATAAACTAGAGAGACCATGTCTCTCTGGTGTTAGCCTCACTCCATTGTTTCCCCGTAATACTGAGAATCCAATTAAAAATGTTATTACTTACCTAATAGTACCTAAAAGAGCTCTCTGTTCTCAGAGTGCAGGTTTACTCGTAGTTCCTAGAGTATGCAAATGTAGATTTGGAGGATGGGCCTTCTGCTATCAGGCACCATTACTATGGAAACAACTTCCAATTTGGGTTAAGGAGGCTGACACCACCTCCACCTTAAAACCAAACTTAAAACGTTTCTGTTTAGTAATAGTCAGTGCAAAGTAATTGTGTCTGTGTCTCTCCTCTCTCTGTTCTTCATTCCCTCTGTCTGATCTCCCTTTTCCTGCTCTGCCCAGCTGACCTTCGGTAGGAGGGTCCCCTGTTACAACCAAAAACGTAATAACGGCCAATAACGTAATCATTTTGGCCATTTCAAATGTAATAAAGCCAATAGTGTAATAATGTGCCAATAATGTAATAAAACTTTTGAGCCAATAACGTAATAACTTTTTGCCGATAATGTAATAAGGCATTACATTATTGGCTGGTTATTACGTTATTGGCCTGGTATTAAAAAAAACCTTTCAAAATGTAATAACTGGTGCCGATAATGTAATAACACATAAATATGACAGCAGCTCTTGGAAATAAAGGTTTTTTTTGCAGTTTTTGGGCAGTTAGTCGATGACATATAGTCGTCATATTTATTCATCCAAGATATGTTGATTTTGTACTGCCCGAAAGTCAGATGAGTAAGGACTATCCAGGCTTTCATCCATCGGCTGTCCTTGCTAAACAACTCCTTTATTCTTATGCTCAGACCACTGTTGCGTCCAGCAGCCTTGTACAGCTTCATAACACTAATAGAACAGTCATTTTCTTTCTCTAGTTCTAGGCTCTCCTCAAGTATTTCTCTGATATAGAGGTTGGGATGAAATGGTGCCGATAGTGCCTGGAATAAGTGTGAGACCCGATTAAATGTCCCCAGCATGGACATATCTTGAATTAAAGCAAATTCAATCATTCTTGATAAAATCTCTGGAGGCAGGTATTGGCCTCCCAGCTCATTTCCAGCATCCTCAATGTCATTGTCAACCAAAGGGTTAGCCATAGACTGTTTATCAGAATTAGCTTCAGTTTGAAACAGAAAGCCAGGTTCATCAGCTATACAAGCAGGTTCATCCGATATAGAGGGGGCGTCGGGATTGTTACAACCAATAGTGTAATAATGTGCCCATAATGTAATAAAACTTTTTTTTTATTACATTATTGGCACATTATTACACTATTGGCTTTATAACATTTGAAATGGCCAAAATTATTACATTATTGGCAGTTATTACGTTATTGGCCGTTATTACGTTTTTGGTTGTAACATCCCCCCATGTGAACCAAGTCCTGCTCAAGGTTTCTTCCCTCCTAAGGGGAGTTTTCCTTGCCACTGTTTGGCTTAAGGCTTTTTTCCCACTAAGGGAGTTTTTACCTGCCATTGTCTATGTAATAATTGCTCAGGGGTCATGTTCTGGGGTCTCTGGAAAGTGCCAAGAGGCAACTTGTGTTGTAAAAGATGCAATATAAATAGAATAGAATTGAATTGAAATTGAATAGTGAGTGTGTGATTCCATGTAATAACTTTAGATCTGTACAGCAATCTAAACGGATCTGGTTGATAGCTGCAGACATTCCTTTGTGGCATGCTGCTAAGTCCATTTGCTAATGAGAGGTTACAGGAGAAGAGATTTTAGAAATGGTGACATATTGGATCTAATATTGTGCAGTGCGTAGCTGGCCACTGGAGAATGATTTTTTTGTTTTGGTTTTGGTCCAAGAAGGTTCTTGGTTTTACGCCCAGACCCAGCAGGAGTCTTTCTGTGTTTGCATCTTCTCCTCCTGCTTGTGTGATTTTTCTGTGAATGCTATGGCTTCCTCCCACAGCCCACAAACATTAATGTTAGGTTGATTGGCAATTCTAAATTGGCCGTACAGTAGGTGTGAGTCTGACTGTGTATGGTTGTTTGTCTATATATGTGAACGATGGACTGGCGACCTGTAATGAGCTGGGATAGGCTCCAGCAGACCGCCGTGACCCTGTATAGGATTTAGCGGGTATAGAAAATGGTCGGATGGGTTCATTTCTGGTTATATGGTTTCTCATTGTGCATTTTGTCTGTATTTGTGTTTTTGTGGATCTTGTAAACTACCAGTCCCTGCGGAAGTATTGTTGAAGTTCAAAGTTGGCATTAAACCATGCACAATTGAAATCTCTAGTGTGTTCTTCCTCTGTTGCCCTTTAAGGCTTACCAGAGTAGATAATCTGTTTCCTTTGTGCCCTGTCTTCCCACCAGCCAACCCACTGAATATTCTCTTTCACCACATTCAGAAATCTCATTTTTAGTCTTCCCCTTTTTCTTCTGCATCCACCTCAAGCATCCATCTACCAATGTATTCACCATTCCTCCCCCTTATGTGTCCAAACATTTTTATTTCCCTAACCCTGGCGGTTCTTCGGATGTGATCATTCCTGATCCATCCTTGTCACCTAAAGAACATCTTAACATCTGTTATTTTAAATACATGCTGAGTTTTTGCTTTCATTTTGTCTGAACAAGTGACCAATCAGAGTCACATCGGCTCCCTCGAAGGAGGATTTAATTTTATTTATTTTATTTAATTTAAGGACAGAAAATATCAACACCTGCAACGGGATTGTTCAAGTAATGGCTGTTTTCGAACATGCATGTTAACCTGTTTAAAAAGATTGATCCCAGGCTAAAATTAAAAGAAAAGAAAATGAGAATATAACTAAATATTTTTTTGTCATTGTTTAGCATATTCAGTACCAAATGAATATGCTAAACAATTGGAACTGAGAACTGTCTTTATTCTTTGTACCATTTGTCTTCTACACTTTGTACTGACACTAAGAGTTAGAAAAGTGAAAAAAGCAACATTATGACTGTTCAGGTTCACTTTAAAATGTGGCAAAGAGCCAGTCACAGAACAGTGGGAAGACAAATTGAAGAGAGACCTTCACAGGACGTTGTCCTTGAATAGACTGAATGTGATTCTGTTTAACCTTTCAACATCGTCTTTGCACGAGTAGGACAGGCCGAGAGTCACAAGCTTGTGGTTACCAGAACGTTTCACTGCAGCCTGACTTTCAAGTACGTTAAGTAAAATGCCAGGACACACATTGGTTTTTTTTCTGAAGAAAATTTATGATGTGTATACGACTGTGTATAAGACTGCAAGGTTTAGTTTTTCATCATGTCAGTTGCCATCATTGAAGCAAGGCATCTGTTTTTGTTCAATTCTCTTGAGAATATTTGTCTGGATAAAGGATGAAGCTCCTTGTATTTATTAGCAACAGTAACTACTAACACTGTTGTTCGCAGTCTCCTGCTGAGCAAAGCAACAAGATGAAAGAACGAGCGGAGGAAGCAAGATATAAGCTAAACATTAATGTAAGCTAGCGATGGCACAACCGGATGAGAACAAAAAAGCTCCTGACTTGATTTATTTGTATCTTCCAAGTCTTAATAATGCAAATAACAAAACTAGCCCTCTCTTGAAGGATTTTGTGTTTCTTTCTTAAACTGATTGATGAATTCATGTCTGCGCGTTGTCCTGTTTTTCCCACAAGCACCTGAAGAAGAAGGCTATATACTGAAGGCAGTCAGTTTCTTTAGCTGACACACAGAGACCTCTTCCTTCTCTCCCAGCGGAGCAATAAATCTGTTGATGTGGCTTTTAGGAGGATTGTGCTGTTACTTTGACATCTTGTTTCTCCTTTTTCCAGAGCTTTATGGAGAAGTTCGTGACAACCTGGAGGAGATTGTGCCTAATCTTCTGAAAGCAATTAATCTTCCACAACAAACTCCAACGGTCAATGACTTCTTTCATATGTGCAAACACACACTCATATGATTACAGACATGCTTACACACGTGCCAAGAGGGGTGAGGATCTTTCCAATCAATTTTCATGCACAATAATTCAGATGAATTGGCCACGTCTAGTTAAAAACTCATTCTGACTGCTAACTTATACATACACGAATACATACAGTGGAAACCAGAAGTTTATACACTGTGCAAAATATTTTTTGTCTCACTGTCTGAAGTTAAATCAGACTAAACTTCTCTTGTTTCAGGTCTGTCAGGATTACCAAAATAATTTAATTTAGCTAAATATCATAATAATGAGAGATAATTTCTTAGAGGATTTTATATTACTTTCTTTGAGGTCAAAGGTTTACATACACAAAAAGTACTATTTCTTTAAATAATGTGATGGAGAAGTCCAAATGATGATGTCATGAGTTTGAAAGCTCCTAATAAGTTAGCTGACAACATGTGAGTTAACTGAAGGCACACCTGGGGATGTATTGTAAGGCCACACCTCAAACACTCTGCTTCCTTGTTTGAAATCGTGGGAAAATCAAAAGAAATCAGCCAAAAAATCTGGGAGAGAATTGTGGAGTTCCACAGGTCTGGTTCATGCATGGGTGCAATTTCCAGATGTTTGAAGGTGCCACGTTCATCTGTTCAAACAATTATACGCACATATAAACATCATGGGAATGTCCAGCCATCACACCACTCAGGAAGGAGACAGGCTCTGTGTCCCAGAGATTAATGTGTTTTGGTCCGAAATGTGCAAATCAACCCCAGAACAAAAGCTAAAGACTTTGTGAAGATGCTGGATGAAGCTGGTAAGAAAGTGTCATTATTTTGCACCGACATGGGCTGAAAAGCCACTCAGCGTGAAAGAAGCCATTACTCCTAAAGAAAGGTAAAAAAGCCAGATTACAGTTTGCTAAAGGACACCAAGACAAAGACCTTAACTTCTGGAGAAATGTCCTGTGGTATGATGAAAATAAAGTGGAGCTGTTTGGCCATAACAACCAACGTTACATTTGGAGGAAAAAGGGGGATGCTTGTAGACCTGATAACACCATACCAACTGTGAAGCACAGATGTGGCAGCATCGTGCTGTGGGGCTGTTTTGCTCCAACGAGAACTGGACCTTTTTATAAAATAGACTGCATCATGAAGAAAGAACTTTACATGGAAATATTAAAGCAACATCTCATGACATGACAGCCAGGAAGCTAATTCTTGGGCACAAATGGGCAATGACCCTAAGCATGATGCCAAAATATTTAAAAAGTGGCTTGAGGACAACAAAGTCAATGTCTTGGAGTGGCCATCACAAAGCCCTGATATGAATCCCATTAAAAATTTGAGAGCAGATCTGAAAAGGCACATGCGAGCGAGGCGACTGACAAACCTGACTCAGTTACACCAGTTCTGTCAGGAGCTTGTGGGAGGTTACCCAAAATGTTTGGCCCAAGTCACGCAGTCTAAAGGCAATGCTACTAAAAGCTAAGGAAATGTATGTAAGCTTTCAACCCCTAAGAAAGTAATATAAAATTATCTAAGAAATTGTTTCTCTCATTATTGTGGCATTTAGCAAAATGAAATGATTTTGGTAATACTGACTGACCTGAAACAGGAGAAGTTTAGTCTGATTTGCCTTTAGACAGTGAAGTAAAACATTTGATATATTTTTGTACAGTGTATGTAAATGTCTTGTTTCAACTGTACCCTTTTGTTGTTATGCCATGTTTTTTTTCTCATTTATTAGTTAAGAAATGACAGTGACAGTGATAAATGATAATGGCCCGGTTCCCCAGATCAGTTAAGTAGTTCTTAACAGCGAAAGACTTCTTTCAAACCATCTTAAGGAGCCTGTGAAAGAACTACTTAACTGTTAAGAACTACTTAACTGATCTGGGAAACCGGGCCAATGTTTTTTTGTCGCTTGACAGTAGAATAATGATGCTTAACATGTCTTCCCCTTTTATTATTAAAAAGTTAAGATAGAGTCAATTGATGCATGCACAGTAACTGAGTAATGAGTCAAGCTCTGTGTGGATAGTCTTTGAAACATTATGGACAGACTAAAGCTAAGTATCCTGTGGACCTTTAGGTGCCTCATTTCTGTTGCCTCATTAACCCTCTGAGGGAACTGAGGGCCTTTACTCCAACTTCCCTTAACGCCTTGCAAGGGTTAAAAAAAATCCTTGGGAAGCCGTAAATGTTTTACCACGACTGTTTCAGTTATAGTATGGACTCACTCCTATTACAAAAGAGACACCACTTTGAGAAACAAATCTGTGTCTGTTAAAGTATTTCTTCATATAATATCAACCTCCTAAGACCTAGTGCATTTTTTAAATTACTGCTTTAGGCACATAATATGAATTATTAAGTTATGACATGGACAACAAAACATGTGATGTCCACATATGTGGACGCCAAGTCTGAGGTCAAGGCAATTGCCCTCAAAGCAGCACAAAAGAACTTTAGTGATTTTTAGCTCAGATGGTCTCCCTAGAGACTGGACTAGAGACTGGAGGTTAGGTTGCATTACAACGCCGTCCAAGATTTAATGTTGTTCAGTCTCTAGCTCAGTCCCTATCTTTGTTGCCTTAGTCATTCTGTTCACTGTAGTAGCTCTGTGAGCTAGTTTCATCATTGTTGACATCACTGAAATCTGGTAGATGCCTTATAGGAGCTGACTCCATCCAACCCTAAATAAACCCAAAAATGAACAAGAAAAGGATTGCTGGAGCTTTGACCAGCTCTGCTGGTGCAATGGTGGCCACGTAGCGGCTAGCCCCCGTCTGGTTCGGTGGCCGGGCTGCTGAAGGAGTAGGCAGCTATGCGTGGATAGCAGCATCTACGAGTCCACTACCAATGAGGTCTGACTAGTTTGGCCAGTGTTCTTGGTTCCAGAGGGAAAAGATAGCTGATTCTCTGGCTAGCCATGTTCACCTGCAGACCTTTCCAGGACAGGGTTAACCTGTGAAGGGTATATTAGCCTTTCCAGAATAGTTTCTTAAAGTTCCTTTATCCACTGTTTGACAGAGAGTGCTTCAACATAATGCAATGACTCTTGGCTTGTAAAAGTCCAAAATCTAGTAGTTTAGTTGTTTCTGCATTTTTGTGAAGCCCACTGGGTAAAGTCCAAGCACACAAAGTTTAATACTTAGTGGGATATTGATATTAAATACCTCTGAAAGATATCCAATGACTTCTTTCATAATTTTGGAATCTTAGGGCATTCCCATTGACGGTGAAGAAGGGCTCTTTTTTTCATCAAGACACACACAAGTCTGGAATAATTCAAGACATATGATTACATTTTAGGAGTTATATACATCCTCATAAACCATTTCAATTGCAGTAGCCTAAATCAAGTATTTATTCATTTATTTTGGTGCCTTTATACAGGCCTCGTTCTATTCTCTCATCCATGTGCTCTTTATTCTTTATTCTTTATTCTTTATTCGGATCCCCATTAGCTTCAACTGTCGTGGTTGCTAATCTTCCTGGGGTCCACATAAAACATCACATAAACATACTATACAACATACAAAATAAACTGACACGTGTCAGTCTAAATCTAAGTACATTAAAAATGGCAATAATATAAAAATAGAGATATAAAAATAGAGAAACATTTGTCAAGCATCATGTACAAAAACATTGATTATTCTAACTGTGTGGTCTCACTCATACATTTTTGTTTAATAGATCTTTTGAATAAATATTTGCTTTTGATACTTTTCATATTTGCAGGTAATGTGTTCCATTGTTGGGTGGCTCTATAAATAACAGAATGTCTTGAATGTCACTTCTACAAGAATGTATCTTTATTAGTAGACATTAGTGAGGTATATAATATGTGTATTGTAAACCTTTCCTTTTTACGTGTCCAAGAGCAACTTCTTATATTTCTGATAATAGTGGGACATGCATCATTTGTTTGTATCTGGATGACATGTAAATATTTAACTGTAGATATTTAAGGGAATGTTTTTGAGGAATTTGATATTTCTCATATGAATGATTGAAGAAGATTGAAGATAAGCAGGACTCCATCTATGTGGGGATCTGTAACTTTCTGGATGTCTGGATTTTTTTTTACCAGATTATTCCAAATTACCAAATATTACCAAATTATTCATTCCAGGTGAACTGGGAGATTGGAGAAAATCCCTGTTATGAGCCATGTGCAACACTAAAATGTAATTTTTTTGTATGCTGTCTTTGTGTTTTTAGGTCCCAGGGGTATAGATAATGTTACCTTTCTTATTGTTCTCAATGAAAATTTTCTTGCTTTTTTTTCAATTTGACCTTATATCACACGCTTGAACAACCAATTTACTTGCCAGCAATTTAGTATCAAATAAGTACATTAGACAGCTTTTCAGTTCTGTATATTTCATAGTTCTTTTATTGTCTTTTGGTGTAAACAGATGTTGTTTCTGTCTTTGATGGCTGTCATGTCAGCATGTTTTGCAGCCAAAGCTTTTTTTAACAACTCTGCAACAACCTATGTGAAGGAGGGAAGCCATGATGAGTTTTCAGTCTGTTTTTACTTGTGCATGTCTGTGTCCGTGAGTGAGTGCGGATTAGCAGTTGATAAATATGCATAATGTTGTAATGTGGATAGAGATTATTTCTGACAGAGATGAAAATCTTGTTGCTGATCGATTTTGATTTGTCACAGCGTTTTGGAGCAAACATGGACTAATGTTGACGTAGTCATAAGCTCCAGGCCCTGCGACCGTGAATAGGACTGCTGCGGATATCGAAAAGAAAAAGAAAAGGATGAATGAACTAGATCATTTTGACAAGAATGCACTAAGTAATGAACTTTTTATCTTATAATTTAATAGAAAACATGAACTGAAAAATGTTCTCTTGAAGCTTTTGCTCCTCTCCAACTTCTGGTCAAGCTCTTCATCATCTTTTAGCTTCCTAAGTTAGGTCGTAAGCTCTCTGTAATGGCTACCATGTGTCCTCTGCAATCCCAATAAAAACATTTCCTATTTTAAACAAAATGAAAACACAGGGTGAATCTAGGGATTCAGCCACGGCAGGTTTTGATCTGGTGCTGAACACCTGGAAGTGGGGATTGACCAGAAGAAGACAGTCACAACAAATCAACTGCCACGTCATCAGAGGAAGGGACAAGAACGAAGGACAAAAGATTTTCCATCAACCACCCAGCAAATCATCAGTCCGTCCCACCTGTGCAAAACTCCCATTCCTCCCTACTTTTATATCCTCCATCTGTTTTTCTCTCTTTCCTTTCTGTCTCTTTTCTTTTCAACCATAACTTGTTTTGGCTCATTGACACACTATTCTCCACTGTATAACCTTTTTTTTTCTATTTTGCTCTCTTCCTGGCCTTGCTTTCTCCTCCTTGGACCCTTGGTACCTCTTCATCCTATGCAAAACACACACACACACACACACACACACACACACACACACACACACACACACACACACACACACACACACGAGCGAACGAGAGAGAGAGAAATCCATGCACTTTATTTCTTTAAATATTCATTTCCGTCTGTCTGTGATGTGTTTAGTGGAGTTTCCTGTTCCCAGCCCTCCCGCTTCCCTGAGAACCGCCATGTAGGAAGTGGCGATCCTGCCAATGGTTCCTCCCGCCCCTCTCACTGGTCACGTTCCCACCTTATGGAGGCTGACTTACATGGAAAAAGATGGAAAGAAAGAGATGGGGTGGTTCTGAGGTTATTGTTCATTTAATAATAACGATTTCTGGATTTTTCTCTTTCTGGCCAACAATGTTCGCCTGCTTTACAAGACAATCTGGAGAATACCCCCCCCCCCCCAACCAAAAAAATATATAATTAAGAACTTTCCAGTTGGCAGTGTATCTTAGTTAAAGGAGCGTGAAGCAGGATTGAGGCAGGATTTATGAAAAAAATTCGTATACGTTTTAAGTTTTCTAGTAATAATGTCAGATGAAGCGTTCCAAACCAAAAAGAATGAGCCCTCTAGTGTATCTCTCCTTTGCCTTGAACAGGCTGTGTGCTGCAAAATGTGCTGCAATTCCGGACCGGAATTTCCCGCGCTGTCCTGTGGATGTGACGTCACATGACGCTGCATGCGCGTTCTCGGCAGCGCACGAGTAAACATTGGATACGCGTTTGAGTCATGGAGGCAGCTTCAACTTGAATTGGGACTGAAAACAGATGCTGACATGGCTCACCAAGTAAGATAACATTGTAAGTCATATTTAGAGCTTGATTTGAACGGCGCTCCCGTGCCGACTTCGCTGTTGGCTGCAGGAATCCCGACGGTCGTCATGGCGCTAATGAGTCTCATTTCTTATTCTTGCCTCAAGCTCCTTTAATGAAAATCATTTGACCATAGTGACATGTTAAATTAGAGTGTGTTCTGTAATCAGCATCACAAGTGTTTTCAATCTTGCAGTCGGGCTGTTTATTTATAAGGGGGAAATAGTCTCTCTGCCATTTGGTATCATGGTGTGAACAAAACTGAACACGGAGCAGCTCAGTATTTCATATTCAATCTCAATATGACTATTATGAAGGTGTGACGAAACTGATAAAAAATGGAAATAAATTGAAGAGAAAGTAAATTCTCTACTAACTGTGGTTTCAACAACACCCCCTTTTGCCACTACGGCCTTCTGTTTGTGTTAAATGTCTTGGCCATATGGTGTTTTTGCTGTCAGATGTTTGAGTGAGTTTATAACGAGGATGATCACCACTTGCTCAAGAAGAAGTGATCAGTTCACTAAGTTTGAGTGAGCACAGTTAGCTGACAGCAAACTGGGAGGATTACAGGTATACTTCTCAAATGGTCACCAAATATTGTCAAAGAAGCTGAAAATGGTCCCTCATCTGTCCACACTTCTTATAAACAGACTGGGGCTGCAGCAGCACACATTTTAAACTTTACGCTGGAAAACGCAAGAACTAAAGAAGTTTGGTAGGACAAGAGGAAATAAATTCTTCCTGAGTATTCATCCACTTCTAATGATGAGCCTGTATTATGAGGAAATGTCCCAGATTCTCCCAAGTCTGAAATATATCAGCTAAGAATTCACAGGTAACGTTCACCAGTGTTATAACTGACCACATCAAGCCTGATGGAAGAAATGTCGTCAATGAAATCAACCAGTCAGGAAAGACCCCAGAAGAGTGAAAAACCTGGAGATTGCAGTGAAGTGCAAACTTTTTCCAGGGAGATACTGTAGTTGATAAGATATATGAGTACTAACTGGTGAAGTATCTAAAATGCCCATTGTTCTAGCTGGAAATTGTTTGTCAAAATGAAAACAAAAAAAGACAAAAATTCAGATGGAAATTTCTCTTGAGGAAGTCAAGTTAGAAGATGCAATTGGAAAGTTCTTACAACAAATCCTTCTCTGCATATTGAATGACTCATCGCAAAAAATAATTCACAACAAATACGTTTGCACTGAAAGATATATCAAGCCTTTTAAAATAAATTATTAGTTCACCAGAAGGCACAGAGTCTGATTTCATTAGAGTCCCATCAACATCAACATCATCTCCTTTAAGTACTGCATTAGATCCTATTGATATTACTGAAACCGCTGTTGATTACGCAGGTGATAGAAGCTTGAAAGATGAATCAAACAAGTATGTGAGTGAATGCAGCTCTTGATACAAGCTGTAAGGAGACAACTATCACTTCCTCCACTTATATTGGGTCTACCATCAATACACTGCCATGCTCTGACAGTCTCTATCAATCAGAGAAAGCATCAAAGCATCAGTCAGTCGAAGGGGCACGGTGGCGCAGCTGGTAGTGCAGCGGTCTCACAGCAAGAAGGTCCTGGGTTCGATTCCCGCCGGGGGACGCTGTGGGTGCTGAGGTGCGTGTTAGTTCCCCCATGACTTCAGTGCCCACACCATGGGTGGGGTTGGCGAAAGGATCTTTCTGTGTGGAGTTTGCATGTTCTCCCCGTGTTCCCCTCGGTAGCTAATATGAGCTACCCTCACAAAAACATGCACACAGTCCTGGGCTATACATGCCCCCTCTGGCCAACCGGGGCGCCAGATGGGGTGGGGAGGATCCGGCCGGAATAACGTGATCCTTCCACGCGCTACGTCCGGCCGGAGAAACCCCACCCTGTCTGGTGAAAAGATGCGGCCTGCTCACTCCTCAGGTTAAGGAGGAGACCTGAGCTCAGTGCAGGGCCCTCCCGGGGTTGGTAGAGGAGAGCAATGCCCAGGACTGTCAGTAGGTAGGAGCACGGGGTGGTAAAAATGGGAAAAAAACCGGGATAAAAATATATTTATAAAGCATCAGTCAGTCGAGACCTGCTCTTCTGCAGCTCTGACTGATTGTCACTGCACAAAATATAAACATCCTATCCGGTGTTGTGCAAGTTCATACTTCTCATGAACTAGTTCAAAGTTCAGTTCACATAGTTTAAAAATGAATAGTTCACGTTCATAGTTCACCATTTTCACTTTGAACTAGTTCAAAATCTTCAAATTCAGTTAATTTCAATATTTTTAGGTGAGAAGTACGAATGAAACGCCACCCTATCCTAAAACTGTTCACTGTATACAATCATGTATTGTCCTAGCGGCTTTTTAACTTTACTCAGAGGCTGTAAATCTTCAACAATGTAGTCCATTATCAATGTGTCTACCTGCTGCTGGGAAATCAAACCACTGAAGGTGCAGCAGTGGGACTGGGGTCGTTTGGGGCTGTTCAAATCAAATCAAATCAAACTTTATTTTTAAAGCACCTTTCATACAAAAAAAATGTAACACAAAGTGCTTTTCATAAAACATAAACATAAAATGTATTAGTGCCCCCCCCCCTCCCCCTCCCCGCACACACACAGATAGACACACGCAGACACATGGTGCAGACATGGCTAGGCACAGAGGATCCAGGTGAGGAAACGGTAACAGGGAACCGTCCACGCCAGGAGGTCTCATAGCCCGCAGCTAGAAGGGGGGGGGGGGGGCCCACAGAGACCATCCCGGCCCGGACGGATAGAGAAGTCCACACCACAGCGGTGAAGCCGTGGTGCAGAACTCCACCACCATCCAGGCCAGAACCATCCCCAGGACGACCCCCTGCAGGCCAGAGTCACTCCCAGCATGGAGGCTCCCCATGAGGAAACACTGGAGATAAAAGCTACAAGAAAACAGGATAAAATACACTAATAGAGTTTAAAAAGTATAACATAACGTAAAATCCTAAAAGTATGTCTAAAAAGCAAGACATTAAAAACTAAAGGACTAAGACAGTAAAATGTATAAAATAGACCATAAATAACGACTAAAATATTTAGATAAAACATTAAGATAAAACAATGAGAATAAATTATGATAATAAAAAAGGATAAACTAACTATAAAACAGAGTAGTAAGATCCAATAAAAATAAGGGTGAGCATAAAAAATGTAAAAGAGTTAAATGAGTCAGTTAAAAGCCTGATTAAAGAGATGAGTCTTGAGCCTCTTTTTAAAAACATCAACAGTCTCTGCGGCCCTGAGGTTCTCCGGGAGGCTGTTCCACAATCGGGGACCATAAAAACTGAATGCCGCCTCCCCGTGTGTCCTAGTTCTAACTTTTGGTATGGTTAAAAGGCCAGCACCGGAGGACCTCAGGGTCCGTGAGGGTTGATAGGGTAAAAGTAGTGCAGACAAATAAGAAGGCCCAAGACCATTAAGACACTTAAAAACTAGTAAAAGAACCTTAAAATCAACCCTGAAGCGCACAGGGAGCCAATGCAGCGATTTTAAAACAGGTGTAATGTGCTCCCGCCCTCTGGTCCTCGTCAGCACGCGTGCGGCTGAATTCTGTAATAATTGTAGGTTGTACATGTTCTTTTTAGGAAGACCAGAGAGCAGGGCGTTACAATAATCTAAACGACATGAGATAAAAGCATGCATTAGCACCTCCGTGCTGGCCTGAGAGAGAAACGGGCGGACTCTGGCTATGTTCTTAAGATGGTAAAAACCGATCTTTGTTATGTTTTTAATATGTGGAATAAAAGTGAGCTCAGAGTCAAAAATCATGCCCAGATTTTTAACTGATTTTGAGGGTTTAAAATCCTGTAACTTTGGTAAAAGTTTCTCTCTCTGGCCTTCAGGACCGATGAGTAAAATCTCTGTTTTGCCCTGGTTGAGCTGTAGGAAGTTTGCTGCCATCCATGACTTGATGTCTAAAATACAGTTAAAAAGGGCATCAATTGGCCCTGTGTCATCAGGAGACACGGCGATGTACAGTTGCGTATCGTCAGCATAGCTGTGGAAGCTGATGCCGTGTCTCCTGATGACGTCCCCAAGGGGCAGCATGTACAGATTAAAAAGAGTTGGACCTAAAATTGACCCTTGGGGAACCCCACACCTTATCTTATAGGTTCCTGAGGAACATGTATCCATACTTACGAAGAAACTACGATCAGTGAGGTAGGACGTGAACCATTTAAGAACAGTACCAGAGAGGCCGACCAGGTGCTTCAGTCTGTTTAATAAAATGTGATGGTCTACTGTATCGAAGGCGGCGGTTAGATCCAGCAGAACCAAGACTGTGAGTTTTTGGTTATCTAAATTGCACCTGATGTCATTTAAAATCTTTAAAAGTGCTGTCTCTGTACTGTGGTTCATCCTAAAACCGGACTGATGAGCCTCTAAAATGTGTGTTGAGTTTAAAAATTCATTCACTTGATTAAAAACAAGTTTTTCTAAAATTTTACTTAAAAACGGTAAGTTGGATACAGGCCGGTAGTTATTTAAAACATTGGGGTCCAACCCACTCTTCTTCAGAAGGGGCTTCACCACCGCCGTTTTAAAGGCGGTGGGGAAGACACCCGTCTGAAGAGAGCAGTTGACCAAATATAAAAGCTGTTCCTCAAAGAATCCATAGAGTGTTTTAAAAAACGGTGTGGGAATGGGGTCTAAAAGGCAGGTTGTGGGCTTTACCTTGGAGAAAACTCTACAAAGTGTCCCCGCATCAACCAAGGCAAAACTCTCCAGTGTTTCCTCAGGTAAAAGCACTGATCCAGGTGTGTTAAGAGTTAAAATCTGTTGAGATAAAAGACTGGATCTAATGTCATCAATTTTACCCCTGAAGTGGTCTGCAAAATCCTCACAGTAATGGTCTGTTGCTGTTTTATGGGATCTGTCAGGGTTTCCATTTGTTAAAAAATCTATTGTGGAGAATAAGAATTTGGAATTGTTTTTGTTATTTAAAATTAAGTTTTTGAAATGTGAAGTTCTTGCTTTTTTAATAGTATTATTGTAGTTTTTAAGGAGTTGGCATAAAATTTCATAGTGTATGGTTAATTTTGATTTCCTCCATCTCCTTTCAGCACTCCTGCAGTTTCTTTTTAGTTTCTTTATTTCCTCAGTTCTCCATGGGGGTGTAGGTTTTCTGCTAATTCTTTTGGTTAAAATCGGAGCCACTGAGTCCAGCGTTGTTTTGAGTATTTTGTTAAAATTGTCAACGATAAAATCACAGGGTGCTGGTAAAATCTCTGCAGGAGTGTTCTGTAAAATCTGGATAAAATTTGCAGCCACTTCAGGAGTTAGGTTACGTTTCCTCACCGTTCTCACCGGGGCCTCCCGCTGGTTAAAACTGGTGATGTTAAAAAACACGCAGAAATGGTCAGACACAGCCAGGTCCACAACAGAGCACGCACCCAGGGACAGGCCGTAGGTTATGACCAGGTCCAGGGTGCGCCCTCTGCTGTGGGTCGGCTGTGTGACATGTTGCTTAAAATCTAGACAGTTTAAAAGGTTTAAAAATTCTCTAGATACTGGGTCTGAGATGTTGTTTAAGTGCAGATTAAAATCACCAGTTATTAAGATCCTGTTGTAGGAGGTGTGAATAATTGATAAAAGTTCAGAGAATTGGCTGATAAAACAGGTGGAATACTGGGGGGGTCTGTAGACTGTTATGCAAAGATTGGGTCTTCTTGGCCTTTCCTGAAGACTTTTTTTGATTGTCAAGGACTTGCAGATATTTTCTCACACTGGACGGAAGCTTTAACTCCACATGACGTTTCAAATTTGAAGTTGACGAGGCAGATGTTCTGACTTGATTTCTCAGCGTAGGTGGACATAATTTGCACAAAAAGGTTAGATTTTTACTGTGGGACTCTTTGGGAGACAATGTGTAAAATTCCCGCAGATAATCATAAGTGGAGGCATCATCTTACGGCTCGCTGATGCAGTGTCTGCAATGTCTCTCTCTCTTCACTTGTCATTCGTAAAGACTGCACCGGGCTCGGGCACCATTTCCATGGAGCTGGTGCCCATTGCTATGCTAGTGTGCACTGCATCGTGGATAATGTTAACAATGTGAAGTCGTCGTCTCATCGAGTATTTTAAATGTGTGCGCCGGCCGCTGGTGAAATGTATTCCGTAATAATAGGACCTAAACAGTGAAGCTGAAACTCACATAATCTGAACAGTTCAAACTTCAGTTCGTGATCTGCAGAATGAACAAGTTCACGTTCCAGTTCTTTATTTGTAAATATGTTGCGTTCAGTTCACCGTTCTCCCAGAAATGAACGTGTTCAATGAACGTGTTCAATTTGAACTCGTTCATGCACAACACTGATCACATCGCATCTATCATTACAAATCAATACCGTAAAAGTCAGAAGTCAAAGGTCTGTGGACAAACCTGCATGATATCACCCAGACTGTTGTCAAACACCTCCTTAAAAGGTTTGGCTCTCAAGAGCACCGTCCTCGGGCAGAAATCACTCGAGATTCAAGTTTCAGTTGGGCTATTCTTGAATGTCTTTAATATAGGCTGAACGTTCTTCACTGAAAAAGGTAGAACCACCAGGTTCATTTTCGGCAGCCGGAAATGCCTTGAGGAAAAAAAAATAGCAAGATATATATCCTCTTAAGCCTTTGTTTGTCACTGGTCCTCTTCTTTTCTCGAAGCAAAGCTTTTAATTTGAATTAGATGCGTTAAAGCAGGGAGAGGACACGTGGGACGGCAACGGCTCGTCCCTCGAGCACCGGAAATGCCCGGCCCTGGTCTGCAGGCTGCAGCAGGTGGAGCTTACAGATGGATGAATGTCTAGAACTGTTTTTTTTTTCTCAATTCAAAACCATTTTACAAATGTTAATTGCAATGAAAAGGTCCTTTTACACAATTGTATTTATTTATTGTTTAATTAAGCTTTATTTAAAAAAACAGTACTTTAAGGTGGGGCATTTATTTTCTGCCATTGCTGCTTTTGTTAATATTCTTGGCATGTTTCCTACTTCATGTGTTGACATAATGGATATAATCATGCGTCCTCCTCCTCCTGTTACCATTGTTGGTGAGTTAATGGAGTCATCCCTCCCAGCTTTCAGTTTCCAAACAGCTTCCTAAATAAATGAAATCAAATGGAGTGTGAAGGATGTTTATAAGACATGTTTTAGCGTTTCCATCCTGTTCCCAAACCACAGCCAGGGTGTCTTTCTTCCATCTACTAAAACATTATACTATTTCATGATTATGAAAAAATTTGAAGCGGCCTTCACTGAACTCTATTGCCAGGCATCCTCAAAACAAGAATAATATGTACACCTGCTATAGTGCTCACTATTACAACAGGCTTTGTTGATGTCCCATAGGTGTTCAAATGGAACTGCTCCACAGCCTCTTGGCTGGCTTCTCTCCGCTTCCTTCCTACTCGCTGTTGTTGCAATCTTCCAAATGTGAGGTACATAGCATCTCCGCACACTCATAGATACTGACACGCACACCTGGTCTTGACTCAGACCAAGTTTCGGGAAATCTGGATGACCATGCGGTGGCTTGTTTATATTTTATAGTGCAGCGCATGCTTCCAGTTAACCACTGAACTCAGCTGGACATCTGGTTGTCTGTAAATTGTCTGAAGAGCTGGAGTATGAATCAAAGTGAAATTTGTTTATAGTACAACCAGAGAAAGGTAAATTTTAACAACAGGGAGGGGAAATACATCTGCTAAAGAAATAATACTAGCCATATAGCAGCCCATGAGGAATATTGTGTTATAACAAAAACATTATTTTTAGAGTAGCCAGCCGCAAACTGCCATCTGTACCTTGAAACAATGTATGAACGGGAAACCAATATGAAATATGGCCCCCTCCCTCAAAGAATAACAAGTATTTCAACATCTCAACAACCCAACCACATAATTATTAAAGTCTCTTCTTCTGATTTTCTAACAAGTTACTCTTCTGTAGTTAAAGGAATCAAATGAAAACAAAAGCAAAGCTGCAAACTCAAATAAGTTAATGAAAACGCAGAATCTGATGGGAAATGAACTCCCTGCATGACAATGTGTTGCTCCAAATTCAAACATGTCTGAAATCCAAATGTAAACTTTTTCACATATATATTGGAGGTTTGGTGAAATGCAATATTGTGAACCTTTGTGCAGTTAATTATTTGTGTGCACAGACACACACGCTCTAACAACACAACAGAGTCTGGTTTTTGACGCCTGCACAAAAGTCTGTGAGATTGTTGGACTTAGGCCCCGTTTACACATAGCAAAAACGGTGGTGTTTTCATGCGTTTTGGCCCTTGGTTTACACCAAAAAGGATAATTTCTCAAAACTCTGGCCAAAGTGGAGATTTGCAAAAACTCCGTCTCCACGTTTGCTTGTAAACAGAGGGAAACAGACATTTAGGCTTCAGAACGTCACATTATGCAACAGAAACGTCACCAGCGTCATGTGTGCGACCTGTGTTTACAATTTGTTTGGCCACCGTCAATATTTTCTTGTATTTTACCTGTTTTATATTCTAAAGTCACACTGAAAAGTAACTCCACTTCTCTGTCACTCCAAACGAAAGACTCTGGTTCCATCTTGGAAGTTCTGGCAGTTACTTTTTTCCAGGACTGATTGGCTAGCATGACTTTATGCTTCTCGTTACACTGCCGCCTGTAGGTTTGGCTACTCATAGCACCTTAACAGCATATTTATGCGGGTTTGTGTAAATGATGGTATTTTTCAAAAGGTAGAGGTGGAAATATCCGTTTTTGTAAATACTATGTGTAAACGTGGCCTTAGGAACCACATATTTATCTGTTGCACTACCACTAAAGAAAATATCTGCAAGGCAGAGTATTGACAGATATGTGTAGTTCTTAATACCTTTTGGGAAAGTAACAGTATTTAGAGTTACTCTTGGTATCCATATTATAGCCTTTCACGTGTATACAGTATAATGACCCCCAGGGAAGATGAGAAGATAAGTGAACGTCAGGAACAAGCCACAACATGACATCCTTTATTATTCTGTTTTGGTGTTCTGTTTGGTGACAGCTCACCAGTCCATCGCAGGGCCACATACATACAAACAACCAGACATACTCACGCTCACACCTACGGGCAATTTAGAATAATCAATTAACCTACTACGCATGTTTTCGGACTGTGGGAGGAAGCCGGAGTACCCGGAGGGAACCCACGCAGGCACGGGGAGAACATGCAAACTCCACACAGAAAGATCCCCGCCGGGCCTGGGAGTCGAACTGGGAACCTTCTTGCTGTTAGGCAACAGTGCTAACCATGAAGCCACTGTGCTGCCCTCACAGCAAACAATTTACACTGAATACTTTTCGAAATCTGAGATTTTTTTTGGAGCGAAACCTAAACGATAATGCAGTAATATAAAATCTGTATTGGAGTTGGAAACAAAAACATGTGTTTCCATTAAACAAGGCTTTATGCAGTGGGCGTGTACTCTCTTATGTTGTGGAGGAATTCATGCAGACACTTCTCTCACTTTGACTCCATTTGTCATTTGTTTCCGGGTCCTGGTCAAACAGAGGAATGCACCTCACAGTCAGGTCATTGTGCTAAGCTCTGTCAAATAAAATGCTAAAACACTAGAAAGAACTAGGTACTTTCAGACAAAAGTTGCATATAGGTTGCAGCAAATTTCCAAAAGTGACTGACACAGCATCTGCAGATGATACCATGTGGGGATGTTTTGCATTTATAGATTAAAACAAAAAATAGCTCATTACTAAACAGTTTACCAGAGAAGCACTGTGTGACAATTCCAGACAGTACAATGAAAAAAGTCAGAAAAACTGAAGAAAAAGAAAATTACATCAACAATAACAATTATTACACTTCTAATTAAGGCACCATGCAGGGGGACTAATAATTTTTTTAATTAAACCAGGCCAAAAAGATATAGGCTGCAAGCCTTTTCTCAAAATTTACTTGGGTGATGATTTCAAGGAGTATTTTTTCATTTTACAAGTTCAAGTCATGTACAAATCATTTGTACATGTCAGCAACATAATTGTAAGTGTTCTGAGATGAATATGAAACACATCTGGAATCTGCTGCAGCTGGGACACTGTAAAAGGATGCCTTATTAATTTACTGAGGCAGGTTGAAAATATTTCTTTCTCTTTCTCCCAATCTACAGACATTTTGTGTTTGAAGTGTGTTTGCTTAGGTGGTTATTTTAAGGTGGAAATGGTCTTTGAAAACTGAGATTATTCCCTTCTGTTAGGTGAGTGCATGCACATTGTTACACACTTTGTATAATTAAAAATGGCTTTTCACATTGACAACACCTATTAGTTTGCTACATTTACGCAAGGATTGAAATAAGGGCCAACATCTGGTATTCCAGGTTGGTCTTGTGATTGATGGCTGGCATACCCAACAGTTATCTATCATCACCTTAGCCAATTAACACTTAGGGCCTGATTTACTAAAGGTTTGCGTGTGTAAAAACGTGTGCAAACTTGACAGCACCCGCAAACCAAAGTGCAAGCTGATCTACTAACAGCGTGCAAAGAGGACTGCGCCTCTCAAATGCGCAAAATAGCACACGCTATTCATTTAGTACTTTTGCCCTGATGAATAATCAATATGGGGCGTACCCGCCAGAAATTGCTAAATACTGGGAGGGGAAAATGCAAATATCTCCATTTACCACCCGCAATGAGATACCAAGCCTGAAAGTTTTTGCGGGGATTGTGATTGCGTCTGTATTTAATACATTCGAAAGGAAGGTGCTAATCTCCACATGCAAAAGGAGAAATATTTTATTTGAATGTTAAATCGAGTATTATTCAGCAAAAGGTTGCCACAGGAGGCACATTCATTTTTTTATTTGTGATAATAAATAAATCACGTGTTTTCATGGAGAAAAAAGTGTTTCTTATTGTGCGCCTATACTTGTTCTGCAGTTGTCATACCCCGGTGTTGTGCCGTATTCAGCACCCCTGCCGTGAAAAGCACCCCTTCGTCTGACAAAAATGATATTCTCATTCTCTGTCACGTTCTGTTTAGCGTCCAGTTTTGTGTTAATGATTCATGTTTAAATGCGCTCATGGATTCCACAATAGTCATACTTTCCCACAATCACAGTCACAGATAACGAAAATCGGGTAAATGGTTATTGATGTCATTAATTAATAGCCTGCCTACTGTGTTGTCTTCCATAATATTTGTAAATATATATAATATAAACTCCTAAGTATGTGTTTGTGTGAGTGTGTAGATATGAATATATTGAAGTGTCAGTGTGTTGTTTTTTTTCTTGGTCTACTTATCATTGAATATACGAGGGGGTGCTTTTCACGGCAGGGGTGCTGAATACGGCACAACAATTTGCCTCTTCCACTAATATCTCTAACTCCAACTCGTCAAATTTCCTTTTGCGCTTGCGACTATATCCTGCTTTCCATCCAGACTCTCCATGGCGCAAAGTTTGCGCCGCAAACCCGCAAACCGTAAGACGCGCAACACCTCATTTAAATACTGAGGTTTGCACCTGTTATCAATTGCGCACGCAATCTTAGTTGATCACCCGCAAAACACACAACAACAGCACGCGCAAACTTTTTCAGTGCACACGCAATTTAGTACTCTTTATTTAGGATCTTAGTAAATCGGGCCCTTAGTGTGACACGCAGTGTCTTGACTTGACTTCAGAGCATAATAATTTTGACTTAATATTTATGTATTTATTTACTTGTTGTGCTCTTAACTGTACTAAGACCTGACTGTGACTTGTTCAAGATTGGTCTGGGAGGGTTACGAGGCAAAGCGAAGCAGCCCAAAGCGGACAGAGGACACCAACTGTCTGGCTGTCTTATTGTCTCTGACTCATCGGCTTCTACCTCCTGTAGCAGCTGGGCCCTCTGGTTGACCGACTTTTGCCAAGTTGACTGAGCAGACCACTAGTCAGCGACATGCAAAGCGCTGCCACAGCAGGGATCCACTGGGACCCACTGTCTCTCAGTGTCCAACTTGGTGGAATAGGCCTGACCTGCAGTCCATTGCAATCGGCATAGCAGCGTGAGCGACAGGTCTCGACACAAGAAATTAGGACGTCTGAACAGATTTGGTCCGAATGAATGTTAAGTGATATTAATTTGTATCATACATTAGTGTAAACTAAGCCAACCAAGCTAAAATAAGTAGCTTGTGCTGGCTGAATTAAGGTGGGCATCTTCCAGACCTAGTTATTCCTCCCATTTGCAATGTGGTGCTGTGCAGAAAGAGACTTTAAACGCTGTCTTCAGAAACCTATAGGTGACATAGCAACGGGGTTGTCCAGCTCTTCTTATACAATGTATAGATTATACCAAAACCGAAAGCTGATCAATTTAACCCTTTGATGCCATATGTATCATCCGTCATACATGCATTGCTGACACATTTGCCCCAACCTAATTATCAAAATAATAGATAAATAAAGTAAATAAACAATACCATGACTAATAAACATCTTGTGTCAAGTGCTTTACACATATATATATATATATATATATATATATATATATATATATATATACATATATAAAACTGCATCCATAGTCCAACAGTTGCAGTTGTGTTCTTCATTCATTCACGTACAGTAGGAGCTGCAGGACTGTATCTCAAAACTTTTTTTCTCTTTTTTTGAGTGAATGAGAACCTTCACTTTGAAAGTTTTTGGGCGTGCTGGCAAAACATACTTTACATATCATGCATCTCATTTAAGAATAAATTAGGTCCAAATTTGTGGTTGTGAATTAGCATTCCTCTGATCCCTCAAGAGTTTCAGCTCATCTCCGCGTGATCAGACAAAATAAGTGCTTTTCCAGAAGCCCACCAATGGAGATTAAAGGGTATCAGTCATTCCATCACTTTTTCTTTTTTTGGGGAATTGTTCCCACCCTTCCTCTGCTTGAAGTTTCAGTTGATCGTTCTGCACATTTATGGCTAAAAGGGAAAGGAATTGAGGAAACCATGCCTCCTTCCAAGTCTGGGAATAATGTACCGGTAAGAAAGAACAGCATTAGGAATCATGCCATCCCTCACCTTCGATTACAGCAATGGATGATCAGGAGGAGGTTGTTCAATGTTAGAAATATAATTAACCCTAAAAGAAAAAAAAACAAAAAAAGTTTGAGGAGGTTGTATTTAAGATGGAAAGCTACACAAGAAAAATTCCAGTGTCTATTCTATGAATACCTCACAAACATCTGTTTAAGTAATCAGACTTCCACTGATGTCAAGTTTGCTAAATAATGCAAAAGGGACATGTATAAAATATGGTTTTTATGTTGTCTATACACACAAAATAGTTTTTCACCTGTATCAACAGGATGACATCATTTGTCTGTACCTTCCAAGGCTGGAGCGATGGGCCATCATTACAATTAATCTCACAAGTGATTTGTGGTCTTTAAAGTTGATTTGATTAGACTTAGACTAATGAATTGAAAGTAATTTATATGTCACTACAATTTATGATTTAAGCTATTCTCTGACATATTAACCTAATGTATGAGTCTGATGGAGCATGTTGACAACGAGATCCGGTCTGCTTATTGGCTGATCACATCAAGCTGTATTCTTTTTCTGATTATCTGTAGCCATTTACAAAAATATTATTTTTTTTAACATCTTAACCATTACACAGTAATTTAAACTGGAAAATTTTTGGCAAAAACTTAGATTGATTTATATGATCCAGTTTTTGTGAATTGATTGAATTGAACCTGAAGGGAAAATGTTTACAAGAATTGAATTTTTGATGTTTTTCAGAATTTAACCAAAATACACTCCCACCAAATACAGAGTAATGTCCCTGCTTTCTCTTTGAAGACAATTGTTTGTCCATGGTCTCCCTTATCCCAGAATATTAAGGACATGCAGCCAGAACCTTTTCCATCAACAACACACTGATCGCATAGACTATTTCTTTAAAGGAGCAAGATGTTCACAGTTTAAGACTCACAGCTTCAGAGCAAAAGTCTACAAACAAATGTTTGGTGTTTTATATGCAGTTTAGTCCTGAACTGGTGCATGGCAACACACACCAGCAATACAGACATGCTCCATGCTGCAGACATGTTTTTTAAATTGGAACTGTTTACATTTTTAGCCCCAAAGGTCCTCGTATAGGTGTACACTGTACATGTTAAGTAGCTTTTAACCGTCTAAGATTTTCTTGTTTTGTCTCAATTATTCAGTCACTGTCTTGTTTTGTCTCTGTTGTGAACTACTTGACTCTTATGCCACGATGTCCACTGCAGCTTTGGGAGTTCGTTTCATCATTATTTATGAGTGACGTAACCAGTGTTGATAATAACGGCGTTTCTAACGGCATTACATAAATAAAAATAAATAAATAAATAAATTGAGAAACTCCAGCTCAACCAAAGACATTTTTTAATTTTTGTCAAACATCAATATTGGCGAGAGCTTACTGTAACTACCTGTAACGTAAGGTCAAAACACAGCATGCTCGGGAGTATGCGTATGCGCACGCACCCTACACACGCACATTGCAATTATTTATTTGTAAATTTGATGGTGTATTTGCATGTATTTAGCTATTTATTTACATTTCTTTTCTTTTTTTTCTCTCTCTTCATGTGTTGCTTTTGTAAAGTTTGATTACCTTGTTTACTTATTATTTGTATTTATCACTGGTGAGAATCCTTCATAAGCCCACCTTGGGTTTCTTTTTTCTCACCTGCACTGCACTAATTATTGTATTGTCACTATTTTTGTATTGTTTTTAATATGTGCGAACAAATACACTAAACTAAACACAAAAGTTTGTCCTCATTTTAATAATTTTTAATGAGAGCAAGTTAATATAGTTTCACTTTAAAGCAAGTGAGTAAATGTCCTGTTAAGATAGTAAAACATTAGCAGATAAATGTAGTAAAAGTAGCATTGTGGTGAAGTTACTCTCAGGTTGGCTATCTAACATGCCTTTGATAGATTGTCTTGGCTTTGTATACTGTATTTTTCTAGTAGCTTCCAAAACACTTGTGACCAGAGCCGGATTAACGCAAAGGCAAACTAGGCATGTGCCTAGGGCCCGATTGACAGGGGGGGCCCAGACAGAGGGACAAAAAAAAAAAATAAAATGTTTTTTTTTTTGTTTTTTTTTTGTCTGCACACATATTAATGGTTGATAACATGCCGGTAAAAACCTAAGGCATATATATATGTGCATTATTACTATATTTAGTATACATACATATATATATATATATATATACGCACAGGGCCGCCGCAAGGGATGTGCGAACCGTGCGACCCCACGGGGCCTCGCGCCCCAAGGGGCCTGGGGCTATGGGGCATTTTTTTCCCCCCCAATTTCTTTTTTTTTTTTCGTTTTTTTTTCCTTTTTTCCCTTATAAATATCAACAGTCCATTACAGACCTAAATATGTACTAGTCTGTGCATATCAATAAATATATGTGCAATGATGACGCGTGTTTGTTGTTCAATACAACTGATCAGACCAAGCGCAGACACAAGCTGCTCTGATCCAGACGGGTGGAGTTGGAACAAACTGTCACACAATGTCGAGAGAACGAGACAGATTCAGGAAATTTCCATCAGGGGATGAAAAAAGAAAAAAACGAAAGAAAATGGAAGAGTTTAATGCCTCTCTGAAAGGCACGTTTGATAAATTTGTTACAAAAATCACCGATCCGCCCGGGTCTCAAGCAGCCATGGGGCCCCGCGTCGAGGCAAGCCCAGATGATGATGAGGCAGGGGAAGGGATCCCGTATTTTGCTAATTGGAGAGTTAAAATTGCGCATATAAACACCCGATCCGACCCGAAAAACCCCAAAATTTTGCGCTTGCTCGCTACGCTCACATGCGAGGGCCCCCCTGGCCATTTCACACAGGGCCTCGCAAAATCTTACAAACGGCTCTGCATACGCATACACATACATACATATACACATACAGACATACATACTACAGCACACTTTGTCTTACTGCAAATTTTATTGGTCTTTGTAGATTTGACTTCTTATTTAACTATTCACTTTAATCAACACATTTAATTAAGATTTTCTGCAAAATGCTCACAATCGATAAGATAAGGATAATTTAATAGCATTTAATAGAGCGTTGTAATAACGTATAAATAATAAAAATCTAAAAATAGTCTGATAGACTGTTTAATATACAACACATGACTTATTTTGGAATACAAAGAACCAACTTGACTATGACTATGCTATGTAAAATGTGTTAAGTTAAGTTAAGTAATTAAGTTTTATTAGTAACTTTGGTAAGTTTAAGATTTCATACATAACATCGATGGAGGGGGGCCCAAAAATCACAGTCTGCCTAGTGTAGTCCATTTATTTAATCCGGCTCTGCTTGTGACTCCAAATTTAAGCCGATCTGAAGCACTACACAAGACAAATGTGGTGCTTCTTCTATTTTATATAATTATTTTATGGAGCTTTTTAGTTGTTGTTGATTGTGAATAAATCTGCTGAATATCGAACCTGAAACTGTCTTCACCCCAGCAGAAGCAGATGCTCACTTTTTAGAGTTGTAACAAAAATCATAAACACAGTCCAGCCTTTCACTGCAAAATTTGTAATGACTTAGAAAACAGATAATAGACGGACAATGTGTCTGTGATGTGTAATTTGACAAAATGATGGCAGGTCATCAGCCTTATTGAAAGTGTTACCGTGACTGATTTTGAAGATACAGCTCAATAGTAGGGACGTTAGACCACACGAGCTGAATGACGCTTTCTAAAAGTAGAAGAGCAAAAGAGAGTGGAGACAGGGAGTGGAAGAGCGGTGTAAGTGGAGGGCAGAAGAGGTGAAAAACAGAGTTGGAGGCGAGGAAAAAAAATAGTGAGATCTGGCTCTGATCTGAGGGGAAACGGTAGCTTGGGACAGACGAGTTCACAGATGTTTTAAAGTGCTAATCTAATCTTTATGCCAGGCCTTCCCCCTCCTCTCATTTTTCCTTCTTGCTGTCTTATTCTTTTCTTTCCTCCTCTCACTTTTTTTAAGGAAAGGTTGGAGAGGCTCCAGTCTCTATTAATGCATCTCAGGAGCATCATGTACCACCGCTGCTCAGTGATGGGCCCTGGTTACTCACGTGGCTGTTATCAGCCCTGTTTTCAGCGTCAGACACATGTGTAATTGCAATGAGGAAGTCTGGAACAGAAGAAAAAAAGAGATAATGAAAAACAATCTTGTAAAAACCTGCCAATGCATAAGGATAAAATGAAGGGAAAGTATCAAGATGGGTTGCTTTTTCTTTTTTTTTTTAAATAATTATACTCGGGAGAATAATTCATCAAATTCAACAATCTTCTTATTTAGTTCTCTGACACCTTGCCATCTAATATTTACACTCTACCAAGGATTGTTTTTCCCCAGGTATTATAGGGCTCTGATACATGATGAATCATAGGACAAATTGTAGGCCACTGAGTTTAGGTAATTCCCTGCACTTGTCACTCTCTTCCTTGGTATTGCTCTGCCTTTTGTTTTCCCTCCCTACCTCCCTCTTGTTGCCTCATAGGAAGGAGCCTTTGTGTCAGAGTTTGAAATATGCTGACAGGCCCCTCAGATTCAGCGGATGTATAGGAGGTAATTTTATTCCCCACAACTCTGCATTTTAAGCCTCTTTCTCCTGACACGCTAGACGAGGACAAAGAAGCCACTGCCAGAAAAATCCCCAGGTCACAAAACCTGGAAATGTAGCAAGTGATTAGAAGTACATGTTCAGGCATGGGAAGAAATAAAGCACTTATTTTCCAAGAGGACATGAGGTGTTAATAACTTTTACATGATTTCACTTTGTTTTTAATAGCTACTTTTTCGTCTCAAAGAAATTCAAGGAAGTCCATGGATGTGATTTATTGTTGAGCTTGCTGTTTGTTTAGTGTGTTTTTCTATGACAACTTATTCCATTACTGACTCCTAGCTGCCAGCTATGTAGCGCTTTTAAAATTGTAGGCTATAAAATACAACCAGATGAGTCCAACCTGGCAACCGGTACAGACACACCGCAAACTCACATCCTTCTGCCGCTCTCTCCCCTTCACCTCCTGCTCTTTTCTGTCCTCCTTTTCCTGAGTGTGCTGCTAAACATCTGGAGAAGAGTAATACCCTTGAAGTAAACAGACCAACAGCTGTCAACCAGCTTCGCTCTTTCCTCTTACCATCTCTGTCTTGATTTTTCTTCTTATTTGTTTTTCTCTACAGGCACATGTTTGACTTCTGTTTCAGCTATTCTGTCCTGTCTTTTTTTGCTGCTGGTTTGTCAGTTGGCCGTCAGTGGGTAAGCATCCGTGATGGATATGTTTACGCTTCTGTTTTCCTGCTGATCGTGTGGTGTGATTGATGGAGGACTGTGAGCACGGATGCTGAGTGATTTCTCAGTTAATGATTTCTCTCACGGCAGTTGAAGTCGTTTCACTGGAGTTTTAGGAAACAAAAAATAACTAATATATACGGTAAATTTGTATGTCTTACGTAATAGTGACCATACACCAAGAGACTTTCCAAAAACTTTAGAAAGATTTTTAAAAGCCTAACATGACTTGACTGGCTAGCCATCATAATATTTTTCTTTGTCAAAATGATACAGGAGATACGTCTGGTTAGGGATCCAACAAACTATGGAAACAAACCATGTGACAGAGCAACAACTCGAAGATAATCAGTTAACTACATCCAAAATGGCAATAGAGTAGGAACGCTGGTGATTGACTGTCAGTTTTGCACTACAAAACCACAGTGCTCTTGGCAATTCTGCAGCCATCTTGGTGGTTTTGTGGCTCTTGGATAACCCTATATTAGTCATCACCTTAAGCTTGCCCCCGCCCTGCTGCGGTTGGCTTAACCAGTGGAAATTGCTTTGAACGGGTGGGGTACCAGCCTTCAACCTCACATTTAGAAATTACAAGCTAGAAATCACAGACTAAAGATTTTGTAACGATTGGGGATCTTGCAGGGGTCACAACCAGACTCTTTTGTCCTATCTGGTAGAAGGAACAAACTACCTCAACCACTGAGATGATGGGACCGCATCCCAACTAGAGCATGACGTTACCTGATTACAGTATCTTCCAACTGGGGAAATTTGTGTACAACCTTGAAATTTCTTGTAAATTTGTTAAATGTAAGGTCAACTTAAGTCACCGGTAACAACCTACAACATGTAGGTTATTATGACTGTATGAAATGATCATGAATTTTTATATGTTCCTAAATGGGTCGGTTTTCTTTCTTTTCCCCCCATCACACTAAGCATGACAATAAAACTGACAACAATTTCTTAAGTGAAGTACGGGAACAGAGCCATGCCTCAGCCACTCACCTGTGAGTCCTCTTGTAACTGTCTTGTTATCTCTGTCCCACTCTCTCACTCCTCTTCTCCTATATTTCCACTCGTCCTCTTTGTCTCTGTAATTGTTTCACTCTCCTTCCTTATTCTGTCTTCTGGTCATTCCTCTTCACTCAATCATTTTTCTTCTAAGATGGACAAATTGCACAAGGGAATAATGAGTTTTTATTCTCTTTTACCCGCTATTAGCCCGCAGCCACGTGCAATTTAACAGGGAAGCACCTGGGATGTTCTGTATGTCCATAGTTGACCTATTGCTGACATTGCAAATATCACCTAAAGTTATTTAATTAGTTATTATGTAGCAACACTGCCTTTGCCCCACTTAAATTAGCGTAGCTAATGTTACCTTAACACTTGATGTAATCCTATTCAAAGTCAACGCACAGCAATGCTGAAAAAAATCCTTTGACATCTGCAGAAACCTCATAAGCTTATTGGGCATTAAGGAAACCTAAAATAAGTGTCTATTACTTCAACAGTTTGAATTGTGCCTGTATCCAGCATTTTACCTTTCACTAAGGTATGAATGCTAAAATTCCAGGCCAAGTTAAACTTTCTCTCCAAATTAAGCGTTTTTTTTTTGTTTTTTTTTCTAATAATAAAGCAAGACTGCCTCCTTGTTTACAACCTTTTTTATAATCTGGCCAAATGTTTCTCCCCCCTCTGGATCTCTGGGTTAGCAAATGTTAGGCAGACATAATTTTGGTCTATTTACATCTCCTCTTTCTCTTTGGCCTCAATGGTATATTTCACTGTAGAGCAGAAGCTCTGGGAGAAGATGGCCAAGGAAGGAATTAATGCACTTTCCATTCAAGGAATGGCTCCATCTCTACTGTGAGACACCTGTGAAAACATAATCTTTCATTCTTAACCTGTGAAGGAATGGTAGGAGCAGGAAAGATGGGGATCAGAAGAATGCCTAAAAGAGAGGACTGAAACATAAAAGAAGAGCAGGAAGAAAAGCAAATGTACTTGGTTATCAAACTGTTTACACTAGACTATCTTTAGATTTAGATGGTATCTGGTGCACATATTTTCAGTTGAAAACATCTGGCGAGTTTGATTTTGGAAAACCAGCTGGTCTTCATGCAACCTCTGCACTGTAGCGTCAAACCCACATGCACTCCGAGAGAGGGATGGACACAGTGGCCCTCCATGAACTCAGGGGTCCTTATTCTGGTCTGTGACTCGCCTGCTTCCGGCTGATCTTCCTGGTGCTGCACCTGTTTTGCAGTGCAACCCAGAGGTCCAGTTTTGCTGATTCAGTTTCAGCGTGAGTCTTTGAAGCTCCGAAGCAAAACTCAAAACCCTCCATATCTGTTTTATGTGTTTCACGCTGAACCACCAACTCTGCTTCAGCACAACTGGTATATCCATTCACATCTGGAGCAGCAATTTGGGACACCATCGTTTTATTGTGTGACTCACTATATGTATCAAAAATGGAGTTTACGGCACTTAAGGGGTTAGTCCGATTGAACTGTTTCGAGCTGTTTCTGATGTCCAAAAGCTTCACAGCCATTAAAGGTCTTTAACCACTTCGGTATAAGTGATACTCTGTTTTTTATTTAGCTGCTGATATATCTCTGATCATATACTTTTTTTTTTTATTTTTGCTATTGGGAAAAAAAGATGTGCTTTTTTGCCAAAAGACTCTTTAAAATTGGAAAAGGCTTTCCATGGTCCTTCCTGTATTCCAAACCTGTTTGTGCACATATGGTTTTATAACACAGACCCAGACATTTTTTAGTCATTGCATTTTAATATAAAAATATGCATAAGCTATTACTAGCAGGCCAAAATAGGCATCATTAATTGCTTCGTATATGCAGTGGGTGGGCTGCACTGTTGACTCAGCAGTTGATTTAATTGTCTCTTCTGTAGCAGTTGGGAAACTAACTGTCAGTCTGCATGGACATAACCGGCTGCCCTCATCTCTGTCAGCACGGGTGGGAAGAGTGGCAGGCCAGTCCTCAACAAGTCTGTCAACAATCAGTCTGCACTGCAGTGAACCGGGAAGCTGCTCCTACACCTGAATTACATCGCTCATATTTGACAGGTGCTGGTATAAACCACTAAACGTCTTGGATGAGATCCAAAGTCCATCTGCTGCACTTTTTCTTGACACACTTCACACATTTTATGTTCTTATTGCACATTTAGATTTTTTTTTTTAATTATTATTATTTCTTTCTTTTCTTAACAGGAAGCTGCTTTTGAAGTATGACTTTAATGCAGTTCCTGGTCAAATTCAGATGTAATAGTTTTATATATTTTTTATATGTTTTAATGTCAAGCCTGTAGGTCCCAGCCACCGCTTCCTCACATGTGCCTGATGATGGATGGAAGGAACATTAAATAAGTTAAAATCATCACATTTTTAATAACTGGTACAAAATAACATTGACTCTTTAAAACTACACCTGAACAAATCATCCAATGGTTGTTCTAACCATATGGGGGCAAGTAAGGGTAACTACAGCACATACAGTACATTTTTAATTTCTAAATAAAAAAAATTGTTGTGTATATTTCACTACACATACTGTTATCTTAGTTTGTAACTGAGTTTGTAACTAAAGAGTGTTAAACTACAACAGCAGCACAATAACTTGTGAATACAGATTATGTAGGAGACTACAGATTATTTTGAATTTGTTACTAAATACATTTTTCTAGAAAATGAATCTGTAAATTTATAGTATAGACTATATTTATAGTATAGTATATATAGTATATAGAATATTCACTAGTTAGATGTTACTGCATGTCTTGCCAAGATGAGTCTCATGAAAAGAAAACTACTGGATGCAGTTACCTAATAACCGTCAAAGATTACATCTATACCATATACGAGAAGCTCTCTTTATGGTCTGAATTGTTTGGTTTATATTGAAGACGGAAACAAACACTTGGTCAGAAGTGCTGTCCCCTCACTGGCTGTAACCCACCGCTGCTGTGTGTCATGATTTTATACACTGAGGGCAGGTGTTCCAGTGGGTTGTTTAGGTCAAGGCCACAGCTAGTCTTTAACACTGCACAAACAACAAGATAAGGCTGTTCATATCTCTTCTTTTTGCTCCACAGCATCTCCATCAACGATTTATGAGTAGAACACCTGTGAAAAGAAGGAGAGAGCAAGAAAATATATGTCAAAGGAAAGATAGTGGCAACATGTGGCCTTCAGTGAGAGAGAGGTAAAAGTGTGATGATCTGTTACCATGTTTCTTGGTTCGAATGCACAAGAAAGCAGTTAATAAAGGTATTTTAAGATTTTTTTTTAACCTTTGTCGAATAATTGAATACTCAGGCGTATCACTAATCATTGTATTATCTTCATCATAAGGCCTGTTTAACACCTGTTTCCAATCCACCACCTTGAAAAGTTCATGGGTCCGGTTGAAAATGAAAAACCTGGCAAGAAAAAGCTGTTTAAAGATGGGCAGATGATTGAGAAAAAGGGTGAGACAGAAATGAGGTTTAATTATCTGTGATAGAGAAGGGGAAAGCTGAAGGATAAGAGTGCTAGATGAGTCAGGAAAAGCAGGATAAGGGCAGAGTTCCAGGTGAAAGAGTGAGAGAGACTCATGGATAACAAACATCAGTAGCTATTGCCCAACCACAAAGTGAACAGTGATGTGTTGCAGCACATGAGACGAAATGTATTTGGCACTAACCCAAAGTGTTATCTGCTGGAGCTATGTGGAGCTCTAAAGGCACATACCATCTGTGAACAAAATATTATTTGACCCATCTTGTGTGTACTGCTTTGCGCTCTTCACGTTGACTTTATTCTGTTTTTCTCATCCCGCACACACAAATGCGCATACACACACCCACACACACATACCACACATCAGAGACAGGTGTTGAGAGGTGAAATATGCAGGGGGAGGAAGTTTATGTACTTCCAGCTGTATGCTCAAGACAAGCACAGCTGCAGAGCTGTCTCACATTAAATGTGAATGAGCAACATGGCGCAGTGCTGTACGGACATCTGGACCCTGACTGCCCCATAGATGGGCCTAGTTGAGTGTTTTAATAAATCTGTTGGCATGTCTGTGTTAATGCATGAGTATGTACTGGTTGTTATAGTGCTGTAAAAATGCTACCATGTCGGCAGGCCTATGGAAGGCAACACATTATATTAGATCAACTAGTTAAAGCAAAAAAAATGCAGTTTTACAGTAAATACAGTGTCCCTGGTGGTTCTGTATAACAACAAAGCAGCTGTTGCTTTTTGAAGAGACTTGTGGCCACAGTTAAATGTCTTTAAAAAAACAACAACAATAAAAAAACATTAGAGTGCTTACTGTATCATTTATCGCCTTTAACGTCCCATCTTGTACATGACCATTCAGCTGACCAGCCCACCCTGTAATTATCTTATTGTTGTGAAACTGCCCTGCCATGTAATTGTTAGTTGGTCCACTTCTCAAAGTAATGAAATTGCAGAATAAAATCTTCAAAACTGTATCATTGCCTTTCCCTTATATATATATATATATATATATATATATATATATATATATATATATATATATATATATATATATATATATATATATATACATACAGGTATATATATATATATATAGCTACACAGCCTTATTAACGGTCCCAAATGGATCATGTTCACGCTCCACATCTAAACCTTTACTTTCTCCCATCGGCTCTAGACACATGTTAGATACTTTTGACTTGGTGATTTATTTTGGGCTAGAACTTAAAAATCAATGGTTTGGGTTGGAGCTGAAGTACTTCCTGGGTTCTGTTGTTATGAAGTGCAGTTATGGTCAGAGGTGAAATTGGGCCAGGGCTCTCCAGCCTCATGTGGTACCCTTACATGGGAACATCGTCCTCCATGCACCACAGAAACGGCTTAGGAAGGGCTCAAAGAAAACAACAACGTGTCTGAGGGGGTTAACCTGTCTCCAGACTCCCCAGATACTAATCTAATGCAGTCTGGTGGAATACGTGTGAAATGAGCCCAATCCAAAAAATATATTTTTTTTTAAATAAACCACCTCATGATGTACCCAAAGGATCTGTTGAGATAAGATAAGATAATACTCTATTATCATTGCATCAGAGACACAACAGAATTTGCAATTAAAATATGGTACACTGTACAAACAGTGTATGACAATTCTTAACCAGCATGGTATGATGTATGTATGTATGTATGTATGTATGTATGTATGTATGTATGTATGTATGTATGTATGTATGTATGTATGTATGTATGTATGTATGTATGTATGTATGTATGTATGTATGTATGTATGTATGTATGTATGTATATATATATATATATATATATATATACCATAAAAATAATATATTGTAACTTAAATGTTGATAAAGTTTCAACCATGAACTTAAATGTAGCTAGCTACTAGGTTCAAAATAAAACTAAAGCAAGCTAGCATGAAATCTCTACGTTTAATTTTACCTTTAATTATTACTTTATTACTTTTAAGATTTTTCTTTTCACATCTGGGATGAGACGTGTCTGTGTGGTGTTTATGGGTGGTAGTACGATAAGGTGATGCAGCGGTTCACACAGGTTTGTTTGAATTTGACCCTCAAACTCATAACTGTTTCAATGTACTGTAAGAATTTGAGGTTATTTCCTCAGCTGTAGTACTGTAAACCCAAACCTGCTTCGCTTTATGTGGAACCTTTGTTCTCCTTTGTCCTCCTGAACATGGTATGAATCAGTTTATACCAAGAAGAAGAAAAACATCTTTTTAAGTGCTTTTTACACATTTCGGTGCCAGAAAATCAAGTGGTTGATGGAAAAAAAGAAAAATTCAATGTCAGTTTTGCTGTTTGCTCTGTTTATTAGAGGTATACTGTCAAACATTTAACAAGCTTTTGCTTAAATGTTTCTATTTAGAGACAAAAATGCAACACTGAAAACGCTTACAAAGCTCAGCAGAGAACACTTTTAACGCCCCGGTTTGAAAGGCACTGAGGTCCCCAGTTATTATATCAGTCTGTCTTTTTTTTTTCTTGATTTGTGCAGACACAACTACAGCAAAGACACTTGTTGTTACACACTTCAGCAGCTACAATACACCGAGCCTTCAATTGATGTGTTAGTTGAGCTTCTAGAGGTAATACCACAGTTACACCTGCTATTGTATGTTGTACACCAAAATGTGTGAAGTGATAAGATAGGAAGTAACACAGACTGTATTCAATACACTGAACATTTGCATGGATGTAAAGCTATCTTAACTTATTTCTCGTGGACAGCAGCCTTTCCGTTTGCTCTGATGAGTTCAGGTATCTTAAATATTTTTTAAGATTAAATACACCACAATGCTGTTTTTTTAAATACATAATGTGTCTTTTAAGTTAGAATTCAGTGGGATTATGTATAATCACAACTGTTACATGAATTTACTTCATATCTGCAAAAGAAATTTACAAAAAGTCTCTTTCTTAAATAATAATGATAGTAGTACATTCAAATAATAGCATAATAATTCCTCAGCATTATTGTTTTAAATAGCTTGCAATGTAGTGGTCGCTTGTACGAGACAATCTGCTTTTAAATTAACTTCCATAAAACAGATTAACTCTTCTCTTGGTTCAAATACTGCAGAAACGATACCGTCACACAAAGTTTCGATGCCCATGCCGGTCGTCGCCATCAATCAGTAAGTCCACCAGAAAGATGCAGATTAAACTCCAAGTCAGCAGAGTTTAACGTGTATTTATAGACGACTACTTTGACGGTTTACCACTTTTTTTGCTTTCTACAAAAGTGAACTCCATTTGCCTGTAAGATAACTTCGTCAGAGCTTGATGAGCTTGATGGGAATGCTCGCCCTCTTTTTCCAACATAACAGAACAAGCAGATTGTAAATTGATGATATACACAGCTGCTTCATCAGCAAATGGGAGAAAGAAAGCTATTCCTGGCAGTTTACTTTTGTCAAGGATATTTCTGCTTTTGCATCTTTCTCTGCCCTGATGTCTAGTCATTTTTCCTGTTCAGTGACAGTCTTTGTTTCTGTTGCACTTTCATTTTTTTCTGTGTTTGGCCACTTACTCCTGATAATGATGAATTAGCTGCTTTATCCACTCCCTTATCTCCTTCCTCTGCACACATATTTCTTATGCTGCTACATTTGCCTCGATCAATCTCTGCTTGCAGTTTTTTCTGGCTGCTAGAGTCTTCTTTCCATTTGTCATTTCATGCGCCTGTTCATTTATATTCCCATGCCGTTCTTCTGCTTGTGCAGGAGTGTCTCTGTCTTTGAGCTGTCCGACCCTCTACCAGCAACCACAGCTCTCCACCACCATATCCTGATAGTTCTTCAGCACAACTCGGTCCTGAGGGTCAAGGTAGAGTAGGGCGATGGGGCTGAGGGAGGTGGGGACGCAGCAGGCCCGGGGCACAGCTGCATTCACAGAGTTTACCATAGTTTGAACCACGGCATGGCTGGAGGCATTCATGTGGTCAGCCAAAGGGTAACGGCACTCTCCCAGGCAAAAGAAGGCGTCGTAGCCGCTGGGAGCGATGATCCACTTGTGCCACCCTACATCTTTGAAATCTACGTACAGAGGATGACGACGGCACCTGCCACGGGAGAGGCGCTTCAGTTTTGCAGAATGACCACCATTTCTTTTCACCCTTCCACGGTCACTCCAGCTGACCCTTCCTTTATCACCCCCCCAGCCCTGCATTGCATACCCTATTTTTTTGGCCCTCCCCAAGCCTTGGTCTCTGTTGTGGCTCTTGCTGCTACTTCTGGCCCTTGTTTTTGATCCTTTTCTCCCTCTCATTCTTTGGCCATTTCCAGAGGTTTTCCTGGTATGTTTGATTAAAGGTTCTCCACGGCCATCGTGACTGTAAGTCACCAAGAGGGGTCTCTCTTGCGCCCAGCTGTGATCGTCCTGCCCCAGGGACCTGCAAACCCTTAGGTGTCCCTCTTTTTGTTTCCCTATCTTATCTTCAACTGCAGCGGAGGAGACGCTCTTTTCAGGGAGAGAGGTGTTGTTGTTCTCAGGTTTGACCTCCAGGAGGAAGTCCAGGCGGCCGCTCTCAGCATGGGTCTTGTGAAGGAGCTCTGCACTTAAGCTAAATGCCTCCCAGAAACCACTTGGTTTCTGCTTGTGGAGGCCATTGTTAAGTAATCGTGTCTCTAGAAGAGTAGGCTCAGGATCCTCTTGTTGTTTAGAGAGGTATAGGTTCAGTCTGTGGGGTCCAGGGCCCAGGGAAGCTCTGTCACTGCGGAGGAGTCGAAGCTCAGCAGAGAGCAACGTCTCATCCTGAGGGATGGAGGAGATATTGAAGGAGATGTGCACTCTTGTGTTATCCTTTGCTTTGGGATGGTCTTCAAGGGGCTCTGAGAAGAAGAGAGACAGGGAATACAGAAGTTTAGTGTGGTTTAATCTTTAGCTTTCCTTGGCAGCAAACATCGGACATTTGCAAGTTCCCAACACTCAAAAACAAATTTTCATTAATGCTTGCTATTTTGGAGATTTGACCTTCATTGTAGCACAGAAAATGCATGATGTGACATTACTGCCAGTAACATTTCGGTATGGGGTTTTTATAGTCTTTATAGACTATATATAGTCTTTTTAAAGACTTATTAAAGCAGTCGACACCATAGCTAAACATTTCTTCTTCTTCTTCACCAATGACAGTCTCACTGCTTCAAACTATCATAATCTGATATGTAACCAGTCCTCAAGATCAAACCATTAGTGCAAGTACATCAAGGGCCATTTTTTATCTGACTTCTTTTGTCTCAGAGTATAAGTCTTTTTATTGATTAGATGTATAATCAATCCTTAGAAAAAGACTTTAAACTTAAATTCAGGCAAGAGTAAAGGTAAGACTACAGGACTGAATGTTATGTGCTATAGTATAGGAATGTCTCTATTAGCGGGGGTAGTTTTTCCAGGGCGTTGATGCATGTCGACATAACCAGGAATGGTAAAAGGGGCTTTCAGGAACCTTTGTGGGGCGGGAAACATTCCTGTAGTAGGAGAGGTACTCAGATCGGCCTAGAGGAACTACCTGGCAGGGGGCATTTGCTCATCAGGATTTATAAATCGTGTGAACACAACTATTTGAACCATTTGGACCAGAAACATTTTTCTACAAGTACATATGATGAAGATGGAGATTACAGAAAAAGCAATAGATGGACGACGAGTAGGCTCGGGCCTTGTAGGTGTATAAGGCCGATGAAACTGTCTGGGTTTTTTCTTTTAATCTTAATCACTACCACCGCAAGGCACATTTATTTGGTTCTTCTTCTCTGTCCTCTTATGCTGCATTCTTCAGTAGCAAGATGTGAAGTACAAATAATCCTCATTCAAGCCCAAAGTCCTTTGTGGAGCATGTGTATCTAAACATGTTTTACCCAGACACTCTACATGACAAATGGCTGCATCCCCACCCGAGCATAAACTGGCTTGTCAACATACTTTAAATAGGACCATAGTTTAATGCTTGAAAACATGCAGTAATAATTAAGGAAAAATCTGTAGGCTACGCGTTATTTCTGCAGTATACAATTATTTTGATCTTAGATTTCTTTTTACCCCCAAAGGAGTCACCAATGGTGGCCATAAGACAAAATGGAGGAGAAAGGTCCTGCAAAGACTTTGTTCTTCAAAGCAGCAGTGTTTCAGTAGTTATTATATTTTCCAATAGGAGGACCGTCATGATGTGTTGGTAAGCTTACCGCTGTGGTGAAAGCTGCGTACAGTGTTGGCCTGGTGAATGTGCTGGCTTGGGAAACTAAATGAGAGGTCTTCCACTAGATGGTACTGCTGCTGATGAAAGCGGTAAAGATCGAGGAGATACTTTGGCACCGGCACCCCAGGCCTTGGGTCGGGCCGAGACTGCAGGCCCAGCCGGCTCAAGAGGAGGGTCTGGATGCTCTGAGCCAGACTGGGATCCAGGAGGGACGGGGTGGGTGAGGAGGGGGAAGGTGCTGGGGACACCTTGCCATGATCAGTCTCGCTGGTGTTTCCACCTTGGCGACCAAACGAGGCTTGAGGTAGCAGCAAGAACATGAGGAGCAGGAGGTTAGCAGGGAGCATGATGGACCTGGAGAGAGGATGTGGTGAAGAAAAGAAGAGCAGAAGAAAGAAAGGATGGACAAAAATCAGAAGCCATCTAAACATCAAGGGAAAAACAATCTGTGATGGCACATATAGGTTGATCTCCTTTAGTCTTTGCATTTTAAATATAGAGGTTCACATGCAATTTATTCATATAATGGTAAAGTAAATCATGTGACATAGTATCACGATATATAGTATTGAGTATTGAGGAATCTGCAAAAGAGATATCCCCTATGAGACGCTCTTGAACTGTATATCACACACATGTCTTCTCCTTCCTGGACACACTAATTTCTCATTAGCGTTCTACCATCATGTGGCATATGTTTAAGAAATTTACAGTTCACTTTACATTACAAAGTTGTTTGCTGGTTATTCCTGGTGGTTGAAACAGTGGTTATTTGTTTTTTCTTAGCTAATTTATGGACAGCTTTGTACCCGAAAGACCTGTATATCTCACTGGGCGTCTAAACAGGAGTAATTGACTAGCCTCTAGCTGTACTCTGAACGTGTTTTGTGTTTTTTAGTGAAAGGTATCGGGGTCTTGTGCACCAACATTTCCAGCGGACCACCCTGGTTGTGGACTCCAGTGACATGTAGGAGTTGTAGAGGCTTGCCATGAGGACAGAAGACCAAATGTTTGTCTCCTTTCTCTTCTTCAAATCAACAGAGATTCAAGGTACTAAAACATTCAGTTGATTTCCACAGCTTAGTCTGATTACGCCTTTTTTTTTTTTTTTACGTGTACAGAATATAGAAAGAGGTACTTAATGATCTGAATTCTTAGGCACCGAATTGATCTAATAGCATGTAAAAAAACATGTTACATTTTGAAGGCAGACGGTTTCATAGTAGAGTCCGGTCCAGGATTTCTTTGAAATGAGAAGACTGCTTTATATTTCGAGAATGGACAAAAAGCAAATAATCTGGTATAATCTGCAAGATTATGATAGAATGACAAAACTGAATTTCATTAAACTTGCCAGACACATTCATGGTGGGCAAAGACAAAATCTGTTCTTCAAATCTTTCCCAGCCAGCCAGCCAGCCTTGGATGAAATGCACTTTCATGTTGCTGCTTTAGTGTTAGGTCATTTGTATTAAATTGATAAAAGAAATAATAATTATTGCACATTGATTTTTCTACTAGCAGCATGTAGATGCACCTTTATGAGAATGAAAACAAAGATAGAAACATACATTATCAGGGGGAAACTGAGAAGCCTTGCTTCAGATTAAAGAAAAGAGAAGTCAGTCTTGAATTGTATGGAAATCCCGGCTATGCCCAGATGTTATTTAGTGATATACAGTATGTTGCCATCAATTAAAAGTGACTTTGTTCAGATCTAATCTTAAATCATGAGTCAAAGTTTGACAGTGTCAGTAAAGTTGACACTGACAGTCTGACACATTATTATATAATTTCCTGTAGAGACTAGAATGAGGTACCAACACACTGACAGGTTTCAGTGTGAATCATTTTAGTACTCAAAATACATTTTATTTAATGACTAATGACAGAAGTTTGCAAGTGAAGTTATCTGTTTCTCAGTTACTTTTAAAGTTAGTTAATAATCACTATTCAAATGTAATTTTACCACAAACCAAAACAATTTAAAAAATCTGAACTCTTGTGCTGTTTCTTTTCAGATTCTTGTCAGGAAGGTATTTGGTTTACTCCAGTCCCACAGTTGTGGCAGTGGCCTTTGGTAAAGTGGGGAAGACCCTTATGTTCCCTTCAGTTCTTGGTAAAAACTTGCACATTTTTTCAATTTTTGAGTACAAATATTTCTTCACAGAAGAGGAGAACGGGGCTCCAAAACAGCAGATACCCCACCCCCAAAAAACAAAACTAAACGTAATTTGATTTCATTAGGTAAAACTGTAACCTAACAATATATCCAATTTGATATAAGATATTATTTTTTTAAAGTAATGACAGTAAAGACTGCACAAGAGATGGGGAGGCTTGTTCCAGAGGTTTCTGTGGAAAAACCGGCGGGGAACCCATCCGTCCTTAGGAGTGCTGGTCTACATAAAGATATGTTTAAATATCCATTGCCATGTCTTGTTTATAAGTTTAACATGAACTTGATTATCTACTGATTATTTCCACCGTTTTCTCCAAAGTAAAGATTATTTCCACCAATACAGAAATGTTTAGAATTGTGTTGTTTATGATGGCCCCTCCTCACCACAGAAATATCTTCATTCACTTAATAAAGATGTTTAAATGGTTAAAAACAAAATCATTTTCATTTGAACCTGGATCTGCATTGACTTTTGGATCTGACATCGTACCACTGTTGCTCTTTCAGCTCATCTTGACTTAGCTGATTGTTATTCGCCTTTCAGCTAAAGGCAAGGGATCATCTCCCTCCGTGACGATTCTGATTGTGGGAACTGCTTGATCACAGACCCGGGTCAAGAAAAGAATCCTCTGTTTTTGTAGTGAAGGTGTAAATAACTGAGGGAATAATTACAAGCTAGCGAGGTAAGAACCCTCCTGAAAGGGTCGAGGTTAGATGTTAAAGGGTTAGTGCAAAGGTGTGAAACTTTGAGAGAAGAAAGGAAAAAAAAACTATCTGAACCATAAATAAACAGCAGAAAATAAAAATGTACTCTCCCATCTTGATAGAAAAGCCACCTTCTCAGCTGCCTGTGGAAGCAGTTCAAGATTGATGTAATCTCTTTTCTCGTAAGATAGCTGTATCACTGTCTTTCTCGCCTCTATCTCTTTATCTTATCTCTGTAAGGGACAGATAATCAATTAAGGCCTCTAAGGAGCGATAACAGTGCTGTTTATGGCTGAGTGAACACATAATGACGCTGTAATGACAGCTAATCTTGCTACGCTGCCACAAAAGGGGTTTAAGAGAGGTCACAGGTGTGAAGGCGTGTATATTTTTATGCGTGTTCGGTCGTGTGAATGTGTGTGGTTATTGTGGTATGCGGTTTAAAGGTCAGGCCTGGGAAATCCAGCCAATTCCAAGCGTGGGATTGTCGCGAGCTATCCATTAAACTCCTGCGTCCCCACCCAGGAGTGTTTCACCTGAGGCAGCGCAGCAGAGGACAATTACAGATGAGACGCTGTGCTGCACGGCCTCTCCCATATACTGTGGAGCTTGTAAAGCAGATTAAGCACAACAACACCACCTCTCTCCTGTACTTTCCTCACCTACAAAACAGCCCAGGCGATTCTGAGGTACAAAGGTTCGGCCGTCACACTGAAGGGTGTGTTGCAGCCTGCATGAGGCAGAGAAACAGAGGAAAAGAGGGAAGGTGGGCAGCTTGCCCTTCAACAAGTTGGCATGTACGGTGCAACCACCCTTCTGTCCCTCTGAGTTCTGGTTGCAGAGCTGGTTTATGTGTCATTTAAATGAGGGTCCCTCCCACTCTGATGTCAATTCATTCCACTTGGCCAGAAAAACTGACATTTTTATGATAACGCCCACACAGTTCCTCCTTTTATCTATCTTTTTTTTTATTCGTTTCCTGTCTGGCGTGAGTGGAGCTCGAACATGAAATATTGAAGGCTTTGGGAGGATCATGTGTATAATTTGGTCATAGATAAGGTTGAGGCGAATGTATGAAGGTCTGGGTGCAGTATTTGTGCATCCCTTCCCGGTACGCTAGCGTGCAACTCAGTCTATTAGACATATTAGATCTGGCCTGACCTCTGAGGAAGACAGCAGTGTGACCCTGTCGCGCGGCAGACGAGTGGCGTTGCTGCCTTGCCGTGTGCCTTTCTGAACTCGCTGATTAAAACCTCTAACCTCTGACGTCTGTCTCTCTTTTTATCTGTTTATTTCAAACTCTGCTCCCTTTCCCCTTCCTCCTTCCTCTTTGCATTCCTCGAACTTTGTCCTGTTGCTTTGTCCTCCTTGCTGCCATACGCATATCTGTACATGCGCTCGTTTCTCATTATTAACGTTCTTTAATTGCAATAGCGTTCCCCTCTGTAAAAGCGCCTCTTTGTTTTCCTCTTCTTCTTCCAAGTAAGGAATATTTGTTTTTGTTCTTTTCTCCATCACTTTCTCATTACGCTATCACACCGTTTTCCCTTCAACCCCCATTTAATGTGGCTCTCTTTTTCCTAGGTCTTTAATGAATGGTGTTTTTGCGGAAGAGTGCGGCAGACTGTTGCCGGGCCGGGGGGCTGGAGTGTCACCGCCTCTGGCTGATTTATCCACCGCCGCTGTCTTCATGTTACGCCTGGTCCCTAAACTTTCCCTTCCTGTTGTTCTTCCCGTGTTTCTTTTCCCAAATTCCTCCTTTCACTCTCCCTGATTCCCCCCCTCCGCCTTCTCCCAGCTCTCACTTATCTGTGCAGCCGTCCCATTCTTTCAGAACCCGATATGCGCAGCGTACATGCCACAGGGTTCATTTTTGCTCTCTGAACAAATACTTGGCGGGATAATAAAATATTATGTCAGCCTCACGAGTCAACGTACGGTGTTCATTGTTGCACATACACACCTGTGAAGGCTTCAGGATACATCTGTAGTCACCAGAGCCGTTTGTCCACAGCCAATGGACGATATAACTGAGGTAACAACTGCACCGTATCGCCCTTAAATTGTCAATAATGCATGAGTTTGAGCTGCAGAGCTAATATGTATGAGTGAAAATGTCTCTCTTCCTGGGATGTGACACATGAAATCAGTAGGAGAATATTTCAGGTGGGCCACTGGGAGATTTTATGTGATTCTTTTAGTACGACAGTCTAATTGAAACCAGTTGGGTAGTTTAGCAGCGGCTCTGCGTGTGCAAACACATGCAGTCACACATGTTCATGAGGCGAGCGTGGACGACGCACTCTAACAGCCAGGAAAAGTGAACATGCATGCGGATATGTGTACCTGTGGAGGAGCAGGGTGGGATGAAAACATGACAGATCTGAATAAAAGCTGACTGGACCTGGTGAATCTGGGATCAACCTGACTCATCAGGCAGCACATCCACACAAACTCACTCAGAGACGCTGAAACAAAGCGCTTTGGCTTCAGTTTCATGTAAGTGGGTATGACAAGAGCGTCAAAGTTTCATCCTCATGTGGCTCTTCTGTTCAGCACAAGATGCTCAGAGGGCTCAGTAAGCCACAAGTGCATTGTGGTTTACAGGAAGCCCGCTGAGGCACAACCGGCCTCCGCCGGCTTCAGTTGAAATGCTGAATGTGGAAGCCACAACTGCTGAAAGCTCGGAGACTTCTCTCATACGTCTGACAGCTGAACCCATGTGAAACACAGAACAAAAACACACCTCTGCTTTTCACATTAAAGCTCCTATATGTTAACTCCTGGGGGCCGGTTCATGCTGCGTACGCCGAAGCAGTGGTGTGTTGGGCTCTTTGAACTCATAATGGGCACATTATTCTCAGACATGCTGCTTACTGAAAGAGATTTTGATTGAGCAACACAACCTGCCAGCAGCGCACGTATGTGCGTGCTGTCCCCAGAGTGACTAATGGTTTCAGCAGCAGAATTCCTGCGGCCCGCTGCTTGACAGTCTGATGTGTGTGTGTGTGTGTGTGTGCGCATCTTAGAGAGGGCTGGGGATGTAGTACTCACGTCCAGGTGTGGTGGGATGTATGCAGAGTCCATGGTTTATCCTTGAGCTCCAGTGTTTCGATCCCGTGGCTCGTTCTCTTGCTCCTTTGGATAGAATGAACAAGGTGGACTATTTACCTTTCTCTGTCTCTTTTTTACTCCTCTCAGAGTTTCTCCTCTCAGACTTTGCATTTCTCTCCTATGTCTCCTATGTGACTACGGGTAACGCTGCTGCTTGCTCCATGTTTTTTCTTTTCCTCCCTGCTCCCTCGCTCAGCTGCTCATCCTGTTGTCACTGTCAGATAAGCAAACTCTTAAAAAACATCCACCGGCTCCCCCTTTTGTCTGCTTGACCTCTCAATGTAAGCTCCACCCTTTCTCTTTCTCTTTCGCCTGCGCTTCCAGCCCTGGTTGTTTGAAACAAGCTGGTCGTGCCAGTAGAAACTGCAGGTGTGAAGTGAGTTGAGTGTCTGTCTGAACTGTGTCACCGGCAACAACTCCCTCTTGTTTCTCAACCTCCTCACTATATCTCTCTCCTTTCCTCTCCACTCTGTTCCTCCCTTTTGTATCTCCTCCCACTTTCCTCTCTCTCTCTCTCTCTCTCTCTCTCTCTCTCTCTCTCTCTCTCTCTCTCTCTCTCTTGCAGACACACACTTCTACACACTTTTTCCTCTTACACACAGTGTCCAGCTGGTAAACTTAGTTCAACTCTAATTGACTTTCCTGGCCACTCAGATCTCCTAAAGTAGTGATGTCACCAAGACTGGCCCCCAGTACGTTTGCAAACTCTGATCTACGTCCCGTTCACACGCACAAACACACACCTGTTCGCAGGTGATCTAATGCAACACAGACACGGTGAAAATGAAACCAAACATTACCCACACACATGCAAACAATCTTGGTTGAGGCAGTCTAGAGAGTTTTGTCTGTCTTCCAAACTCACCTGCTGCATTTCATTGGCAACATTTTACTTTTCAGTCAACATGCTTGCTTGGACATTATAAATACCCATGACACTTAATAAGAGCAGGCCGATTCAATCCCGAGACAGAGGTATGAATGGATGACTCATGAGAGCTGCCATGAAGTCACCACAGTTGAGTTTTGTGATTGGATGGAAGTAAACGTTGATGTAAAAGACAAAAAGAAAAAAGGAAAAAGCAGGCTGTACGTCTTCATGCCGGGTTGAAGCAAGGTGCATCCGTCCTTCCCATGCAGGGCGGGTGGCGTGATGAATTTGTATTCATGGGGTGAGCCCATGAGAAAACGTCTCTTTAGGATCACATATTAGATCTCATCTGGAGAATCACTCACTAACGTCCCTCTGCTCCTCCTCTCTGTCCCTTCCACTCTCTCTTCCAGTCCACTCTCGTACAAACACACAAAATACTCCGCCACAGACCTCATTCATCCAAGGGCTGAGTAACTGTCCCACTGCAGAGCAACTTTACACAAAAGTACACACTGGCATTTACTCTGGTAGAACCCACACACACCCTCACAGACACTTTCATCAAGGGCTTTTAATGCATTTGTAAATTTGAATAACTTTTGATACGTGGAGAAATTACACAATTTGAGATATTTATCAAAGTGGCCATTTGTACATTGTTATGCAGCTGGAATTAAAGCGGTCGACCTCCAGAATGGACCTTGTTGGACAAACATTGTGTAATCAAATGTCAGTCCTTGAATGAAGCTCTGACAAATTACCAACTGGAGCCGAATTTTGTACGTTAAACTTCAAGTCAGCTGCTAGTCAGTTACTTGCTTAATTAAGAACAAATCAAGTTAGCTTTTCAAGTACACATCTTGACTTGAATACACTGACACAATCTGTGTCGCCCATGTATGCAAAAAAGGTTATTTTAAAGTCCTTTTACTGATAGATTTATTTTGCAAAGCAATGCCAAGCTAAATGATTGATTAAAGAGCTCAAACAACAAACAAAAAGTTTATTTCTTGCGTAGAACACATGAAACCAAAAAAAGGAAACATAAATATGATTGAAGCACGATCTCCTAGACCAGTGAAAGCAACACCAGTGAGTCTTTCAAACCTCCCTCATCCACAGAGGAGACGCTCATTGAAAGCTCAAAATTAGGTGCCAAACTAGAATTGAAACTAAAGTTTCCAAACATATCAACCATGTCAGGTTAGAATTAGGGAAAACATGAAAAAAGTCTAATAAGATATAAAAATGTCTGATTAAATGCTGAATTACTGAGTGGACATTAAGGTTTCCAGCCTGGTGCCTCTGCTCCAGCTTCACTAAGTGCCTTCCCAAAATGAGCAGTAATCCCAGCCTCCAGGTTTCCCATCCTCTGGAAAAGCTCTCGACTGGCTGTCCCGCTGACTTCCGACGGGGGAGGAGAGAACCTTTTAAAGTAATACCTCACCGCCCTCTTAACAAGCCGTCCATCCTGCATCCCGGCATTCCCACCTCCGTACTGCTCCATCCCTCCGTGGACAGTAAGCGCGGCCTCATCAGGTGAGGAGGAGGGTATTTGGATTTGTTTCCTGTACTGCTATGGCTTTCTTTAAAGAAATTGTCGCACATAATAACTCATAGATCCACATTGTCATCAGTCTTTCCATGGTGGAAGGAGGGAGAGTAGTAAACCAGGATGAGGAGGTGACAGAGCCTCATGGCAACAGGGGCAACAGTTGTAAACACACGCAAACGTTTAAGTCTGCACTTATGAAGATGTGCAATTATCCAACCTGAAACTAATCCAGAACAGAGCGGGAGTTGGGTTGAGAACATGTTTAGTCAATATTTGCCCTGTTCTTCTACCTGGCTTAGCACAAGCAGATGTTCAGTCGCACGAGAAATGAAGTTGATGGGATTCAACTTATGACAAAACAAATGGAAGGTATCTTATTGTAGCTGGTGATATTTCAACAAACAGACTTAGCAGGAGAACGCACAACACTGAGAGCAGGAGACAAGGCTTCCTGAAACCAAGTGAATATATAGAAACCAATAAGTAGAAACTTATAGGTTAACATTAATAAAGTCCCTTGTGCTATTTTAAATTGATTTTACCAGCAGGACTTTGTCTCTGCATCTGTATTCTGCACCCTGGGGCATATTGGGATGTGTGAAGTGAACACCAACTCAAAAACAGCCCTGTGTCAACCGTGGGATTGGCTGGGGCTGAGAACGTGTTATTCAATGAGCCTCTCAGATTTGCAGGGTACTGTTACAGACCTGACAGATGGGATTGCTTGCAGCTTCCTCCGTGACCCTGAACAGGATGAAGCAGGTATAGAAACTGGGTGGATGAGAGTTACAGACACAGCAGAGAAGAACTGTCAGACTTTCCCATCTTTATCGCCACCCACAAATTCAACTTCAAACAAATGCTGTATTTGCTTGGAAAGGGGAAGTCAAAACTGTTTTATTTTGTAATTGTTGTTGTGCTTTGCTGTTAACAACATATTCTCACCAGTTATGTTGTCCTCTTAGCTTAAAGAAAAGATGAATGAGCAAATAATGCTCCAGCAGAACTTTTTCCAATTTTTTGCATCCCAGATCTGAGGAAATCAAAGTTCTGCAACGTTCTAATATTTTTATTTTTTTTTTACTTAAAAGTTGGGAATCTGATATTAGTACATTTTTAACATTTTGAAGACAGACTTAGCATATCAAGGGATCTAACAGGTTATCAAAGCTGTGCGTTATCAGTATAAACATAAAAAAGAAATGGCATGTCACTGGATAATAAGTCGGAAAGGAAGCATTCAAAATGCTTGAATGAAAGAAACTTTTCAGCCATTTGTACAATCTAAAATTAGATGGGAAAATGATTTGGGTAATGTGCAAAAAAGGCATCATATGCATACTGAATTTAAGATACATGCTGATTCAATGTAATTTCCTACACCAAATCTATCTTACCCTGTCTAAACTGCATTCTTGTAGGACTAGCCTGTTGCCTCTTTGCTTCAGATGTGGCACAGAAAAGGGCATCTTTTTTCACTACACTTGGCAGTGCATCAACTCTGCAGTTTTTGGCAGGGAGTTTGTGATGCTGTATCCAAAATCCACTGATTTTCTAAATGCATCCTGTAATATGCTTTTTGAGTAACCTCTCAAAGTTGAAATTTGAAATCATTACACCGTCAAACTTGTACAAGTCTTGTTGGATAATTCAAAAAAATGTATAAGACTTAAATGGAAATCCAATCGCCCACTGTTGGATTGTGGTTCTTAGAAGGGTCTCAGAAATGTATTCTCCTGGAAAAGATCATCTACTCATCAAAGGATAAATTACACATATTATTTAGCTGACAGCAGCTTTTTATTACGTTGACGGAGAATCTCCCAATAGAAATGCGTGGATGAATATCATTAACTGGATCTCAGTTACTCAGTTACATTCATGCTGCTTCTACGTATGTGTATAGTTTATATTGTATCACTTGTTCTTCCTGAAATACATTTATTTCACTTTCTCTCTGCTTGTCGTTTATATGTATTACTCGAGCATGGCATTAGGTATAATGTTTGTGGTTGACTGTTTGGCCTCAATTTTGTGTTGTTTCTTGTCAAAAAAGTTATAAAATATTGAATAAAATAAAATAGATAAACAAATTAAAGAAACTGTTCCCATAAACGGATGCCTAAGAGACACCATATTTGATAGGTCTTGAGCCTGACCTGTGGTTAAGGATTGAGATGTACAGTATATTTTTGCTTTGTAACAGCTGGATGACGGTGGTTTTGGTAGTTTGTGGTTGGAAACCTTCTAAGTGGAGTTTGCATGTTCTCCATGTGCCTGCATGGATTTTCTCTCGGTGCTCCAGCTTCTTCATACAAAAACACAAATGTTTGGTCAGTTGGTGATTTCTAAATGGGCCGTACACTGGTGACTGTAAGCTGCCAGATGTCTGACAGCCCAAACATGGTCTCCTCCAGGAACTGCTGCAGCAGTCATGTGGCAGCTGTTTGAATCAATGCGATGCCAAGACAGAAGCAGCGTCTGTAAATCTTCGCCACATAATTTGGTTGCTAGTTAAAACACCTTTAGCAGCAGCTAGATGAAGGAATTGTTATCTATGTAACTTTATCATCTGCCATTGCTAATTAGGCCTACTCTTCTCTACAATGTTGCTTTTCACTTTTCTCCGTGCAATGCACTGTCTGACTTTTTGGTGAATTTCTTGGGACATCCACCCTTGAAAAGATGGACAAATGTCTTGACTGCTTTTCTTTTCTAAATAATCATCTAAATATGGAGTAATGTACACAAAATTGTTTAGAAATTGCCATAAAACTCTTTTAAGATTAATGAGCAGCAACAATTGATTGTCTAAGAGCATTGCTGACTTCTTTCCTCCCTGGTACAGTTAATAAACTGTACACTCGAGTTCTCTGGACCAGCAAACTGACAAAACCTTTGCTTTGATAAACATGCTTTTGACCCGCAATAACTGTCTGCTACCCAGCCCATGAGCTCCTGTGGAGGCAGTACAGATGTATTTATTCACACACTGCCTCTGTATTTGGAATTACTATTCGTTAAATAAATAATTACACAGTGTAATATGACCTGGTAAGGAGTCCAGAAAAATAAAAGATGAAAAAACAAACAAAGAGCATTAAGAGTTTAGCCGATAGCTGCAACAAGACAATGAGAAACACATTTATATTTCTGGCAACATGTTTCTTGAAAATACTTGAACTGTCTTCACCAATTTTAGATAATGAGTGGATTTTAGAGAGGGAGTGACACTGCAGAAAGATATAAATAAGCAGGATGACTTGTGACTGTTGCTAGTGAGGGAAGGACAAATGAATGTCAGCACAAGAGACGAGCGCAAGAGAGGAAAAAAACACAAGATTTCATTAGTTGTTCTTATAAACGAGACCACTTCACTGATATGGGTTGACATCCTGCGTGGCTGCATACGCAGACAGACGCTGACTATACACAGACCCAGTCGCAAAAACATGGACCAACTGTTTTCATTGACCAGCAAGGAATTTCACGTTTTTGCAGTGATAAGACTTCATTCTTTTGGCCTGAAGTCAGTGTTTCTGTCGAGAGACTCGTGTGTGTGTGTGTGTGTGTGTGTGTGTGTGTGTGTGTGTGTGTGTGTGTGTGTGTGTGTGTGTGTGTGTGTGTGTGTGTGTGTGTGTGTGTGTGTGTGTGTGTGTGTGTGTGTGTGTGTGTATTCTTGGTCTCTCAAGTCATCACTTCATGCACCTTCTTTTGTCCACGGAGTAACTCAAACTCATCCTTGTTGGTCTCAAGCATTTCATGACAAAGACACCAAGGGCTGCTGAGAGGACAGACTGAATTCACAAACCTGTGATGAAAGTACATAAAATGCAAATAAGCTTTCTCTTATACAGTATACATTGATAGGTGTAATATCAAAATGGCTGGACAACAGGTTTCTAGTCATGGCAAATAAACTGTTAACAACATGTATGTTGTAGGATGACTATATGCTGCCAAATTAGCCCTGATTGGTTGAGGTTTAAGTGCGAAGGTCCCCTTTTTGGCATGTGATGCTTTGGGTGAGCCTCTGTGGGTAAACATTATTTTACTTGATTAAATTGAAGAAATTCAGGAGGTTTCACTATTATTATTATTTTTTAATGATTTGGTATTCATATCAACCAGCTAGGAAGGATATCAAACCAGACAGATTTGTTTCTTATTGTTTTTACTGTAGCAATGTCATGATATCTGGACTTGTCTTCCATGCACGGTGTTACACATGCAAAAGAGAGACAAAGCCCAAAGTAAGCCTGAGAAGCACTGCTGCTCTAGTTTCTGAGAGGACTTGCCCACATTTGTATATCAAATTTTTGTATAATGCCTTCTTCTGGGTGTTATTTTCCCAACATATATGTAAAACAGATGGACAGAGAAAAACTTGATTTCACTGACTTCATCTTTGAATTTTGCACAAAAAGTAACCAGTGAGAAATAAATCTGACAAAGAGCGAGATAAACTATGCACTGCCATTACTGAGGTGTGACTATGGGCCATAACTACACCTCAACACAGGCCCTGCTTTACTGTCAGGTTTACTCTATATTCACTTGGTAGCTCTACAGTCACAAATCAAGCACAAACAAGCAGGGAACAAGAGTGAGGTTTTCGATATTCCCACATACAGTCTGCCCTCTTTTACCTGCCACAGTAGTATTCCTTCTTTGCCTTACTTTAAGAGATTTAAAGCATGAGTGCACTGGCTTTGCTTTTAAAACAGGGCACTTCATCTTTGCTTGGCACACCTTCAAACACAGAGAGAGCATTTGTTTGATTCATCTCATTTTTGCCCGATCACCTGCCCAGTCAGAGCAAGCTAGCCTGAAAGAAACAAGAGCTGGAAGAGAGTGTTTCACATAGAGAGCATACTAGGCTCTGCAGCCTAGTATGCCTAGAGCCTAGAGTGCAGAATGAGAAAAATAATTAATAAATAAGAGTAACTTGAACACTTTTAATGTCACATATTGATTAATTTTTTTGGAGTTCATCCTCCTACCTATGCTTAAAGTAAGTACAACAAATATGTTGTAAGGCATCTTTAAGGATTATAGGCTCTTCCTGCACTGATGTTGCAACTTCTTATAGAAGCCATTTCAAAGATCCACTTTAAAGTAAATAAGATTAAGTGATGTGATAAATGAGGCGAGTCTGGAGCCAGTTCTGGCTGGCACAAGGCAGCGGCATTTTATGTTCACACACACCCCTCTAGATGGTTCGTTCCAATTAAAACCTCTGGTTGATTTGTCTGTTTGTGGAGCAGAGGGTGGACAGCTCTGCCTTGCCAACCAACACACAACTGCCAAGAGTGCTGCTGCTCAATAATCCCACTACATCCAGCATCCAACAGGCTCCAAGGATCGGGAAAGTACGGTTAAGTTGTTGTGCATCACCCCCAATATACTGAGGGTACAGTATTCTGTATAGGGAGGGAGCCTTAATGCCAAACTATGTGTACTGTTGGAATATTAGAGTGAGAATTGATTGTTTTTGTTTTGCTCTTTTTTTTTGCTAATCATTTGGCCTCTTATAGGTATACCCCAAATATTTGATTATGTAAGGTTTATCAGACATATATATGGTTTAAACCTGTGCCTTTAATCTTTCTTTATTGGCATCCTCACTTTAAGATCATTTCACATGAACTCACTTGATTTTATAATCATTATTTACTGGCAGCACCTCAATGGTTGTGTGTCCATGAGCTTCTTTGCAAAAAGAAAAGCAAAACTCTGAATTTGCAATAAAATTAGCGCTGAGGGAGGATCAGTGTTTTTCTCTGTATGAGTGTTTATTTTTTTATTTTTTTATTTAACCTTTGTTTAACCAGGAAGTCCAATTGAGATACAAGATCTCTTTTGCAAGGGAGACCTGGCCAAGACAAAAGCAGCAATAAAATACACAATACAACATACATCACTCAAAAACCACATCAAACAGTATATTCATTCTACAGACAACAACTACATTCTAAAAGTAAATTGTTTCGTAAAAAAGATTGAAATTCGCCAAGCGAAACCAGGGTGCTTAAGTGGGTGAGGTCTTGTAAACCATTCCATGCCAATGGAGCAAAGTGAGAAAAGGAAGTCTCACCTAATTCAGTGAGTGCTCTGGGAGTTTTTAAAAGTAGCCATCCAGTGGATCTGGTATTGTAGCTGCTAGAGGCTCGACAAATGAGACTACAAAGGTAAGGAGGAAGCTTACCCAAGATGGTTTTATATATGAAGATGTACATGTGTGTTTTCCTCCGTAAATAAACTCTTGGTTCTCTCTTTGCAACTGGTAAATTGCTTGTAGGTATGAGCGCATGTGGATGGTTTTTAGTATCAGTTTTCTCTGAGTCGCCCTGCAGTGGACTGCTGATCTGTCCAGGGTGCCTCACCTCTCGCTTTGATGATAGCTGAGGAAGGCTCCAGCACCTCCGCATCCCTGACCGGGGGTGACGCAGGTACAGAAAATGGAGGAATGGATGACATTTTATTGATCCTACCATGAAACACATGCAGAACAAAAAACATTTCTTCATCTGAATATATCAGTTTCAATTGTATTTGGAAGAATATTTGATTACTCTTTTGAAGCATCGTTTAGCTGCTTTCTTTGGAGTAAGTAAGTCCAGTTGGACAACTGCTTTTTTTCCTCACTGTACTATGTCACACAGAAAGAAAAAGTGTGGACATTATGTCAGAGGCAACTAAGATGCTCAAGAAAGTAAAGACAGTGTTGTAAAAGAGTTTGCAGCTCCTGCATTTCAAATAATGTAATTGCAAATGTGTCTCCACATTACTTTGAAGTCTTTTAGTAAGAACATGTGCACACGTGAAAATAGCCACTGGGGTTCCTCTGGATTACATTTGAATGTTCCCAACAATTACTTTATTATGTAATGAATCATACATATTTTTAAATGAAATAATCTTTTGAGGTAGTTATAATTATTTGTATTACAGTTTTTCTCAATTGGTTTGGTACATTTCTCACATCAGAATTGAAATTCTCAAAAGTTCTTGTTCAGTTTTCACATCATCATGCCATTTGTGCAGATGAAAAAGGCAGTTTCTCATTGCACTGAACACATTGCAAATGCTTTTGTCCATCCATGCAAATGATTGTGTACAATTCTCAGTTTTTTCGTACATCATAAATTGTTTTTGTCATGCTAATCAAAATGCTTTGTTATAGGAATCTATCAAATAGTCTCTTTCCCCAAAACATTTAGGCTATAGTTCATCATATACGTCTTCACATGCAAAATGATTTACCAAGCCATCATAACATGTCAAGCATATATACATTTCCATTAGACATTTGTCTGTAAATATGATCTAAATTGGTAAATTCCTCCCAGGTGAATCTAGACTTTCTCTAATGAAAAGAGTTGATCAACCAATGATCGACAGTTTTCTGAATGAGCTCAAGGGAGCATCTCATGAACAATCTACTGGGGAGTATATAGGTAACCAGAGCACAATAGAAGAATAAGAATAAGAATAAGAATAAGTATTCTTATGTATAGGCTACTCAAATAGAAAACAACACACAATTCTTTACTGTAACAACAAATACGTAATATTTTACAGTATGAGTAGGAATGCTAGAAGAAGTGCAGTGTTGTAGGGGCCAAGGGTGGCATGGTGATGGAGGACGCCGTGGTGATTGAGTCCAGTTTGCCAGTTTGAGCAACATTTATTTATTTTTCTTATTTATTTACTTTGTTTCTTTCTTTCTCTCATATATATATATATGAGAATGTGTGGCCTAACAGACAGGAACGGGAAGAATCTGAAGATCAGGATTGAGATTAGAATTTGGGGAGTTGTTCATATTTTTTTGTTTACCTACTGTATGACCTATGTTTATATTTTTGACCTATGTTTACACTTACGTATTGTATTTCACCTTTGTTATGTGCAGTGCTGTCTTTTTTTTTTCTTTACGGACTGCAATGTCAATGTTTGCCAATGAAAAAGTCATTCTGTAAATGTGAATCTTGTCTTTTCCAATCAATCTTACACGTATACATTATATGAGGTCAAATGTACAACACTTGTCATCACACCTAAACCACATTTTACATCAACATGTCCCTTCAAAGTGCCTTCAATTGCCAACATGACTAATGAATTTGACTGTCTTATCTGTACACAATGACACAATGATTAAACATTCTGATGGCACTGACAAGTATATTGACACAAAAACTTGCTTTTGAGGGATGGACTAAGGATTTTGAGCAAGAGACTGGCTTTTGCAGGTGATCCACAGTGTTTTGCTATTTGTTCAAACTGTTTTGAGAAATGCACTTGATCTTCTGCAAATTGCAAGAATGATTGGAAAAATGTACCAAAGTGATTGAGAAAAACTGTAATTATTATCATCCAGCCTGTCATGATCTGAAGAGTATTGATCAATCATTAATAGTAGCTCAAAAATAACCATGACTGGAAATAAATTAGGACTGAAAACTAAATGACAACAGGAAGTCTTCTCCACAGGACAGTTAAAGACAAGGTCATGGAAGAGGCGGAGATGGATCCTGTGTGTGTGTGTGTGTGTGTGTGTGTGTGTGTGTGTGTGTGTGTGTGTGTGTGTGTGTGTGTGTGTGTGTGTGTGTGTGTGTGTGTGTGTGTGTGTGTGTGAGAGAGAGAGAGAGAGAGAGAGAGAGAGAGAGAGAGAGAGAGAGAGAGAGAGAGAGAGCATGCTATGAACTAGTATGCATTCATTATCTTGCTCAAGGACAAACAGCCTCCCACTCACTTCAGAAACTACTACAACTGCTGCACAGATTCATTCAGTAATTCAGCGCTCAGAAGAAGGCGGTACTCAAGCTCTGACACACAAACAAGCAGACACGCACATGTACAAAGTACATCATTTAAACGAATTATCTTTACTAATGCAGAGGGGGGAAGATGTAACCTTTTCTGGTACAAACAAAAAAAGTCAAATAAATTCAGGCACAGGACGTCTAAATTACAAGTGAAGTACTTATACTTTTATTATTTGAAAGTCTGAGATAGATAGATAGAGAGATAGATAGATAGATAGATAGATAGATAGATAGATAGATAGATAGATAGATAGATAGATAGATAGATAGATAGATAGATAGATAGATAGATAGATAGATAGATAGATAGATAGATAGATAGATAGATAGATAGATAGATAGATAGATATAAAATGAAATAAAAACAAATAAAATAAATATATATCTAGACACATTCACCCCTCCACACATAAATCAACACACGGACATTACAAGAACATTCATTCATTCATTCATTCATTCATTCATTCATTCATTCATCCATCCATCCATTCATTCATTCATTCATCCATTCATTCATTCATTCATATATATGAGTATATGTGTGTATATGAATGTTTGTATATATGTATATATATATATATATATATATATATATATATATATATATATATATATATATATATATATATATATATATATATTACATATACCTTTTGATTTAACCCACATGTTCTACTTTTATTAATTCATTTCATTTTTTTAAATGCATTTATTAATTTACATATACAAATTATTGAATGATCTATTCAATTACTGATACCTTAATCTTAGAATTTACCTTTATTTATTTAATCATTAATTTACAGTTTTTTTTTGTAATTTAGTTGTTTTTTTCCAGTGTTTTCTCACAGACTAAATAAACAATTTCCTCCATTCCTGCTGTGTTATTCACAGTATTGGTATGTGTCTGTGTGTCTGTATGTGTCTATGTGTTTTTATGTGCGGTGATCGTGTTAATATGTTGTGATGGTCTTTTTTTCTTTCTTTTCTTTTTAATTGTTTGTACTTTTATTTTAGTTATCTAAAGCACTTTCTCTTGCAAAAGATGTATAAAAAGTGCTATAAAGTTTGATTGATTGATTACCTGTCGGCAAAAGGCAGGGATACACCCTGCACAGGTCCCCAGCCCATCACAGGGCCACCTGCAGACACACAACCACACACCCACACAGGCACTTTACAGTCATCAATCAACCAAACATACATGTTTTTGCACTGTGAAAGCACCCCGGAGTACCCTTTAGAAAACCCACACAAGCCAGGGAGAACATGCAGACTCTACACAAGACTCCTGGCAGGGCTGTGAGTTGAACCAGGAACCCTCTGAAGCAACAGTGCTAGCTGCCAAGACCAGAAAACTTTTGAGAGTGCCAAATCAGGAAAAAAAAGAAGAACAAGAGGATCCGTTGTTGAACGTAAAGGCAGATGATGGATGATGATGGTTTGAAGAATGTTTATTGTCAACTTGCACATAGTTATGAAGAATGATGCAGAACGACTGATCCAAAGAGTTAATGGCTGGTGGGCTGGCAGACTGACTGATGATTTGGCAGGAATAAAAACCAGCAGCCAGAAAACTGATGCAGCAGCGTTGGTAAGTGGCAGAGGAGCAATTACAGTTACAAAGCTGAGAGGAACAGGATTAACTGGTGTGACTAGATCCTCAGAGCAGGCCTCTGCTCTGTGTTACCCAACAGGCCGTCGAAGACAACCTGCCAATGAATGGTGAGAAGATCAAGGCTAGGGTCTAAGTTGTGCCAAGTAATTACCAGGATGCTACAGCCGCAGACAGACCAAGGGAAGACAAACATTCACACAGGGAGGGATAAGGGAGCGGGATGAAAATGGGAAACCAGACCTCATAGCCATCATGTGAGTGTGGTTAGTGAGGTGCAGAGTCCCTCTGGACCTTTCATGCTTAAGCAGAGCAGACAGATGGACAGTTAAACAGAGATTTACCGTGCAGAAGTTGTCAGTGAGGTTAAAGTTTATGTGCAACCTAATCTAAGGTTAACTGACTGGAAGGCTGTGTTTTTGTTTTTTTTTATAATTTCAGGTCACTAATATCAAACAGAGAGTATCAATGACAGTTATCTGAATCAAATTAAACACTGAATTATAATGGTGTGAGCTAAAGACAGGAGATAAACTCACATGTTACGTCTTCATGCTTAGATTCATATAAATGTGGGATTGAGATTAAGATTCAGGAATTCAAACCCTTGATAAATCTGATGACGCTGGAGTCAGTTCTGGTCGACAGGGGAATGTTAGAATGCTCTGCTTAATGTGGTTAAATCCAATAACACACCACCAAGACCAAGACGATGATACTTGTGTACTGAAACATTCATTTTGGACGTTCATATGTAATAAGATGAGTGACCTTAATTAGCAAAAGATGGACATGAAGCCTTTTCCTTTTGCAACCAGGTGCTCCTGCAACCTGACATATGAAACAAATCTAGTTTATTATCATTATTATTATTATTTAAAGGTGTTTATTTGACATGTAATCAAAACAAAAGAACAGTTTGATAACCACTCCTTGACATGTTTATTTTGTATCATATTTATAGAAAGAGCATTTATGGCAATTTACTGACCACAAGAATTTTTATTTCCGTTTTTGCAAATTGTAAAGTAAATGTTTTTGTGGAGAGTTTGGATTTTGTGGGTGGTGCAAAGGTCTAAAAAAATTAATGTACGCTGACGAAGTGTGTCCATGGGTGCTTCCCCACTTTTCTGACTCCGTCATGTTCAAGGAGGACTAAAAAACACATATGTCCCATGTGTCATTGATGTCCTTGGCCATGTAATTACAACACATACAGAATATTATAGGTTTGTGCATACGTATGCGTGTGGTCTGTAATAACAGGAAACCCGGTCCTGCGTGTTGACACAAACCTGCTTGGCTGATTGGCCCTCTAAAATAAACAAGCACATGAGTGACCCACTCCGTCCCCAAGCAGCAGAGCTCCCTATGAGACTAAATATATATATATATATATATATATATATATATATATATATTTAAATCGGTGCTCCACGATGTCAAACCCAAACAGGAACACCTGCGGCTCACCCCTCAGCCAGCTGCACTGCGTGCAAACGGATTAAAGTAGGATAACGATGGCTGGGGGAGATTCTTTTCAGGGGACTTGAGGAGAGACAGCTGATCCAAAAGACAGATTATGAAATGAGACGATGGCAGAGGTAAAGTGCTGTGTGCTGGAGAATGGTATCAGTTTTAGAGTCAACAGGTTGTTGTGCAATACCGAGGCCACAAGACTCATAAAAAAGTGTATGAACATCACAGTAGAAAACTACAACATCTTAAAGAGAAGTGACTCATCGTCTCACCAGGATACTTGTGTGTCTTGTCTTGCCTTTTATTTCCTTCTCAGAGTATCTGTCTTTCTCTTCCTGTCACTTAGGCAGGAAAGGACTGGGGATCAATCTTCAAACTTCCAGTTGAGGTAGCCGCTAACCCTACCCACGACACCAATCAATCTTAATTCAATGCAACATATTTGTTAACCAAAACAAATTAAAAGCAGTTTCGATACTTTCAAACGGAAACAGGTGTGTTTGTAAAGTGGAGGAACTGACAGAATAAACTCTCCAGCTCCACATGTCTCCTTGCCGTGGTCTGTTTAAGTGCATTCCCATAAAGGTCTGACTGTGGGCAAATGCCAAATTTAGAGGCAGCTGGTTTTACCACAAAGGAAACTGGAGCGTCTGCAGAAACCCACACAGGAGCAACATCTGTAGGTACTTTTGTCCACAAATCCAAAACATGGAAAAGTCAAAATCCACAGGTAGAAATTGTGAGATGGTCACATGTTCCAGAGCTGCTGTAGTATTTTGTTCATGGAAATGATGCATCCTTCAGATCAAGTATTTAGAAAAAAAAGTCTTAATCATGTGTTTTTAACCCCTGACCATTTGTAAATGCGTATAAGTGATAAATGTCCCTTGAGACAGAATTGAACCAGGCTCTGTAACACCTAAATCAGCTAATGAATTCCTCTTAGCCACATAAACAATGTTGAACACGTGTTTTCATGTCAAAGGACAATAAAGTCTAATTTATTGAATGTCATCACATAAAGCCATGAAAGATGCAAATATGTATAATTCAGTGTACAATTTTTTTTAGCATTTTCAAGGCAAGGCACAGCAAGGCAAGGCAAGGCAAGTGTATTTCTATAGCACAATTCAACAACAAGGGGATTCAAAGTCCTTTACAGACATTAAAACATAAATTAAAAGCATGATTTAAAATTTCAACACAAAAGAAAGAACTAATAACAATAGATAAAATCAGAAAGTTTAAATTAAACAGTACAGGTTTAGAGCTTTATTCAAATGCAGCTGAGAACAGGTGAGTCTTCAACCAAGATTTAAATACACTGAACGTATCTTCTGATCTGAGGCTTTCTGGGAGTTTGTTCCAGACACGTGGAGCATAGAAGCTGAATGCAAATAAAAAAACTGATCCAGATGACCTGAGGGGTCTGTAAGGTTGATACTGGGTCAGGAGGTCACTGAAGTATTTCAGTCCTGGACTATTCAGAACTTTCTGGACCAGCATCAGAACTTTAAAGTCTATCCTCTAAGGGACAGGCAGCCAGTGTAAAGACCTCAGAGCTGGACTCATGTGGTCCACGTCTTTGGTCTTAGTGAGGACTCGAGCAGCAGAATTCTGAATGAGCTGCAGTTATCTAATTGACTTTGTAGGTAAGCCTGTAAAGATGCTGTTACGATAATCAAGCTTACTAAAGATGAATGCATGGACTAGTTTTTCCAGGTCCTGCTGAGATATCAGATCTCGGCAGTGTAACATTCATGTTTTTACTATGTAGGACTGGGTTTTGTGCAGGTACTGGGAGAACTCCCCACAGAAAAGCCCAGCCTGAGATTCAAACTTTGAAGTTTAAAATTCATTCTTGACCTTCAACTTCAATCCAGGAGATGTGGATCCTACTGCTTGTCATCAGTCTGAAATGTAAAGCTCTAGAGAAGGATAAGAGTGGAGCCTGAGTTTTGATGGATGAACCTTTGAGCTGCACTTGTAACTCAGATTGTGTCGACAACTACACAGTGCCGCTGTGAGCTTTCAGCATTACGGATAACTTTGTATCTATGGTTTGATCCTGGGGGGAAATCTGAGAGCTTTGACGTTTTGTTCACCAAGTTTTGTGGAGCTCATCTGGGAAGTTAAATGTCCTCAAAGAGCTGCATCACTTGCTCATATTTCTTTTTGAGACAATGCTATAAAAATCAAGTGCCCATTCATGCACATAATAAAAACACAGACTCACAGTTCAGGCCATAGTGATGGACCATCTGCAGCCAGAGCCAGTATGTGATTGCAGGGCCTAACGTAGTTTTCATTTTTCGGCATATGTCTAAATGTAGATGGACGTGCACACGACTTGTATTTGAAGACGAGCAGTATATTTGTTCTTTGGGAAGTGCATGCCGCTGAGTGCATTTCCTGTGAAGAACAAGCTGTGCATACTGTATGTGAGGGTGTTATTTATGCATCTCCTCTGCTCTTCTGGGTGTGTCAGTTCCAGATGTGCAGGGGTCATAGCAAGGCTGCCCTCCTGGTCCAGATGTATGCACGTTTTATACAGTCCAGACTCTCCCCAGACCCTGATACAGGTTGATGGGTTGCATATCTCCTCTTCTGCCTGTTTCATAACAGAAAATGTTAACAATAAGTCTAACTGGGATAATATTGAACTAGTAAATTGCTGAGCCCTGTTTATGCACTGTGGTCGCTTGTACAAACATGAATGAAAGTTTCTGGCTTCAATAAAGTAATCAAATGACTCATCTCTCTGTTACTATCTTTAGAAGGATACACCTGTCTGATTAGTCCGTACAGCTGTGTCCGTTGATATCTTTAGCAGGCAGATCAGGACCGAGCTTAAGGACAATGATCTGGCAATTTTAGAGCAGGAGAATGACATTCATATATTCTCTGAAACAGCAAATGGAGAGAAGGGAACAGACAAGAGACAGAAGGGATAGAAAGAAACTGAGGATCCAATGCTTTTGAGGCTTTGAATAAAACTTTTACTGAATTAGATGTGAGACAGATGGCAGGATAGCGAGAGATTGGTGTTTAAATTGTGTGGATTGAGGTTTGAGGGCCATGTGAAATCAGTAGAGGAGAACATTAAGGGAAGAAGGGAGAAGAGCTCTACTTACAATCGGGCCTCATTGTTTACTCAGATTCCTACTCACAGATAGCATCAGCAAATAAGCCGCAACCATGTCGACGTGCTGTTAGGCCGAGCCAAAACTTACCTTTTGAATACACACACACACAGATGCGCACACACACACACACACACACGCACACGCACACGCACACGCAGACGCACACGCACACGCACACGCACACACACACACACACACACACACACACACACACACACACACACACACACACACACTGTTCTCTACATTCTCTTATAAACACTGAGGCCAAAGCAAAACAAGAGCTTACGGTAGTTAAATTGTAAAACATAAAGGATTTATATTTTCCTCTGCGAGGCCCTGTGGGAAATGTTGTGGTCATGTATGTAAAGAAGACTAATACAAATCCTTCTATGGAGCAACTAATTCACTAGAATTAGAAATAAGGAAAAGCACAAAAATATCTAACATGCCACATTACTGTAATATGCTCTCATCTCATTGCATTAATTATTTTAAATTTAGATAGACACAATGTTTGCATAGCTTACATGAACAAAATGTTCCTAAGACATGTGTACATAAACAAGAATTTACAGCATGTCTGGTGCCACAGCGAGAGGTGGGGAAATGGAAAACTAACATGAAGGATGAATGCATTGTGAATTACACTGTCATGTAGAAATCCATGTCACTGGAGAAGTGATTCATTAAATCTTCTCAGGGCCTTGGGACCCCATACAGACTTAAAAGACAAATTCTTCTTATATCCACGGTGACACCCATAGACATCACAATGACGCCGGGTCCCGCTGTTTGTTGCAGGATCAGCTGACGCAGACAAGACCACCATGTTTGACTGGGGAATTCGATCCAAGCCTGTCACGTATATACAAATGCAATTTACCTGTGTATTTGTGGTTAATCTCATTTAGATTCAACTACTTCTAGTAAGTGAAATAGTACGAATAGTTGAGGTATAAAATTACTTTAGATTAAATTTTGGTCAAAATGAGATACTTAAGCTGTGATTTAATCAGCTTTTTTCTTCGTGCTCTGAAATCACAAACACGCTGACAGAAATACAGTAGGAGCACCATACAAACCACAGCTCAATACATCAAATAAACGCCACTGGGCCTGCACTTAAGAAATAGAAAAATTAGCACCAATTAATAAATATGAAAACACTTCATACACAAATTCATGAACATTTTATTGGCCTATGCACATAACCAATATTTAGGGGGACAAAAATGGAAAACCCAGTCTTTGGTTTTATCTTTAGTAACTCTAAGCATAGCAAAAACATCTTCACAAGTCTCTCTTAATGCCAGTGAGAGCTGCAGGTGGTCCAGAAGGTTGATGCTCGAAGAGTTCAGTCAGCAAGACTCTCAAAGAATACTCTTTAAAACCTTTGTGTTGAATAATACTTTAGTTATGATGAAGAAAAATTAATTAATGTGGAAAAAAATCAGAAATAAATAGAATAGAAATTAATAGAAAATAAAAGCACAGTACCTATATGAAGTCCATATGCTTGATAATTATGTGAGTGTGAATGAGTGACTGAAAAACAAACTGCAAAATATTTAGCAGAATCTAGAAAAAGGTTCAAAAGATGCAGACCATTTACCGCAGTCTGAAATCAATATACAGAAGCATTGTAGTCCGTAATATGTTCCTGCAGCCATTTTTCAGTGAAATGTTTGTGATCTGGCTCCTCATTCTCAGCGATCAACATTTAAGCTATTTTGAGAAGAAGACAAAATGTTCAAGCATTCTTAAAAATGAGTGCAATGTTGTACGTATATAACAAAAGAGGAAACTTGGCCTTCCTGCCTATAGGTTGACCATACATTTACATATATTGCACTGTTTTAATGCACGTTGTAGTGTTACTTTTTAGTCATGAGACTGTAAAGTTCTGATTTGAAGTCTTGTATTCCAGTATTTATTGTGTTGTATTCCTGCACAGCCCTTTGAAATCCAGACTCCAACCAGCAATATACAGATGCAGATCAGCACCCAGCCGCTTGAAATAAATGTCTAAAAAGGTGCCCAGCACATTCGAACCTGCCATTACCATGCATCAGTAGTTTCTATGAGAAGCTGGGAGTTTCATGAATGTGTTGGCATGAATGGCTTGACTCTAGTATGACACTGTAACAGCTGTTTGATAAAGCAAGAAAAAGGTGGTGGCCACTGATAGCATGTGTGTATCACAATCTTTTTAGTACGATACACGTCCCCCATTCATCTTCAACCTCTTTATTTCTTCACTCCCTCCCTTTTGTGCGACAGAGTGGTGTGACAGTAGAGAGCAGACAAAGTCGGGTTACCCTCGTAATTTAGGAGGACGGAAGTATCCTGGACGAGCACAGTCCCTCCTCTCAGCCCAGCGAGACTCCCATTGATGATTCACCAGCCTGCACGATAAAAGGTTGGTGACCCCAATTTGAGTAAGGCAGGAGGAGGAGCGGGAGAAGAAGGCAGAAGAAGAAGGGGGGATAATAAGGAGGAGGGGATGGTGATGCCTACGTCAGTGGCACTTGCTAATAGGCAGATGTCCTTGTCTCTGTCACAAGTAAATCATGTCTCTTGGGAGAAAGAATCAAAGAATGAGAGGAGATGAAGGCAGAAACAAGCTTTGCAGAGATTGAGATCGTTGTCTGCAAAGCCAGACACTGTACTCGACATGAATGCGTGTCTAAGTGATATAAGCAACCAGCATGGCTTCTGAGCCTGTTTGTTTTGACAAAGAAGGAAAGCAAGAATGAGGGAGGCCTAAGAAGGTAAAATGAATCAGTTTAAGCGATTTAAGCTGTTTATACAGTATTAAAAAGGCGTTCTGCATGGATGGACGTTTGGGAAAAGTATTTTAGTTGTTTCCTAAAACGAATCTATGCTATAAAGATGCTCAACTGCTGCAGAAGTAAAGGTATGATTGTAGGGGGATGCTGGCTAGTCTGTGTAAGAAGTAGGGAAATTCTATATTTGCTTGAAAATAACGCAAATACAACATTCTGGATGCAGAAGCTTGTTTTTTTAATCAATTTTTAATGTGATGAAAACTACATGGGCAGCACAGTGGCTTAGTTGTTAGCACTGTTGCCTCACAGCAAGAAGGTTCCTAGTTCGACTCCTAGGCCCGGCAGGGATCTTATGTGTGGAGTTGGATGTTCTCCCTGTGCTTGCGTGGGTTTTCTCCGGGTACTCCGGTTTCCTTCCACAGTCCAAAAACATGCATACTACTGTAGGTTAATTGATGTTTCAAAATTCCCCGTAGGTGTGAGTGTGATTATGTCTGGTTGTCTGTGTATGTATGGTGCCCTGCGATGGACTGGCGACCTGTCCAGGGTGAACCTGCCTCTCGCCTGAAATTGGCTGGGATAGGCTCCAGCAGACCCCCGTGACCCTGCACAGGATAAAGAGGGTATAGATAATGGATGGATGGATGGATGGATGGATGGATGGATGGATGGATGGATGGATACAATATGAAATGGATATGAAAAGTCTGTGTATTGCTTAATAAGAACAACTGATTGCAACAGGTCAATCATATGATTGGTTATAACTAGGGTTGCCACCTTTCAGAAATAGAAATAAGGGACGCCCCGATTTCAGCAGCAGGAGCCAAAAAAAAGCCCCAAAACTGCATAAAAATGTGTTTATTTTATATGAAAAAACTAAATGCTTTGATTTAAAGTTTAAAGTGCTTTAATAGCATTGAACTTGCATGACTGTACAGACAGCCAACCATACTAGCAACTGAAATAGCCAATGCTATCCATGTCCACATCAGACAAGATGTAGAATATAGCCTACAGGTGAAGAATATGGTGTAAAAGTTAATTTAATGATAATACGGGACAAATCACGTCCCGTATTAATTCAATATTTTTCAAATAAAGGACAATTCCGTATTTTACGGGACGGGTGGCAACCCTAGTTATAACATGTCTTCCAGAGGTAAAGATGAGGGGGTTGCACTATGAACTTGTGGATATTACTGTATTATCGATATTATACAACTTCTCGCGATTCCTTTCACAGTAGTAAAACACGTATGTTAAGTTGACTGATAGTTTTAAAAGTGTGGTCGTTACCCTCATTCATCTCTGTGTGGTCATGTGATGAATTGGTGACCAGTTCCTGGGTGAACCCACCTCTCCCCCAATGATGTCTGGGATAGACTCCGGAGCCCCAATAAGATGAAGCAGGTGCAGGGAATCGATGGTTGAATAGACTGTTATAGGTCGATAAAAGCATGCTGTCTTCTCTGAGTGTCAGCTGATTTAAGATGAACATTAGCAAAGTGGCTAACTGTCCTGTGGTCAAACAAGTTATAGCTATTCATTATTTTGAACATAATGGACTTTGTATATTCTTAATTAGAGGGAGGAGAGAAAAGCTGGCTTCTTGTCAGTGAACAGCTAGAAAGTCATACAGGGTCAGTCTGCAGCCAACATTAGTCATTCACATAAAACACCCTTTGCGGTAAAAAAAAATACAAAAGAAAGACTATATCCTATGTAATTACCATCTGATCATTAAGCAGTGCTCAGGAGAACAAAACTAACAAACAGAAAAAACAAACACAACAAAGCAAAGAGCCCCATTTCAGAGCCTGCAGGCTTCATAGAGGAAGCTAATTACTGAAGTTCATGACAGCACAATTAGATGAGGTGATGATTTAGGTTCATTTGACAGCCACAGGAGCTGGGCACCTTGCAGTCATTGAATCTAACACCAACATATCTGTGTTTATGGCAAACGTGAGACCACCTGTCTGACAATCACAGTTTGGTTGAAACTGGGCCATGCAACAGGACAATAATCTTAAACGCGACAGCAAGTCTATATCTGAGTGGATAAAGATGAAAAGGATCAAGACTTTGGGTTGACCCAGTTAAAGTCCAGACCTCAAGTCAAGAGAGCTGTGGACACAAATGCAAATCCAGAATCCTCCGCCATAACAGACTGACAAAATCATACAGACAGTGACTACTCCATGTTACATGTTTATCTTTTTTGGCTTAATTTTAGTTAAAAAAAATAATATCATAGAGGGGAAAAAGTTATACGTTATTTGCCTTAACTTTAATTTGTGTAATAGGCCTACATAGTGCAATAAAAAATGTTTTTTCAATTTTACACATGCAAAAAGTTAAAAAGAAGGTACTAGGTTTTGTACACGGTGTAAAACATGTCCCCTTATAAGTGTTTTCACTGTAGAAATCAAGACTGGACATGTGGCTGCAGCCAGCTTCAACGGGAAATAACTTCTCAAATGCTGCATGTCCACTTCCTATTTTTGTGTTATTAAAGGAATGCTGCACTGAAATGGAAAATGGCTCAGCATCAGGTGCTGGATGACAAGTGTTTCAAATAATGTTTTACAAGCAGCGCTAAAGAACAGAGTAGCCCTGATGTCAGCTGCAGCTTCAAAAACATAACCATATATCACCACATAATTCATTCCCAAAAAATAATTTACAATGACCTATACTAAAAGGGACACGGATGTGCGTGTCAGATTTTGAGCCAAAGCACCCCACCGTTGTAGACACGTGCCAAAAAGAAAACAGGGTTGCTGGGAAACTTTAAGGCCTCTAAATGTCAGAGCACACTGGGTAAAATGTCATTGTAATGGTTCCAGTATTTATTTAACAAACTGCATGTTTAAAACACTGAATATTTTGGAGAAACATCTACCAAACATTTGCACAGTGAAGTTCAGGAATCAGCAGCTCTGACTTGTTGCACCCGGCTGAATCTGTCCAATCAGCACCGACATCAGGTGGCCCTCAGGCTCGCAGACACTAATTAGCAGCATCTTCCTGTGTTTACTCCTGTGGGAAAGGGAGTGGACAATGATGGAGTCCACAGACTTATAGATACATGAAGATAACTTTAATCTTCTGTAATTATAGCTTCCCTTCTCCTCCCACCTTCTTATATGTCTTCCTGTCTAGACTTCAGTGGTGCATACTTTAACTGTCCTCTTCTCACATGATGCGGTGGCATCATCTTGATCATGTGATCAGCTCCCATGTGTGTCCTTAATGGACCATGCAATAAATGCCCAAGACGGATGGACATGGGAATTAACTGACTACAGAGGTTGCAAGTCACAGTATTTGAGAAACGTTTAAACAAGAGATCCAAGTGTATAAAGCCAATTATTCATTCAAACAATTGGTAGTAGTGTGCGAAAGAAAACAGCTTTTGTTCTATCCATATTATATTAACCCTAAAAATAAATAAAAAAAACTAAATATTTCATAGGGGTTAGTTTATGTTTAAGGCCCCAGGTCTTTACTCAGAGGGGTCCAGCTGGCATGGTCACCTCCTGGCTCTTTATCTCCCTGACCACTTGAGTCGGGGAAATGAAGTTGCCACACAGCGCCTGGCCCTCACAATCGCTGGAGCTCTTCCAACATTCCCTCTCGGCGGCAACTCAAACAAACCTGGGGACTGAGTGTGACTCAGCCATTCCTTTTGTGTCTGCTTGTCTGGCCTCTCGGAGAACACCCCGAGAACACACTGAACAGAGAATATCACCGGCTGGGACTGGTTTGTAGGCACTGATGCATGTGGAGGGTCATATGTGGCCATGATCTCCAGAGCTGCTCACACTGGATGTCTCATGAGTACCACACTTTGATGACGTGATCACATCGCGAACGCATCCTGACGTCACATTACAAGTAGTTAGTCCGAAGTTGTAGACATCCTGCAACAGGTAACAAAAGATGATGATTTTTGGCTTCCAAATAGGACTAATCCTAGATTTTGTTGACTGATAAATTAATGATATAAAACAAATCATGAAGGGCTGCAGCTTTTTTTTGTTTTTTTTCCCCCCATTTTATCACCCAGTGCTCCTACCTAAGTGACAGTCCTAGGCATTGCCATCCTCTACACACCCCGGGAGGGCCCTGCACTGAGCTCAGGTCTCGTCCTTATCCTGAGGAGTGAGCAGGCCGCATCTTTTCACCAGACAGGGTGGGGCCTCTCTGGCCGGACGTAGCGCGTGGAAGGATCACGTTATTCCGGCCAGATCCTCCCCACCCCATCTGGCGCCCCGGTTGGCCAGAGGGGGCATAGCCCAGGATTGTGTGCATGTTTTTGTGAGGGTAGCTCACATGCTCACATGCTATGCTACCCAAGGGAACACGGGGAGAACATGCAAACTCCACACAGAAAGGCCCTTTTGCCAGTCCTTTTTTTTTTTTAACTCGCCTACAGATTGAACAATTAATATTTTTAGAGACCGTTCGGGGGGGTCGCCCTCGGGGTCGGGCCGACCGGCGAGAAGGCTGCCCTTGGGACTGGGTGGCCTCGAGGCAGATGGAATACGCGGCGCCGGCCGAGGTGCGCCCAGGACGTTTCGAGGGTCCGTTCCTCCGTCATCCTGTCGGGCCCCACGTTGGGCGCCACTGTAGCAACCTTGTGCTACTGGGGTGGACCGACAGGACAGAGGACACGGGGTTTAGTGCACAAATATTTGGTTCTTTATTTCACCAAGACACCACTCAGCAGCTCTGTGTCCCTGTAGAACAGAAGAACAGCTTGCTGGTGTGCAGCCGCTGTTCAAATAGCCAGGCAGGGTGGAGAGATTGATTGGGCACAGGTGTGCCCAATCAGCAGAACCAGGCGCCACCTGTGGGCTGCTCCCTGCAGACCATGCCCAATCCTCCACCCTGCCACACACACGAGGACCACAGCAGTGATTGAGTTCACACAACTATGAGAATGACTGACAGCTGGTGAGGTTGTTTTTGGCCCGAGGAAAGAAAGGAACAAACATTTGGTTGGTATACTTTTTTTTCCTTTTAATTGCCTCCAATCATATGTGACAAATAACAGATGCATTGGAAACTGAATTACAAGCTAAGAATAAAAACACCCTTATTCTCCACATATTATGGTGTCGTACTGTAAACAACAATAAAAAAGCAGGGTCTGGGGGGTCTGAGGTTATCTCAGCTGTTTTCGGGCAAAAAGCAGGAATACGCCCTAAATGGGTCACAAATAGACAGACAATCACACATACCTGTATGCTCACTCCTATAGACAGTTTACAATGTCCCAGTGGGAGTCTTTCTGTGTGGAGTTTGCATGTTCTCCCCGTGCCTGCATAGGTTCCCACCGGGTACTCCGGCTTCCTCCCACAGTCCAAAAACATGCATAGTTAGTTAATTGATGATTCTAAATTGCCGAAAGGTGTGAGTGTGTCTGGTTGTCTGTCTCTATATGTGGCCTTGCGATGGACTGGCGACCTGTCCAGGGTGAACCTGCCTCTCGCCTGAAATGAGCTGGGATAGGCTCCAGCAGAGCCCCATGACCCTGCAAAGGATAAAGGGGGTATAGAAAATGGATGAATGGATGGATGGAATACCATTCTAATAGAATCCAGATTAAAGGTTCATATAATGCCAAACAATAAATAAATACATTGAAAGCATTGAAAGCCATTAACAGGCCTAAAAAGCCTCCAGCAGAACCAGACTCAGGGAGGCCATCTGTCTGCCTGGACCAATTGGGAGATAATAAGAAAGAGGGACCAACACACATAGCGAGGTTAGTCCAGGGATATCTGCCTATGAGACACAAAAGAGAAGAACAGAGTGAGAAAAGTGATCAATGCATCATAGAAGGGATTGTTCAAGGCACCTGACCCAGCTTTAACTATAAGTTTAAGGGAGAGGTTTGACGCCTAATCTTAAAGACAGGGAGGGTGTCTATGTCACGGAAACCTTTGTCATCCATCATCTGCATAAGGATAAAATCAAACTATATTCCAAGCTGGCATAAGACTGACTGACTTAACTACCTAACCATGATATACAGCAGAGATATCAGAAACCAGTTGGGATTAGATAAATGTGATTAAAAAGAGGCAAAATGATCACAAATGAAGGAGATTGATCTACCAGATGTAGCAGATGTTCAGACATTACTTTGGGATCTCACAAGCGAATGGTAACAATAAACAGAGGACATGGAGGACAGCAACTGAACGGGAAGAGCAAAGACATCAGATACCCAACTAGTATGAAGCCCTCATCATGGGAGAAGATGCTGATGTCATGACAAGAAAGCTCTTTACAATGCATGGACGCTTACAACAGAAGTCCGGCACCTTGAGACTGTAAAGTACCGGTAAGCAGAAAGAAGAGGGCGGAAGACTGGTGGCCATCGCAATTGATAGAATGAGGCAAAAAGAAAAAGATCCCAAAGGGATCTGAATTAAAGGGTGGAAAAGGAGATCTCATCAGACAGCCACACAGACTAAATGAGCCAGCATGGAGGAATGAGACGCAGTCTCACTGACTCATCATCTGGTTATGTGAAATCCCCATCTCATTGCTCATGTTCCTGAACTCACGCTCGAAGGCAGGTTTGTTAATCAACCACTTTGTACATTAATAGATGTTAGATTAACCTGACAAAAGATCTGAGTTAAATCTTGGTCCAATCAAATAATGTTATCATGTGACTCATCATGTCCTCTCTGGTCCACAAGTAAACCTTGCTAAAAATACACTCATGAGGTCACTGTCTTATTATTTTTGTCTGCTGGCAAGAGTTTTTGGTTGAAAGCGTGATTAAGTGGTTTTGTTAGTTATCGGTCACTCACCAGGAAGTGAGAGAAGGCTGCAAACAGGAAGGAGAGGAATGTGTTTCCTGTTGGCCGGTGGTGTTATACAGTGCAGATTCCATGTACCATCATGAAGCACTGATACAACAGCAGGCACACACACAAACACACATGCATACCAAGAGGCAGGAATGTTTTTCCACTGAAATCAGGAAGAAGCAGACCATCAGGAAAGACAAACAGTAAGAGAAGATAACATTGAGACAGTGTGTACCCGTCCACCGGTCCAATTTAGGAAGCACAAATTCCATTGGAGATCTTCAGAAGGAACCTTTTTAGATTTCTGCCTTTAAAACTGGTTATTCTAACTTTAATGTGTGTTAGTCTTCTGTCTCTTAGAGTTCTGGGAAGCAGACGGAGCAAGACACTTGATGAATTACAGCCTTCATCAATCACTTATTTCCTAGTGTTAAACAGTCATTCTCAATCCTGGTCCTCGAGTACCCCTGCTCTGCATGCTTTAGATGTCGTCTTGCACCAAAACACGTGATTCTGACTAACTGTCTTCATGAGCTTGTCATCAAGGGTCTGCACAACTCTGTTTATGACACAACTACTTGTATCACGGTGTGGTGAAGCAGGGTAACATCTAAGGGCAGGCGTACTTGTGGACCAGGATTGAGAACCACTGGTGTAAAACATCCTTCATAAGAGGATGTTCTTCGAAAGTAAACCTTAGTAAAATAATTGTTGCCCTTTTAGTATTTTATTTATCCTGCATCTGATGAGAAAAACGATCAGCAAAGATGTGAACTGGAAAAACAAAAACAATTCCTCTTGAAGATGCTAAAATGTTACGAAAACGATGTGCATAAATCAAAGGCTGAAAAAGCTAAGAAATAATGAAAGTGACATCTTTAAGTTACGGCATGAATTGTTATTTTGTTCTTTATGTAGAAGCAGCAACACTAAAGACAGTAAGCACAACAAGAAATACTTACTGACGTATTTCCGTAGCTACATAAATGAACTAAAAGTCAAAGCCAAAACAACTAGCAGGCTATTTTCTTTCTTTCTTCAATGTCAACAGCCTCATTCACACTGCTGTTTTTTTCCACCTTAGTACGTAGATTTCTATTATACTTTTTTTTGCAAAACAAAAGCAACAACTCTGAAATTACGACAAAAGTTCTGCTGCAGGGGAGCGGTGTTTCCACTGAACAGTGTCTTTCTTTTTATGAGCGTAACTCTCCTAGAATCTCGTCCTGCGAGACTTCTCTTCAAAACAAAGAAGATGAAGATCTCGACTGGGAAGAAGATGGACAGACATCTTTATGATCATTTAAATGATTGTTCAAAGGCAAAGTTGTTATGTAATGCTTCCATCCATCCATTAACTTCTGCTTACCCAGGGTCGGGCCGTGGGTGTAGCAGCCTGAGCAGAGAGGCCCAGACTTCCCTCTCCCCAGCCAGCTCCTCCAGCTCCTCTGGGGGAATACCAAAGCATTCCCAGCTCAGCCGAGAGATCTCTCCAGCGTATCCTGGGTCCACCAAAGGGCCTCTTCTAGGTTGGAGACGCCCAAAACACCTCCCGAGCAAGGGGGGCATCTTCACCACAAAGTTATGTAATGCAGTAATGTATTATGATTAAGTAGTGTTAATGCACAACTACGTCATATAAATTAGGAAAAAAAAAACTGGTCACTAGATGTTGATTACTTTAGTTTGGGTGGAACCCTTGACAAATAGAAAAAAGGGAGGTACTAACTGGTACTACCTAGTGGAAAACTCTTAAAGTAGAGTCGAGTTGAGCGGAGCTGAGCTGAGTAGATACTAGTGGGAAAGCCCTATAATTGTTTCCATGACATGTTTTTCTTGTGATATTTAAGTTTTGCGCAATTCTAGTGGTAATGGAAACGTGACTTGCCTTTATTCTGCTCTGTGTGAACTATGAAAAGGTGGAAAGTTTCTTTCCACTGCCAACATGACCTTTAGGAGGTAGTAACAGTCATAATGGCTGGAAAGTGCTGTGGGTATTCACGTATGGAGGGGACGGCCACAGAGTCAAACAGGATTGAATCAGTCCATACGGACCCGAACAAACAGACTCAGGGACAGCTTCTTTCCCAAAGCTGTGAACTTTCTGAACCAATAACCTCATATTGTGCAATATTATTTTATCCATTCAAGTGCAATATTCTTTCACTCATTCATGTGCATTATTCTCTCATTCATTCATTTTCATAGTGTTGTATGTTTCCTGTTTCTTATTTTGTGTTTACTTTACATGTTGTCTTTAAGTGCGTGCACTTTTTTGGAGCTGCTGCCTAATCTCATTGTATCATTATAATGATAATAAAGGCTTTCTATTCTATTCTATTCTATTCACAAGGATGGCGAGAGACCGTCCGGTGGGCTTCCTGACAGTGCCCTACAGGTCCTCTGCCTTGCTAGCAAGCTAAAGATACAAGAAAAGTACAGTATTTCAAACTTGCCCCTTGACCTACTGTAGTTGCCAGCTTCAATTAACCCAACTGCTGTACTTCATAACCTGGAGGAGCTCCATCAGCTGAAGCAGGGCCAATGCATCTCTCACCCCTGAAACTCTCTCCTCCAACAACAATAACATCACAAACTCCAGTAGCAATAGAGAGGCCAGCATCATGCCCCATGCTGTGTGTTTCCCAAGGAACAACAGGTAGACACTTTAGTTTTTGATGGTGTTTATTTTTTCAGTGCAGTGTTTGATCAGTGGTGCCTTAATAAAGATGTCAGTGGCCACAAATATTAGGGACTTATCGCAGACTCTGCACTGCAAAGTAAAAGAAAAATTAACCATCTTCAGATTGCGGAATGCTGCAATACTTTGTGAGGGCATATACGAGTAGGGAACATTGCACCGTCATGGGATCATTGTGAATGCACAGCTGGATGGTGAAGGCAGAATGCAGATGGGATCAGTAGTGCATCTTTACTGGTGCTTGTAAAAGCTGTATTTGAATTTAAGCAACCTCTGGTGGCCGTATGAATAGGTGCATGTAAAATCTGCCCTCACCTTGGTATCCTTAAAATTGAGCTTCCTTTTCAAGTGTTCAAGAATAAGGAAAAGGTGCATTTTAACCTTTTGATTGAATGATTCAATCAAATTGATTGAATAAACTTTGGCTTACGCTAAATCAGGTATCATTAGTGCATAAAACTAAATATATAATAAGAAGGAAAGAAGGTGAAAACCAAGCATAGGTCCTAAACTTTCAACAGTTGAAGAATTTTAGGGCCTTCTAAAGTCTGGTTAATTTCATACTCCTCTCTTTACGTGTCTTTTGGGACACAAATAAGAGACAAATGAAAAGTGAAGAGTTCAGATCACTCTATATATTGAAAGGACAAAAGCTTGCTGTTCTTTCCTCAGACTGAAAATGGTCCCAAGTGTTTTAAAATGCTTATGTCTGAAGCAATAAAGTTAAAGCGCTTAAGCATCTGTTTGCTTCTATCTCACTCCAAAATCAGTAAACAAATTCAGCTATTTAAAATCCCTCAGTGGAAAGCAGCTCGTCTACACTCACTCGACAAACCGCCATCACATTTACCCTGACCAACGATGATGATTCGTATAGTTTAGATGTCAATTGGTTGGAAGATGGCTTGAACTCAATTAAAAGTTCATATTTAAAAGCTTTATCTTAGTAGAAGTAGAAAAGTAACAAGTGTGCACAGAGCAGTCACTAGATTATAATTGCCTCTCCACTACTGTGCAAGTTCATCTCATGCACTGGCCGGCCAGGGCATGGACAAAGACCATTTGAGGCTGTCCTGGATGTTCTGGTGCCAGGATGTTCATGATAAACCTTTCAGGCCCTGTGCGTTGTGTGGGGAGATCTTTGTGGATTGGATTTTTTACTCACGAAACTGGGAGGTTTGATGAACGGTTCCGATTTTTGTGGGGTTCTTTGAGCTTTTCCTTAGCTGTTTTTGCAGGGTATACTGCCATATGAGGGTGAAGAGAGTTGTCTCCAAAAATGTTCAAGCTGGTGGCAAATCTGTAAAACATCACTGTGATTGCCAGGATACAGTCAGTGGTTTTAATGCTGTGACTGATAAATGGACGTTTTCATTTACAGCAAAATGGCTGTGGTTAATGCTGTGGTAATTTAGTGTAAACCAGCCTTTCACTCTTATGTATTTGCAAAAAAAAAAAGAAAAAGAAAAGACTTTGAATATGCACCATGTCATTAGTATATTGTTTTCCTCAGGAGCTCCTTGAAGCATAAATCATCAATAAAAGCAAATGTGCAGCATGTAGATGTGCTGTACCTGCTCCTGCAGTCATCACAGAGGTGAGAGTGAGAACTGAGGGAATTCAGGGCTGCCGGGCACGGAGCTGCACGCTGGCTGCGTATATGAAATTAACATTGGTCGTCCTTGAGGGCTTCCTGATTGAATCACCCAAGCTCGGTGACGTCATGCGAGGTTTAAGTCATACTTCGGATTAGGGAGGGTGAGTGTGAGAGGGAGAAAGAGGGGTGGGAGATGAGTCACTGCCTCGCTGATGACTGTCTCCACTGAGTGGTCAGATAATTCAGGTACAAAAAAAGACACAGACACAACACGACCGCCTAATGGCACTCAAATAAAATGACTTATTGGGAACTCGCAAAATACACCTTTTAAGAAGATTAAATAGTATCAAAGCCCCCACCTCCATTGTTTCTCAACAATGGGGCTAGTGCTAAACAAAGATGAATCTTGTTCCTCTGGGTTATATTTATTATCAAAGCTTTAAATAACAAATTGCTGTCACATGTTGGAAAGAGTCAGGAAAAATAATCTGATGTTCACCTGGTCCACCAAAACTATTTATTTTTCATATAACCTGATGTCCCACTATCTTAAGTCTGTGACAGAGACAATATTTTCACCAGACCCCTGAGTCAACTAACTATCCAAAGTGAAGAAAAAAATAAAACAGAATCACAGAAATGGGAAAGCATCACACAAATATGTAACGTGACTTAAAGACTACATCTTTAAAAGTGTGAAAAATTAGCAGAAAAGGATGGAAAGTACTAGGTACTTGAAATTTACCAAATCACGAAGAAAAATAATCTAAAACCAACATGAAAGCGTAAATACAAGTACTTTTACTTTTGTAAATGCTCTGGAAGAGGTATGTAGACTAAAACAAAATGGTTGAGTAATAACATCCATCCATCATCGACATTTTCTTACTCCAATTCAGGGTCATGGAGATCTGCTGGAGCATATCCCAGCCCACTCTGGACAAGCTGCCAGGCCATCACAGGGCCACGTATAGACAACCAACCACACGCACGATTTAGAATCACCATTTAACTTGATATATATGGTTTTGTGCTTTAGGAGAAGGCCGGAGTACCTGGAGAAACCCCACACAAATACAGGGGGAACATCCAAACTCCACACAGAAAGACCCTTGCTGGGAGTCGAACTGTGAACAGCATAGGCTAACACAATAAATAACCATTTTCGGACATACTTATGTACTTAATCTGGTTTCGTAGTAATTGGTTGAACTCCTGTGAAGTTCATGACCAAATTAGATGTTTTCCTTCACCTGGAGAAAGGTCAGAGGTCAAAGTCAGCTGCAGTGCAGCAGACGTGAAGTAGGGGGCTCCCTTCACTGAATCAGTCTCATATTAGTAGTAGGACCTACTAAAGACTAGAGCTACACGAACTGAACAGCAGACTTCCCTCTTCCTGTAGAGGTATTAAATGTTCAATGGTTCATAACTACAATGATAAGACTTAAAAAGGAATCATAACTGATATCACAGGTATTGATTAAAGTTTTGCTGAGATAAAAAGATAATTGAGATGATCCTGACATGTAGATCAGAAAGGTGCATATATATGTCAAATCAGTGACATGTTTATGACACAAATTATGAAATATTACATATTTTGGACTGTCAGTGTTGAGGCTTTAAAAACATAAGATGTTAAGCTTTACATCAGCCGTTGAAAAAAAGAACTGCTGTAACAATTTTTTTTTTTCAGTGTACAGTGTTTTTATTTAAATGCAAAATAAGTGTACTTAACACACAGCTCATCAAATTCTCCACAATTGAGCATCAGCACAACAACAAAAACCAACACATAGTTACAACTTTGATGCAAGTAAGATGAAAGCTAAATGATACATTTCCTAAACTTCTTAGCAGACTCTTATGGTTGAAACACATAAGCAGTAGCTGGCACCACATACTCAATGCTAGTTCCAAGATGTACTCGTGAATGAGTGAACGCCAAAAAAAAAAAAAGCAGTAATCAGGAAATTAACATGACAACATTAATATCCGGTCAAGATTAAACAAAGATCTTTAAACATCACTCAACTCCTCGAGCAAATATTAACGAGAACATCAGATTCTAACATTTTTCTGGAAGAAAAACAGGCAAGTGCCTCCCTCTAGTGGTGAGATTATGGAACTACCTATCAAAATTGGACCTTTTAGTGCATATATATGGCTGTATGATGCTTAACTAGAAAGACAGGTATTACAAAAGCTATGTACAATCACATCTTTCTGAAAAGCACACAAAAGGCACAAAAAAAAACAAAAACATCTTACAACTTAAAGAGAGACAGATTGCAACAGCACACATTAAGACTCCTGAGTACCTCTGATCACAATTGTCTGTTCAAACATCTAAAGAATTCACATGTCAAAAGTGAATGAAATTACATCCTGGGATCTGATTATTGCTTCTTTTTGCACCCCAATGGGTGTGTGGAGGTCTGACACCTGAAAGTTCAACACATCAATGTCCGATGCCCTAAATGTGGCCTCCACCTTCACTTTTTCATGCATGTTAAACTGAACCTTCTTGCTGCTCACAGCGAGCAGACACCGAAGGAAACGCTCTCTCAGCACAGATCGAGCATGCTGCTCTTTCTGCAGCTGCTCGTCATCTGCATCACATACATACGACGAGGTAAGAGAGGTACGACATAGAGCGATGTAACGGGGAGACGTGGGGTCAAATCCACGGCTGTTGGGATCGGCTCCTTTGGGCAGACGGATTACGGACACCGGCGTTGCCATGTAGAGTCTGAAAGCTGCTGGAGAAAGGAAAAACAAAAAAGAGGTTTGTTTTATTTAGGATCCCCATTAGCATTAGCTATTCTTCCTGGGGTCTGACATACACACAACACACAAATTAACACTTAATACATAAACAGTCATACATTATACATGACAAACAAAACAATAATAGACACAACTCCCTTAGTCACAAATCACAATCAATACAGAGGAGAACTAAATCACCATCATTCATACATACATAGAAATGAAATCAAATAAAAAACCTTCATAACCAATACCTGCCTGAAATGACCTTATCTTAGAATTCTTTGACCACTTTTCACCTTTATTATGATAGGGTTTACACTACCTATAATTCTATTCAACCTTCACTCTGTTCCTTCTAAATGTCAAATCATTCATTAAATTTTAAGATATTTAAGATAAGATATTGTTTCGACTGAAACTTAAACCAATCTTTGCTACGTGCATGAGAAATATGAACTGGTATAGAGTTCCAGCCAACCACGGCTCTGTGAAAAAAAGTTCTCTGAATCAGAGAAACCTGTTCTCACCCTTGGTAGTAGGAACCTCCTTTCTGATGTGATTCTTGTATTGTAACTATGGTGAGCAAAATGATAATGGAATCTGTCATACAGTTGTTTCGGAGATCGTGTCACCAGTATATTTCTCCGAAAATTTAACAAAGTATACGTAGACCTTTGTCTTATAGATAACCAGCCTAGATTCTTATGCATGCTGGACACGTTAGACCTATAAGGACAATAGAGCACAACGTGCAGCTTTATTTTGTGCCACTTGTAATTTCTTCACATTTTTAACTGAAGTATTTGACCAAATTACAAAACAATAATCCAGTTGCAACAAAACCAAAGCATTGAAAACCTGTCTCCTAACATCTAGAGATAAAAATGTAGAGATTCTTCTCACTAGTGACACGCCTCTTCCCATTTTACAAACTACAGAATCAGTTTGTTTAGACCAGGGGTGTCCAAAGTCAGTCCTGCATGTTTTAGTTCAGGGGTGGCCAATCCTGGTCCTCGAGAGCCCCTATCCAGCATGTTTTAGATGTTTCCCTGCTTCCTCACACCTGATTCAAATTACTCGTCATCATTAGCTTGTCATAAAGGTCTGGACAGTTCTGTTGTTGAAACAGCTACTTTTATCACGGTGTGCTGAAGCAGGGAAACATCTAAAACATGCTGGATAGGGGCACTCGAGTATGGAGGATTTTTTGTGCCAAAATTAAATAAATAAATACATCATTAATTAATTAAAATGGGAATGAAATGTATCATTAATTAAAAATTAGAATGAAATATGTCATTAATTAATTAAAATACAATTCATTTTAAGTAAAAATATATATTTATTATTTCAGCATTTAATTAATTAATGACACATTTAATTAATGATTTCGTGTTGCGTGTGAATCATGAAATGTAAATGTAAAACTGTCAGTTTCACTCGTCAAACTCAGTGGGCGGATTCCAAACACCTGATTGGTTGCCCTGCACATCAAGTCAAGATGGGAAAGTGCAGAAATAACTCCAACAACTTCGAGCAGTTCCTCTGCTTAACACGCTACATGCTCGGGGTCAGCAGATCCTGCTTCCACATACTCTGCAAGGTCGAAGATATCGCTCACGACACAAACTCTCTACAAAGTTCCCGAAAATCCTCCAAACTCACAGCTGTCATGTTTAGATAGTCCAAAGCAGTGGATTCCACTAGATTCGCGTTAGCCCCGCCCACTGAGTTTGACGAGTGAAACTGACAGTTTTACATTTACATTTCATGATTCAGCAACACGAAATCATTAATTAAATGTGTCATTAATTAATTAAATGCAGTTTTACATTTCATGATTCACACGCAACACGGAATCATTAATTAAATGTGTCATTAATTAAATGCTGAAATAATAAATATATATTTTTACTTAAAATGAATTGTATTTTAATTAATTAATGACATATTTCATTCTAATTTTAAGTAATTAATGACACATTTAATTAATGATATATTTCATTCCCATTTTAATTAATTAATGATGTATTTATTCATTTAATTTTGGCACAAAAAATCCTCCATACTCGAGGACCAGGATTGGCAGTGGTGGACAGTAACGGAGTAAATTTACTTGAGTACTGTACTTAAGTACATATCCAGAGGATTTGTACTTTACTTGAGTATTAGATTTCTTTGGTACTTATTACTCTTACTTGAATAAATTTCCAAGACAAATATTTTTACTTTTACTCGAGTAAATTTCTAGGAAGGCTGAAAAGTACTCGTTACTTTCAGGTCTGCTCTTTTTTCTTCTTCCCTAAAACCATATTGGACACAAGCTGTTTTTGTCAAAGGAGGAGACCTATCACAGTGCACGCTCTCCACTGGGATGTACGTAAAGCGGAAATACGTCAAGCCTCCTCAAAACGATACCGCCAAAGTAGCCTGCGTTTGTCAAGACAGAGTCGCAACAAGTCAAGACATACTGTAGCCGCAAGAATGGCTACAACATTGAGTTATTGAAAGCAGAGATGTAGTTTTTTGTAAAGCAGTGGTCTTTGAGGGGGATCCAGACTTAGTTGGATGGTGCAGGTTCATTTGGTTTCAGTTCATGATTGTTAATAAACTCTGCATCATCTGCTGTCCTCTTATGATCCCATTCATTTGATTTGTTTTTGGTGTTTCTGCAGGTTTTATATAACATTGTGGTTCTAAAACCAGCACATCAGTGCAGCTGGTTTCAAAGAGTTAATTCTCAGAAACAAGAGTTAAAAGATCCTTAAATTAATTTAGAAAAAATATAGTAATTTACTGATGTGGAAAATAAGAAATTTACTCTTACTCTTACTTTTACTTAAGTACATTAAAAAGCATTTACTTTTGGATACTTAAGTACCTTTAAAATCAAGTACTTTTCTACTCTTACTCGAGTAATATTTTCACTGAGCTACTTTTACTTGCAACGGAGTAAATTTTGACCAGTAGTATTTGTACTCTTACTCAAGTACTGGGGTCGAGTACTCTGTCCACCTCTGAGGATTGGGCACCCCTGTTTTAGTTGTTACCCTGCATCAACACACCTGATTCCAATTAACGGTCGTCACCACCTTGTCATCAAAGACTGGATAGTTCTCTTGATGACCAAGCTCCTTGTATCACGGTTTGATAAAAAAAAAAAAGGGACACATCTAAAACATGCAGGACACCGGCCACCGAGGACCGACTTTGGACACCCGTGGTTTATATCATGACAGATTATGATCTAAAATTACACCCAAAAGGTCAGAAAGTTGTGAGAAAAATAACTTAAATTTGCAGCTGGCGCGCACACGCACGCACGCACACGCACGCACGCACGCACGCACGCACGCACAGTTCTACATCTGATTTTAAATATGTAAATAGTTTTGTATTGCGCCTATGACTGGCCATGTTTGTTTCAACCTCCTAAACGGATTGATATAGAGTTGAATGGAGGTCTCGAAGCAAATATTTCCATGGACGAACAAAACTGTCTCACCTATGTTGAGTTTTACACATAAACTGTAAAATGACGGTTTTATAACTTATAACGTGGTAACATTTGATAACAGATGCAACAAAGTAAGCTTAATAAAACCGCATTTAACGCAAATTTCAGTCAAAGACTTATACTTAATTCCACTATCATTTACGTATTCTCTTCTATCAACTTAATACTTACTATTGCAGTAATGTTTGTCTCAAACGTTGCTCTTGTTAGCAGTAGCAGCAGGTAGCGGTGCTGTCAGCAGCATTCACATCTGCTGCTTCTTCTCTGTTTTATTGGCGGATCGCAAACAACTTTAAGGTGCATACCGCCACCTACTGTACAAGAGTGTGTAACATCATTTCATTGAGCCTGTTTTTTAAATTCTATTTATCAGCCTAGTGTCTTTTAAGAAATGAATTAGTTCCTTTCTGGTGATTTCAACCCCCTCAAATTACACTCACATCCTGCCTCTCTGACTTTTTCCTGTGGCCTTTCTCTTTCTATTTCATATCTGTTACAGTGCATTAGAATATGTTCAGTTTTCTTTTACTCCACAGTTCTCACACTTATCACTGTCCCTTTTTCCCATAACATACAAAGTGCCATTTAATCCTGTGTGGTCCAATCTGAGTCTTGTTATGATTATTTCCTCCCTTCTGTTCCTTTCTGTATAATTCTTTGTTATGATAGACTTTTGTATTTTGTGATATCCCTGTCCTTTCTGATCCTCCTCCCACCTTTTCTGCCATATTTCCATTCCTTTCTTCTTTATTATTGCTTTACCTTCTCCTTTTCCTAGTGGAACTGGTATTGTTATTTCCTTTTGCAGAGCCATTTTTGCTAATTTATCAGCACCCTCATTCCCTGTTACTCCCTCATGTGCTGGTACCCAACAGAACTGTACATCTATGCCACATCTGTGTATTCTTAATAAACTATGATAAATATCTATAAGTAAGTCTACTCTGCACGTTGTTATTGATTGTATACTTTTCAATACAGCTATTGAATCTGTGCATACCACCACCTTATCAGGTTTGACCTCTTCCACCCACTGTAACCCAATAAAGACTGCCACCATTTCTGCTGTATATACTGAAAGTTGATTAGATACTCTTTTGGAGATATTAACATTGAACTCAGGGGTATACACACCTATTCCCACATAATACTTTTGATTTTTTGACCCATCTGTGTATATTTCCAGGTAGTTGTGATAACTATTTCTCAAGTATACACTCGCTTTAACTCTATCTTTGCTTCTGGGAAGAGCCAAGGAGGTATATCAGTGTGTACTTAGTGAACTCTAATGTCTCCATTCCATATATTCTCAGTCTTTCATCCCTTGACCACCCAAACCCATGCCTCTGGAATTTAGAATATTCCCAACTGTCCTGTATTTTCATTGTTGCAAGGTTTTCTTCCGCACTCCCTTTTAATCTTACCCAGTATGCAAGTGTCAGTTTTTCCCTTCTTAAGTCCAGTGGTGTCTCTCCTGCTTCTACTAATATTGCGTTAGTGGGGGTTGATCTAATGGCTCCTATGCATATTCTCAGTGCTCTGTACTGCAGGCTGTCTACATTTTGTAATGATGTCTTTGCTGCTGGAAAGCAGGATCGAAGGAAAGTCTCCTTCTTTACATGAAACCTATGGAGAAGAAAAAAAAAGAAGCAGAAATATGTATATATGTGTTTGGACCCCATATGTGGACCCCAGGAAGATTAGTCAGCTAATAATGGGGATCCAATCAAATAAACAAATAAACAAATATATATATTTTTTGTTTCTCCTTTTCGTTATACATGTATTGTATTTTATATATATATATATACATATATATAGATATATATATATATGTGTGTGTGTGTGTGTGTGTGTGTGTGTGTGTGTGTGTGTGTGTGTAAACAGGACATCTGGTGACATCAGAAGCAAAATCAGCTGACTGCTGCATTTATCCAAGTTAATTTTTTTTCTTTTTCTAAATACTCAGAGGTACCAGCAATGACAGGCCAGAAGGGGAGTCTGTTCCAGACATGGGGAGCATAGAAGCTGAACACAGGTTCTCCATCTGGTTCTGACTCTGGGAACTGATAAAAAACAGATGACCTGAGGGGTCTGGAAGGTTCATACTGGGTCAGGACATCTGATGCTTTTTGGTCCTAGATCATTCAGAGCTTTATAGATCAGAATCAGAACTTCATAAAGTCTCATACAGAGGGTGTATCAGTGTGCATCATGAGTCACCCTCTGTATGAGGCACAAAGAGCACACCTACCAGTCCTGCCTGAGAGCAAAACTATTAAATCTGTGACAGTAAAGTGTTTTCAACACAGTTGAGAACACCTGTGACTGGCATCAAATAAATTACTCATAAATCTGTCCATTCATCTATTAATATTTACTATTGTCATTCACAACTGTTCCAATGTTTTCATTCCAGACATTGCATCACGATGAGGTGAAACAGCTGTTGATAAAGTGCATATTTGTCTCTGGGCTGAAGTGTTGTCCCTGACCTGTCACATCTCACGTCACTAAATCTCACCTCATTAAATAGTGAGGATCTTAATGAAAATGTTTCAGTTGGTGCTCTCAGCTTCCCAGCCCTGTCTAAACATGCCTTAGACAGTCCTCCTCGATGACTAAATATGTCCCATTACATCACGTCCTCTGAGAAGTCTGGCTTAAAATAGTAGTCTCTCTCAAAATCATATTGGCTATTGCAAAATCACATGCCTCACATGCAGGATTCCCTCATCTGAAGTCATTAATGTTATATTCAGGACATTTGCAATAGCAAACAGCAAACCCTGGGGAATAGAGAGAGCTGCTTATTTAGTTTTGACCACAGGCCGTATATAAAAAAAATAACACAAACTCCTTCTAACATCTTTTAACGTTTCTTTATAACGGGTGCTTTATATCAATATGTGTATTATGTGCACATAATACACATATTGATATAAAGCCTTGTATCGTCTGGTGTAACGTTTAAATATAATAAAGAAACGTCTCGTAATGTACAGAGTTGTACAGTGATATAAACATCGTATATAAATATAGTCAGATAAAAATCACATTACCGTTCCCGCTGTATGTTTAAACCATGGATGTAAACACTGTGGTTCAGTCAGCTGTTCGGTCTCTGTTACGCTGAGAGCGCCCCCTGCAGGTTTGGAGCACTTCCGGTTGTAGTGACCGGTTATGAAGCGTTTTTCTTTTGAAGATGGTTTCTTGTTTTATATCGTTTTGTGCTTTGCATCGTTTCTCTATTTGCAGCTCGTTTGATGATGCTTCATTTGTCTTTGTTTTTTGCAGCACGTTTTTTCATTTGCACCACGTTCCTCTTTTTGTACCTCGTTTTGAGTTTGTGAATTTGAATGGTTTCTGTACTTGAAGCTGTTTTCCTTTACTGAGACGCATTAGGCCGTTGCAGTGCGTTTGGCCCTTGTCGGCCACCGTAGGATTGACTCACTCCCTCCTGTTTTCAAGAAGGCCCAGGTCGGCTTTACCCTGTCTTCTGCAGACGCTGCGTTTGTGTTTGCATTTGCAGGTCCAGAATCAGCTGTACATCGTACCCCGGTCTCAAGCTCGTCAGGTGCTGCTGCCCCTGTTTATGACTCAAAACCAGATCAAGTCCACATGTATGACTTTGCCCAGCTCCAGTCCCAGACCCAAACCTCGACCCTGCCCCAGAATCAGTCCTGGCTCTTTCTTCTGACTCAGCCAGCCTGGCTCGGGTCTTAATGTTAGAGTTCTGAATCTTTTTCAGTTCCTGGGATTGGTTAGGTTTTAGTCTTACTTTCCAGCATTTCTTCATCGGTTTGTTTTTTCATCTTCTTGGCTTTAAATCCACGTTGAAGACACATCTGTCCTCAGCTTCATATGAATAAACTACCAGATCTCACTGTTACTTTTCAGTTTGAATTGCAAAACTTGATCACATTTTAACTACTGAATGTATCTATTGTTCTCCTTTTTTTTCTTTTTGTTTACATTTTAAATCATGCTTTTTTCCTACTGTGTGATGATGTTCTAATGTCTCTGTAAAGCACTTTGAATCACCTATTGAATTGTGCTTTACAAATAAACTTGACTTGCCTTCTTTGCCTTTTCTTTATTCATTGCTTCTGTTCTCCAGTTTTATGTTGCCAGGTTTTCTTGAAATCTTGTTTTATTTTGATTGTTTTCACCTTGTATGACTTCCTGCTTAACTTCACTTCTAATAATTGCCCATTTAGTCTTAATAGCAGTCCACTGCTCTGGAAGCAGAGATCATTGTATATATTTAACGGTATATTGCGCTTTACTACGGTAGTCGACTTGTGTGGACTTATACAAGGTGGCAACGACCTGACGGATATGTCAATATCACCAGTCCTGTTTGTTCACATACAAAGTTAAAATGACCTCAGTTTGTCTGTAGGGAGTCTTATTCATATTCTCACAATGCGTATAAATCTTGTCAGATGCTTTAACATAGCAATTCTTCTTGACTCTTCTTGAGTTTTGTTGTTTCTTCTCTTTTTTTCGTTTATGAATTTCGATTTTTTACTTGACTGTGCTATTCCAAAAATATATTTCCCCATGATGATAAGTATGTACGTAATTTATTTGTGCGTCAATCCAAGATCATTTCAGTTACTTGCAATGTTTTATACATTTTTTGTTTTATTTTTTACTGAGGTTATTTTTCAATACCACAGTATCATTACAGTAATGTCCAGGTTCTAGAAAGTGCTGTGCAATGTTTCTCAACAACTCATCCATACAAACACACACAAACATGCTATAATACCAGGTCAGTGGCCAGGAAATACCACAAATGTGGTGAATTCATTAATTTTCCCTTAGTTACACATGATCTCATACACCCAGCACATCACGCAGCTTGTGTTTACCTTTATGTTTGTGGAAACTTTTTTACTTAAAGTCACTGGAACTACGCTGCCGGGTTTGTCACTGTGGTATGTAGTGTTGGAGTATTGCATGATGAATTCCAATCCCAAGAAATATTTTCCATGCACCATTAGGCTGTAGGTATTTGTGAACACTCATGTTTGTCCTAATACTCTAAATATTTGTGTAGAAGTCCCAAAGGGGACAGCCAGTTTCCCTTCCGTATGTATGCAATTACATCATCTTTGTTGTTCCTCAGAAAAATGATGAGATGGTCTGGAATAAATACATGCCATCAGTTTGATAATGTGATATTGGACAATATATATATATATATATATATATATATATATATATATATATATATATATATATATATATATATATATATATATAAATCAGTGTACACAGAGTATCTCATCTGTGTCACAGATACCATTTCCTTTAGTCAATGATCAAAACCTGGAGTGGTGAATTTCCAGATTAGTTGCTGAAGTTTTCTTTAGCAGCCACCTGCCTGCAGAGCCATTTGGAGGAAATGAAACGCAACGTTTCTTTGGAACATCACAAAATTGCCAGGTTGTTGTCTGGGAAAATGACTCAGCAGGTAAAGAGTTCCAAAGTTTGGGGCCCGGACTGCAAAAGCTCGATCACCTTTGGTCACAAGCCGGGTCCTGGGAATGATCACAAGGCCACTTCTTGCTGATCTGAGGGAGCGCCCTTTATGATGTTGCCACACGAATGAAGGAGTGCTATAGCTTTTTCTTAAACCTCTACTGGTACATCCGAGTTGAAGTCTTTAGCCCAGGCCTGCTGCAAGGAATAAGAGAAGCAGTTTACACATTTGGTTATTAAATGTTTTAAAGAAAGCAGTAGATGGTCATAAAATGGGTGTGAGGTTGGAAAAGAATGTAAATGCTCAAACCTTCCGTCGCATTGTATTTTAAATCCACTGTTACTGTTACTACTGCTGCTATTTGCCAGAAGGGAGCTGGGACATGCTCCACCAGATCCCTGTGACCCTGAATTGGGAGAAGTGGGTCTGTATAATGGATTGATGGATGTAACTGTTGTTTTAAACTATGTAACATTGTCTGCTGTAGATACAGTCTCATGTGCAGGAAACCAGGCACAATTAATCAGCCAGGAAGTCATGCTTGTATTGTATTAGTTTGGAAAAGATTCTCTAGTGCCGACTCATTCCCTCTGCACACAATTTCAATAACTCTTTATTATGAGCTTATAAAAAGAAGATCCCTAAAAGGGAGTTTCAATGTCCAAGCATAGAGCCATTTCTCTCTTCCTGTTAACCCCACCTCCTCCTTACCAATCTCTTCTCCATAGGGGGGAAATAAATCCTCAGTGTCAGTTCTCCAACAGATGCCAGAATAGAAATACAAAAAAAGTTTTTCAAGGGTAACCAAAAACATTTTAACCCAGAAGTTAAGTTTCACTCAGTTCATATGAGAAGTTTTTAAATGTTCTCAAGAAGAACATTCATTCATAAGATCATTAAGTACAATTCCACAAGTATATTAAATATTGAAATGCTGAAACGTGAGTTGAGTTTTCTCTTCACTTTGGTATGCGTGTCATTTTTCCTTTCCAAATAATAATTCCTTTCCGGATTTGAAGGCCGATTACGTCACAGCGGCGCGCCGAAGGCTGTCCCATTTCGAAGGCTCCTTCAAGTGCAGCCCACAAATGCAGCCTTCTTTTCCCGCTGTTTGAATGATCTATCGGTTGTATCCTCCGCGGCCCACCATATCCCAAGATTCATTGCGCACAGTCAGAAAAATATTTAACAATGGCGGACGGAGAAGCGGGAAGCGGGAGAAGCGGAGAAAATTATACTTTTACAATTATAATAATAATATATATAATTGTATAAATATATATATAAATATAATTGTATTATAATAATACAATATATTTATATATATATATATATATATATATATATATATATATATATATATATATATATATATAAATAAATATATAATTGTATTATAATAATAATAATACAATTATAATATATTTCACAATTATACTTATACAAGGGCGGGAACAGCTGGTGACGCAACCAGGAAATCCCCCACAGGCTAGACCGTCTTATTTCATTCGCGTCCGTCCAGCCTTTGGTATGGCCTTCGCGGTCTTCAAAGGCTTGGCCTACGAAGACCGCGTCCTCAGAAGGACCCAGCCCCTGAATTGGGACACACCTAAGGTGTGTTGATCAAAACATTCCATAACCTCTCTATCACTTGTCGTAACAAGTCCACGCAGCCTGTAGCAAGCTTGTGCTACCCGGGGTCAATCGACAGGCAAGAGGACACAGGGTTTCGTGGAGAAATTCGTGATCTTTATTTGCAAAGAGCTGGGACATGCTCCTGCAGATTTCTGACTCTAAACAGGAGTAAGCGGGTGTACTGTAGATAATGGATGAATGACGTTGACAAAATACTAAGTGGTAACAGCAATAATATTCTGGAATTCATTTTGTTTTTTGCAGAAACCCCCATCAGGAAGTCACAAATAAACTCAGTCAAACTGATTCTCAAGTTGCCAGAAAACAATGTGATCAAAATGCAGGTAAGTCTTCCTTTGGAAAGGATTCTTTCCATTATCTGAAGATTTGTAAAATAAGAGATGGACACAACATAAGAGGTAATACAGAATGATTTTTGCCGAATTTTGGAGGGCTGTTCGGTGAGATGAAGTGGAAAGATTTTGATGCACACAGAAAAAGCATAAATGTTTCTTACATTTGAGATGGATAATTTATTGTCATCATACAAAACTGTACAACAAAATGTGTAAAAACAGTGTGCAGAAAACTGTTTTGTGTGCAGACTGTGAAGTGCTTTGTCACTCACTCAACAATAGTGTATAGTATATACTGTAATATGGATAATTAAAAAAATATCTACATAAAAACATTTAAAAAACACTGGAGATGTACTGGAAAGAGAGCACTGGCCAGCCTATGATCTTCTATGCTGCCCTAACAACCCAACTTTGCTATCAAAAGTAGAGGAACTGGTGTACCACACAGGGATTCAGTACACTAACACTGTTTTAGATTGATACCACCAGCTTTTTCTCTGGATATTTTTTCAGTACAGTGCCCTGAGGGGAACCAGCGCGTAAAAGGAACAGCTGAGGTCAAGTCTTGTGGTTTGTGACGGTCTGGAAAAAAGTATTTGATCCAAGCACATGTGGAGGGAGGGAAGTGTAATGCTTGTACTTTGACAGCCAAGATTTTTTAATTGATTGTGTTGTAGACAGAATTATAATCAACAACGATAATCTGTACATAACTGTTTGGCTGCTCTGGGTGAACTTTATTTGAACTGGTGGGAGTTGAAAGTTGGTGGGTGGGAGGAGTGTTTTGATGTGCTGAGCCACACGTCTTTCAAAGCACTTGGCTCATGGCTACTGGTGTTGATGTTATCGGTCTGTAATAGGTCTGTAATCATGTTTACACCAGCTTTTTTAACCACCTGGGATAATGGTTGCTGACTTGAGGCAAGGATGGATGGTTGTTTTCACTGTTGAGAGGCTGAAAATCTTAGTGAAGACCTCTGCCAGCTAGTAAGCACAAGTCATTAGTAATCCATCTGGGAAGACTTCTTCCTTTGGATTGATCCTTTCAACGAGATGTCCTACTTGATGTTGTTTATAGTTCTGGAGGAGTTGTATGGCAGTATGTTGCTTTCCCACCTCATAGACTGAGTTATAGGCTTTCAGCGGATCCCCTACTTCCTTGATCATCCATGACTTTTGGTTTGGATAGACTTTCTTTTTTCCTGTCACATTACCGGTATCTGTGGTCACAACCAGTACAACAACCAGACCCAGTGCTGCTGTGAAACCACACTTCAAGTCCAGTCTAAGAATACACCTTTCTGTGTTCAGCAGTTAAAGCCAAACACTGAAGGTTAGTTTTGCTACATACTTGGTTTTAGCTACCTTAAAGTTGATCACCTTTTGAAGGGAATCGTGACAGTTTTGAATTACTAGAGCAAAGACCACACTTAAATGTAAAGGCCTGGAGTCAAACTAGTTTCACACTTCTAAAGAAATCTAGGTCAGTATTTACGGTCCTTTTCCTTTGTCTATTCTCTACTTCTCCACCAAAGTAGCTGAAAGAATTGACCAGAAAAATAAATAATTCACTGAAAATGTTGGATAAATAACATCCATCATTTATCTTAAGTCAAAAGTTTAAGGACTGAAACCTCTTTTTTCTAATTTTTCAATTTTACTGTGTGCTTTGTGTTCATAGCTGTGCCACCAATACAAAGAAACAAAGTGCTGCTCTCAGCTTATTTGATCCAACTTTCCATGGTATGTGTAGCAACGTATTGCTTAATAGAAGCTGACTTATGATATGATAAACTTAAACGAATGTATTTACGTTTAATTTTGCACTTTTTTATTCATTTTTTTTTTTTTTGCATGGTTAAACTGTCCAGCTTGCTTTGGGTATTATTTTCAAAAATAATTCATGGCAACATCAGCTCATCCTATGAGCTTTACATTGATGCGTTTTGTATTTTGGCTTATTCTTGTTCTTTTCTTTTATCAGAGAATTGAAACCCAATCCAACTAGTGAGTTAAATACATACACAATTACAACATCATACAGAGAAAGAAGCTACTTTGAGAGAATGCAATGTTCTTTATTCTTTCTGCTTATCTTTGCCCACTCACATCGACAAACTAAATTCAAGCCTTTGTGGGTCAGAGACAATCCAGACAAGCTCTCATGCTGTCAGAGAAGCCAGACATCGCTTCAGTGAAACAGAAATGATGAGTGATTGCCAACAAGACAGCTCGCTTTTGCTGTAATTACTCACATGAGTCAAGTGCAAGGAATGTTGGTCACTGCATTTGGAAATAACCTAAGGCACTGCTTGTACAATCGGTACTTAAAACTCCAAATCATTTCACGCTGGAAAATTTTATTGATGAAACTTGGCCAAACGTTAGCTGCAAAATATACAGTCTGAAGTTGTAATACTTTTTCTTTTTTAATCCCTTGTAGTGACAATGATGTACATACTTCAACACCATCTTTAAGAGTAGTTCCACACACTGATATGTGTAAACACAGAACTGGAGATGATAAGTTCTTCATGCAGTATTTATTTAAACATATAATGACATAGTTCACCATGTCATGTGGTATTTATCATTTGAGGCTTCATTTACCTAAATTTAAAGGAGCTTGAGGCAGGATTTATGAAGTTTTCTAGTAATAATGTCAGATGAAGCGTTCCAAACCAAAAAGAATGAGCCCTCCAGCGTATCTCTCCGTTGCCTTGAACAGGTTGTGTGCTGCAAAATGCGCTGCAATTCCGGACCGGAATTTCCCGCGCTGTCCTGCAGATGTGTGTGTCTGTGAGCAGCATTTGTGTTCAGAAGTGTGCTGAAGATCCATGGAGGAAGTAAATCAGTGGAAGCTCTATCAGAGCCCTATCCTGGAACCGAAGGACCACTGTAGGAACTTCAAACTGACTCCTGGGAGATCCTACTTCTTTGACGAAGTTGACGTGTTCACTAGGGCTGGGGATCGATTCAAATATCAAGAATCGATTCGATTCCGATTCTTAAGATTCAGAATCAACGCTTTGATTCGATCCGATTCGATCCGATATTGATTTGGGTTACTGTTAATAAAACAGTTTTTTCAGCTGTTGCATGAATTATATGACTGTGTAGTTATGCAACATATTAATACTAGTATTATATTGAGATTCAACAGCAAGTATTGGCAGCTTATGATGCTGTAAGGACCAATCACCTCCAGAATGCTGATAGAACTGCTTTCAGAAACATCGTGTGGGTCAGAATTATCAAACAGATCCAGGGCAGCAAAAAGAGGACGAAAGAAATCGCTTTTATTTTTTTTTGGTTTTTAACATTTATGCAAATGTAACACCAAGACAGTATATAAAGCAAAGAAATATAGATAATTTATGCAATTATAACTGAAAACTTTAATGTTTTCATACCTTTAAACATATTTAAAGGCAAAAACATGGCACCAGTTATTCTCGTGTCCAACAAAATATTCCTTTTTTGGGCATAAACAAAAGTGCCAAAAGTTGTAATGTAATGATGAAAAAAAAAAAAGAAAAAAAAGATCTTTAGACATATGAATCGATTTTTAGGAATTAATATGAGAATCGATTTAAAATCGGAGAATCGATCTTTTCAACACATGCCTAGTGTTCACTGATTTCAACCATGACTCTGTTCTCCAGTCCCTCTATTTCATCCTGTCAAGGTGTTCTCAGTAGGTCACCACTGGTTGGTCTGATCTTCTACACTTGATCACTCAGTCACCACTTCAAACACTCATTAACTCATTTGGCCATTATAATGGGATAACTGCTCACATTTTCTACTATTGCCGTCCAGTGTGATGTGACTTCTACGAGCCGTTCAGATTCTGCTCCCTTTCGTTACGTAACAAAAATGCGATTTACATAGGTTGGCCTCCGATGCGTGAAACCACGCCCACAACTAACTCCGCCAGCCGGAGCTTCTGGAATTTTTTCGTAGCAGTGTATCGCGTCATTCAGGCAGCCAATCAGCACAGTGCCTCATTATCATAGCCCCGCCCACTCAGAATCCAGCATAGATAATGAGGTTAGAGAATGGGAAGATAAAGACATGGCTCAGAGGCTGAATTTCTCATTTATTTAGCAAAAACAATCAAAGGCTTGTTTTTAAGACATTCAAGGCCTGTTTAAAATAGATATTAGATGCCATAATATTTCCCCTTTAATACAGTGCTAAATATGCTACTTTATCCATCCTAATGCTCACGAAACATTTGACTTCAGACTGTGCTCAATATTGTTACCCTCCCCTACCACAGCAGTGAAGCATATGGTCTATTCAAGCTGCTGACAGTCTGGACAGAAAAATAGCTACAGTCTTTGCAGGTGTGATGACAAGTGCTATGAAACTATATCAGAACATAATATTCTCATAAGCTAAACAGCTATCAGAAAATACTTATTTACAAAGTTACAAAGTTATTTTAGTCACATGCTATTTCTATTAATGCACTGTTTGCACAAACATTTCACTTTAACGATTGGATATTTATACGTAAAGGATTTATCCTAATTTTATTGACAAAGCTAAGAAGTGATTTTCTGACTCTGTTCTCCAGTCCCTCTATTTCACCAGGGACATAAATATATTCTAAACTTAAAACCCACTCAGTTTCTCACTGACCAAAAGATTCCACTTTGATGCCTTAGCTGTTTTTTATTTTTATTTCTATATTCTTATTCTTATTCTTATTTTATATATAATTTCTGTATAACACCACATGAGTACGAAAGTTAGATTCTCTGCACGTGTTTTACTATACATTTAATTTGTTACTTTCTAAATGTGAATAAGCAGAAGCTGATGATGCTGAATGTTCATATTTAGTATGTTGGACACATCAACCAATGTTGCATGTTTAAAGGTATACCTACTGTTGGTGCCTTTGTTTATTATATACATTTTTTTTAAGACTTATAATTGCACCTATTGTGTCTTATTCTGGTTTATGTGACTGAGGTTGAGATTCACAAATCAGTGCATGTTTTTAGCTGAAACGAGTCTTTCACAGCCCAGAGTCTCTGGCCATTTTAAAGCCACATTCTCTGCTAGTAGGACACACTAGACAAGAAATTCCTGGGTGATTTACTACATCAAGTGTGCAAGTGACCAGTCCTCCTCATGTACTTTATCCCATAATGCAAAATGCCACTACAGCAGAATCAGATCACTCACTTCTGGCTGTGTGATAGCATCGCTGCCTTTACTTTACATGAATGACAACCACTAGATTAGTAAGCAGTGCACACTATCATATTGGTGCGTTTTAAAAAAACACTAAATGTTACCCACATTTTTTTTAAAGCTTGAGTAGAGCTGACTCACTGTTAGCTCTACTTAACCCTTTATAGGGCACTCATTGAAATACTTGGAAATGTACAATTTCAACCCTAGAGTGTTATTGGGGGCTACTACCAGAGTATTTTTCATTATTTCTTTTTTTCCTTTTTTTTTAATTCTTGATGCAAATCAAGGTCAAAGAAGTTACCATATGGTTCCTTGCCCATCGCGAGTAACATTGTATCTAACACTGAAGTTACCATGTATGGTTACTTGCCCATTGAGGGTGAAATTGTACCCATACATTGGATATGTATAAAAATACAAAAAACACATACAACATAATATTTATGATGCTCTCTTCATAGAGATATTAGAACTTTTCTCCATAAATGGTACAACTTGACTTATAGGGCTTCTCTTTTTCTCCATCCATATATTTCGTCCAATCAGTCCAATCACCTCCTGACCCTCTCTCTCCACCAGCAGCAGCAGGTTGGCCATGCCATTGACCATGCCACAGAACAAGAAGTGAAGAATAGCATTAGAATTAATGGTGGTACTGATATTATGCTATACAAATCTGTGGCAACATCCAATGCAACATCCAATATTGTCTTACCTTATAATGCGCTATTTGTAAAACGAAAACACCCGAAGTATGACTTACTACATGCACCGGGCATATGTCTACAAAAGGACACTGTCACTTGAACTAGTTTGACCATAAGGGGGTGTATTTGTAAAAAAATGCACAAAGTATGGGTTACTAGAGTATCTGGCATATGTCTATAAAAGGTTCCTTAGTCACTTGCACTAGTTTTACCACACAGGGGCGTATGATCATATATGGGGTCACCATTATTCATGCTAACTATTTCATTGATTTCACTAATTCTGCACAAACAACACTTATCTCATCAGTTAGCACCATTATTCAAACACATACTGTGTGAGTTTCATCAACTTAGCATGGTTAGTTTCAGTTTTCTGAACTTTTGTGTGGAAGAAGGTAGGAGCAAAAATGTGAATTTTCCCCTTCTTGAAAATCAATGAAGTTCCCGCTTCTCCAGGGCACTGCTGATTGGTCAGATGCCAAGATGACACTGCCTGTGACAAAGCATGATCTGTGCTGATTGGCAGGATTAACTCACATGACTTCAAGACCTCACTGAGAAGTTTGGGGAAAGTAGTTTTTCATGTCCACGGAAATAACCGTATATGGTAACTCGCCCTTTAAAGGGTTAAGCAACAATGTGAAATTTCACCCTCCAAAGCACAAACCACAGAACTTCTGTAACAATGTCCTCCAAATAAATGAAAACTAAGTGGAAACAACCGGCTATAACGGCAACAACATGTTTAGTAAAAAGCAACGACACCAGTATGTTGGAGCAAACACAGGTCTAACTGGACTTTGCTTTAGCATGTGGATGAATTAGCTATGATTTTACAGTCATGAAAACCTTCAGCCTAAATCTGAGGTGTAAGTTAAACATAAATGAAGTTTCAACAAGGCAACATGGACAAGTTTAGATAAGCCACAGTTTAAAAGTTTGGAAACTAGAAGTACACTAAATATCTATGATGATGTGAAGTTAGAACAACTAATATGATATCAGCCGTTTTAAAATACAACATTTATTTCACATACACTAAAATAATATCAATTTACTGTAACAAATAAAAGATATATTTTGTATCCTTATTAAAGTATTTGAAAAGGAGCTGATGTATTTATTTAATCTCATCAATGTATTCAAATGTTTGAGTAGATTGATTGTGCATGAATCTGGATGAATAACATTAACAACTGAAACAGCTTCATTAAGTTACTCAGAATGACAAAACATAATAGGTAATCACAATAGCATCAAGTAGATGCTAAAATTTGTCATGTGACATTGCAATTTAACAAAGTGTTATTAACAGGAATACTAGAATAGGGTGTTGAAATCAAGGCTAAAATCAAACTCACCAAAGGTTCAAAAATCACATATGATGTCACACTCCCATACCCTTGAGCAAAATGTTAAATCAAATCAGCCAGCCAAACATCAGACAACCTAGAAAGTGAAATAATACAAGTTTGTGTAGAACAAGTGTTTGGTGCATGGGAACAAGTACAGATTAACTGAATGACACAGATATATGATGATCTTGTGAGATCAAGAGAACATGAGAATTAACACTGAACATAGTTACAAATTGCAACATTGATATTTGAGGTTTGATTCATTGCTAATTTTCCCCAGAGTATTTAGGTTACACAAAATTAATTCATATTCATTACTCATTATGACATTCATACATTCATTAATCTACACTGTATATGTACTGTATATGTATATGTATATGTATATGTACTGTATATGTCAATTGGTGTTCACATATACAGTCAATACAATACAGTCATATACTGTCTGAACTTCCACAAGAGTGAAACGCACACATCCAAACAAACAGATGTTAACAATGAAAGACTTTACCTCAAAACAGCATCAGATTTAAAAAACAAAACGAAAAGCATTTCACACGACAGTAGCTGTGTTTTTTTTAAACTGCCACAGTGGAGACATGCTGGGAAGGAGAGTGCAGCTGCAGGGATGTCTGCCTTTCTGTCCAAATATTTGAGAAATTGGAAACACAAATGGATATACTCACCATTCCTGTCTGAGAATTTCCGCGTCATTCTGGATTTATTTTGTGATTATATAGAACATTTTAGCCTGCTTCACCCACCTTGACTATTGTGCAACACAGAAACATAATCATTTTATAAGGTCATTTAGATATCAGTAAATATAATTTACCTTATTCCACTCTATGAGCATAATCCTATCATCTAATTTTTCTTTGACAGCACATTTGCTACTAATCAATCAATGGGTTATTCTGATTATTTGTAAGTGCTGTCATAAGTGTGGCCTAGGACTCCCATCTGTGGCCTCACGTTTAACATTACAGCGCACTGCTCAAACATTCATGAAGGAGCTGAATGAAAGAGCTGTTAAGAGCAAGGTCAATCAACTGGGTTGGAGTTATTGTGAGAAATAATACTCTTTCCAAGACTCCTAAGCCCTTTTACAAGAACTGAGACACTTTCATGACTTACACAGTCACCATTTGAGACAGGAGACGAAGCAGGAATGTGCATCTCTTCAGCAGTTTGAGGTTACAGATTTTTTTTTCCTTTCATTTTTCTTCTCTAAAGGTTAACCCTATAGGGCAGTAAAGTAATTGAATTTTCAAAATGTTAACTCTAGAGTCTTATTGGAGAATATCAAAAGACTTTGGTAATAGACTGCAGTTCTACTGAAGTGACCAAATATGGTAACGTCCCCTGTAAAGGGTTAAAATAATCAAATGTGATTATCCATACACCCATCGTATATACACAAGACAAGACTTTCCATCAAAACAGCATCAGATTGTTTAAAATAAACAAAAAACAAAAACCCTTTCATGTGACAGTAGCTGGCTGTGTTTTTAAACTGCCACAGTGGAAACAAAGGCTGAGCAGGGAGAGTGCAGCTGCAGGAATGTCTGCCTTTCTGTCCAATTATCTGAAAAATTGTCGGTTTTTCTAACCATTCCTGTCTGAGTTTATCTGTTTCTTAAGATGATGCAATAAAAATTAATTACATTATGAACAACAGCTGTGGAAGGGCTGTAAGTCTTTCAGTGGGTTTCATCAGCATCACACAGAGCAGCAAAAACAATCCGTCTGTCCAGCTTCTATACCCGCTTTATCCTTTGCAGGGTCACGGGGGGCTGCTGGAGCCTATCCCAGCTACTTTCATGTGGGAGGCAGGGGTTCACCCTGGACTGGTTGCCTGTCCATCACAGGGCCAAATATATAAAACAGACAACCAGGCATATTCATAATCACAAGCAATTTAGAATCATCAATTAACCTACTACGCATGTTTTTGGACTGTGAGAGGAAGCTGGAGTACCCGGAGAGAACCCATGCAAATAACATGCTAACTCCACACAGAAAGACCTGGGCCAGGGAGTCGAACCGGGAACCTTCTCGCTGTGAGGCAACAGTGCTAACCACCAAGCCACCGTTCTGCCCACAAAAACTATCATCTGTGTCCATTGCAGCAGAAATAATCCTGAGGCCAGTTGAGTTCTGATCCACAGCAGTGTTGTCCAGAGGATTTATATTCCTTAGAGCCACACATGGTCACTTTGGTAGGGCTGTAAGGACGACCGCTCTCTGAACATTCCTCTCCTTCGTCTCTGTTATTACAGCAGAGAACTCCACGCTGCGCCAAACTATACGGTTGATCTCCACAGCATTTGAAGAATCAGAAGAAAATACAATTGAAATAAAGTTACCAAACAGATGCATATTAAGAAACAACATGGATCCAATATGGAGCCAGCAAAGAGATGCAATGAAAATCCTTGCATTACAAAGCATTATGTATAAAACACATTTTTCTTTTCAATTATGTCTTACCTCTGCAGTTCTTTATATTACCCTTGCACAGAAGTAGCACTGGCCAAACGTTTGCATTTTTTCCAGCACCAGATTGAAAACACCCTCCTCGAGTAAAAGAGGGTGGAGCTCTGACATATTCTCAACAGCGCTGCACCAAACAGCTATACATATACATATTTGCACAAAGAGCTGACGCACCAGTACACCACCGACTGTACAGGTTTCATCTGGCATATTAAATGTTAAATGTTACTACTTCTGGAGGTTGGGTCTAAACGCTGCAAAGTAATGGGTTGGATTTAGTTTTTTACACACCGATTCCACAATTATGGCTTTGTTTTTATTAAAGAAAGAAGTGACTATAGTATGGTGAACAAAGTACAATGGGTCACACTGGTGTTCATCCTTGGCCAAATTCAATTTTGAGGCCTAGAAAGTATCAGATGATGTTTTTATCTTTTTATTATTATATTTCTACCCTTAAAACCAGAACACTGGAAGAGAGATCTTTACAAAATGTTTCAGCCTGTGCAGTTTGAATGATTTGAAGAATTTTTTTTGTCTGTACAGCAATCAGTTTATTTCACACAATTAGAGTACTGCTATCTAGTCATTTTTCCAGTAATATTATCTGAAGGAGGTTCTTACTGCTTAAAGACCATCTTTGAGATACAGACTCATTTATAGAATTCCATTAATTTTTGCAGGCCAGCACTGAGAGGAAGGACTCCCTGTGTTCAACAGAAACATTACAAGAACATCTATGTTATGTACTATCGTAATCTTGAATCATCAATTTAAAAAACAACAACAAAGGTTTTGCAAGCGCAAACTGTACAAAAGTTAACTTAAGTTGGTCAGGTGACTTCATAAAAATACATTTCACAATGTCAAGATTGATTTTTGAATTTGAGGTGCAAGCAGTGCCGCAGGTTATGTTCACATGTTATTGCCATAATCTTTCCAGACATCAATCACATAAATGATTACATTCTAAGTTTTGTGGTTTGAACTTTTTTTGTGGTGACATCTTTTGCCAACACATTTGAACAAAAGCGGTCTTATCGAATGGAAATTGTTTTTCTGATAATCAGTTAGCATTCCTTTTTTAGGAGATAACAACCACCCAGTGTTTAACCGGGAAAAAAACACACTGACAGCAATACCTGAGGAGCAGGGGCACTGAAGTGCTGTCTAGCATATCTGACAGGATGAGAGTCTTGATTGTACTGCTCTGACTCACGAAGGCTTGAATTTGGTTTGTTGATGTGGGTGGGCAAATAGACAGAAATCATTCGTAAAGAACATAACACTTGTTGTGCAACAAAGGTGCTTGTTCAGTTATTATAGTTATTAAAAATTGTCTTACGTTAGTTATTAATAATGAAGATGAATTACCAAAATGAATCGATCAAAACAGGGCGCCACCTGAATTATCAGGAAATAATAACTAAACAGCACAATCAGTCTCAAAGTAGTTGTTATTCTATGGGTGCCAGTCTGTTGCCAGGGGTGGCGCTATAGAGTAGCAGTAAAGGAAGAAGTGCGAGCACAGGCCTTATGCAACCAGCAAATGTTACAAATATAAAATAAACACAAACAACTATTATCATTCAAATGAATCTGAATTGATTTACACAATGATTAAAGATGATGAAACAATACTTGGGATAAATTATGATACCTAAACTACACATAAGCAACTAACTAAACATGAAAAACACTTCAAATTATACACATGTGTGTGTCACGATTGCTGTTCATACACGTGGCAAAAGGAAAGATGGCTGATGAAGTCAGACAAGATTTTGTCTCATCCAGTGAAAACAAAAGAACTCTGAGGCTTTATGGCCAAGATAAGAGTGTGCGGGGTCTGTGTGTGTGTGTTGTTTCCCATGTTTCCCACACACACGCACCAATATGAAACTAACTTCACGTTAGGTCATTCAACTGGGAAATGAGGAAAGGCTTTGTTTTCTGTTGTGGGAGAACATGTCAGCAAGATCCAGCAATGTGGATGTAGCCATAGACAAACGATAAAATAAACAAACAAACTTAAGCTTAAAAACCCAGTTGTGATGGGATCAGTTTACCCAACTACAGGAAGATTGTTCAAGAAAATCATCAACAGTTTTCTTTATATTGTATATTATCTTTCTTTTAGAAGGGGAGTGGTAGCCTAGTAGCTACAGAGGGGAGCTGGGATCTGGAGGACCCAAAAAGCCCCCCAAGTAAAAGCCTTAACCCTTACTGCTCCCTTTGGCGAGTCCCTCATCATTTTGGTGTTGAACCTAAGGCCTCTCTGTCTCTTTTGGTTTTCAAACATTGTCTTTAAGTACACTCACTGGCCACTTTATCAGGTACACCTGTCCAACTGCTTGTTAACGCACATTTCTAATCAGACAATAACATGGCATCAACTAAATGCATTTGGGCATGTAGACATGGTCAAGACGATCTGCTGCAGCTCAAACCGAGCATCAAAATGGGGAAGACCCCCTTTCCACCAAACTGGCTCCAGGGCTGGTTCACAACTCGTTCAACTTGCGAACCAGGTGAGAACCGGTTTTCTTTCTTTTTTTTTTTTTTTTTAAATATTTTTATCCCAATTTCTTCCCCATTTTATCACCCAGTGCTCCTACTTAAGTCAGTCCTGGGCATTGCTCCCTCTACCAGCCCCAGGAGGGCCCAACACTGAGCTCAGGTCTCCTCCTTAAAGTTATTCTATGCAACTTCCTAGAGCTAGCAAGATTTGAAAGTGGCGCTTCCTCTAAGCCCCGCCCCTCCCGCCCCCACCCACGAGCGCTCCGTCCAAAGCCTCGCCCCCACAAACACGAACGCGCATACGATTATTAAACATTTTGGACAGCACATTTACAGCAAAGTTAGTTAGTTAGTTAGAGGAGTTAGCAGGCCGCTTCTTTTCACTAGACAGGGTGGGGTTTCTCCGGCTGGACGTAGCACGTGGAAGGGTCACGTTATTCCAGCCATACCCCATCTGGCGCCCCCTGGGACTGTTGCATGTTTTTTGTTTTCCCTTTTGTTTTTCTTTTTTCCCTTGGGTAGCTCACATTAGTTACGCAATACGCAGAGGTGGCAAATCCGGCTTCAGAAAGTAAAAGTCCTACCATGTATTTGTTCTGCACATTCACTCAACCAGCTGATTCTAATCAGCACAGCTCTTCAGCCAGGTAGATGAGCTAATTAGTGAACTCACCTGGTTTTAGTGAATGGACAGAACAAATATATGGCAGGACTTTTACTTTCTGAAGCCGGATTTGCCACCTCTGGCAATACGTCACTCTAAACATCAGTTATGTTGCTGCGTTTGCAGTGGCGCGAAAGTTGAAGCAACAACAACGTACTTGATCCGCGTAGCACCCTCCATATCGCTAAAAGACAGATTGTCTCCTCCACAGACCACTGCTGCTTTGCTGTATCATTATTAAGTCATCACTTATTTGAAAATGTTGCCGTCTCGCAGTTTTGCTATTGCTGTTGGTCTTAACAACTCTGCCCCTCCGCTTACGTAAGTGGTTCTTTCCTTTAGCCCAGCAAAGAGTTGGTGCTACCTTCGAACCGTTTTTTTTCTGGCCCTGAGACAGTTTTTTGTCAGTGGGAACAGAAAGCCAAACTCAGCACAGGACCAGAATCAGCCCTGGAACCGGTTTGGTGGAAAAGGGGTATAATTGACTTTGAACGTGGCACGGTTGTTGGTGCCAGATGGGCTGGTCTGAGTATTTGAGAAACTGCTGATCTACTGGGATTTTCACGCACACCATCACAAGGGTTTACAGAGAATGGTCCGAAAAGGAGAAAATGTCCAATGAGCGCCAGTTCTGTGGGTGAAAATGCCTTGTTGATGCCAGAGGTCAGAGGGACATGGCCAGACTGGTTCGAGCTTATAGAAAGCCAACAGTAACTCAAATAACCACTCGTTACAACAGAGGTATGCAGAAGAGCATCTTTGAACGCACAACACGTCGAACCTTGAGGCAGATCGGCTACAGCAGCAGAAGACCACACCGGGTGCCACTCCTGTCAGCTAAGAACATGAAACTGAGGCTACAATTCGCACAGGAACAAAAATTGGAAAACAGAAGACTGGAAAAACGTTGTCTGGTCTGATGAGTCTCAATTTCTGCTGCAACATTCAGATGGTAGGGTCAGAATTTGGCATTGACAACATGAAAGCATGGATCCATCCTGCTTTTTATCAATGGTTCAGGCCTGTGGTGGTGGTGTCATGGTGTGGGTGATATTGTCCTGGCACACTTTGAGCCCATTAGTACCAATTGAGCATTGTATCAACGGCACAGCCTACCTGAGTATTGTTGCTGACCATGTCCATCCCTTTATGACCACAGTGTACCATCTTCTGATGGCTACTTCCAGCAGGATAACACGCCATGTCATACAGCATGAATCATCTCAGACTGGTTTCTTGAATATGACAATGAGTTTACTGTACTCAAGTGGCCTCCCCAGTCACCAGATCTCAATCAATAGAGCACCTTTGACATGTGGTGGAACGGGATACTCGCAGGTATGTATGTAACATAAACAGAGATAAAGTATGACTCAGTGTACATCAAGATAGGATACAAAACAAACAAAAAGACATGGGGAATTTAACTATAAAAGGGGAAAATTGCACCTGCACCAGATCTGCGTCATAGCCTGCATCAGTGTTACGGCCGGCAGAAAACCCAAATGCACCACACAGAGTACAAAGTGGTAGTTTTTCTGGTTCACTTTATTTCCCAACAGGGGAAGAGCAGGCAGAGCAGGCAGGAATGCAGGACAAGGATCAGGCAGTAATAAGTGTCAGGGTCGGAAGACAAGGTCGGGCACCGGAGAACAGGAGACAAGGCAGAGTCCAGGAACAGGCAGGGTCGGCAACGGGAAGTCAGGACAGAGAACGCTGGAGAGTCTTGCATGGCAAAGAGACAATCTGGCAGTGGGCAAAGAGGACAGTGGAGCTTATACACCTTCTTGATTGCTGAGGAGCTGCAGCTGGGAGAGCAGGTGAATGGAGTGAGTGACGAGGTGGGCGTGGCAGGCGGTTGGGGTGAGCAGGAGAGAGGGGAGTGGAAAACCACTGAAGGCAGGTTTGAGCAGAGGACTGACCATGACAATCAGAGGGCAAAAATGATTAAACTGTTAAGCGGTTTTCACATAGAACGCGGCGCCGCGCACACCGCCGGGGTGGGCGCAAACTCGGCACAGAGTCCGCGCAGGTGGGCGCAAGGTGGGCGCAGAATCGGCGCAAGGTTGGTGCAGAGTCGGCGGCGAGTGGGCGCAGACTCGGTGCAGGGCAGGGCGCAGAGCGCGCATCTGTGCATCGCGTACATATTTGTTGCAAGTTGCTTGGCGACCGAAAAAAAGTTTTTCCGGTCTGGCGCCGTTTTCCCACTCGTTTGGACGTACAGTAGCTACAGCTCGGTTTGCAAAATGTATCTATCCCTGCTTCAAAGAAAAGCCCTGGCTTTAGTTCCTCTTCTTCTGAGGAGGAGACGAGCAGCAGCAGCAAGGAGGGTCTGGGTCCATGAAATCCTCATGAGAAGACAGGATTTGGGGGAATACATGCTTGTTCGGGAGCTACAGCTCCATGATGAGCTTCTACTTCAGGCTGAACAGGGAGCAGTTTGACAGCCTGTTGGGGAGAGTTGGAGCCTCAGCAGGATCAACCAACTTCAGGCTTCATCACTATAACTGAACGCCTGGCCTCCCTTCCTCTCCGTCGTATATCTGTCCCTCAAGTTTTTCCATTTTTTCTTCAAGTCATCCACTGTAAATAGTTAAAAACATATTTTATTAAAAATTCTTTCTGAACTATGTTGTTGTTTTTTAGCTCATGTCAGTCATCTAGATTTTTATACTGAGTGGACATGTAGTGCTTCAGTTTGCAAAAGTATTGACACGTGGTCTTTTCATAACCATATGATTGATAATTTTTTTTATAAATTAACATTTTATTGTTAAAAGAGAAAAAGAATATCAGATTTTTACCACTTTTAAACACACCAGGTATGTCCAAATTCTGGGAGATTTCTCTCCACTTTTGTCCCTTTTATTGATGTCCCGATAGGCCTGCAGTCTCGCATCCCACAGCTCCTCACACAGACTCACAGCCAAGATCATTCTTTCTTCCATCTTGATCGTCTCTGATCTACAAGCTGCAAGTTTTTTTTCACCCTCCACCACCTTCTCTTCTATTGGACACCGCCGAGATGCCGTCACAGGGCGCACGGTGAAATTAAAAAAATGTTCAATTCGCAGCGGCAGTTTGCGCTGTCTTGCGCCGTCTTGCGTCCTGTTGCGCGCTCTGCCGCCGCGGCGACCCGGCGGCGTGCGCCCTGTTGCGCGCCGCCGAGCTCGGCGGCAAAGCCCTGTGCCCTTGCGCGGTGGCAGCACATACACAATGAATGGGAAAGCCGCCGGCGGGCCGCCGCTGTGCGCCCTCTATGTGAAAGCCACTTTAGAGGTTATCTCATTGCAAGATAAGACAAGATAGCTCACAAATTAACCTGTCTACTCCATTTATATATTTGCTGATAGAAACGACCCAAAAAACATTTTTCTACTTATTTTCACGCCATCACTGATAAAGATACACTGAATCAAAATAAAACAACAAGTAAATATCAAATCATTTACAGTAGCTTTGTTGTTATCCCGGCAGACAAGCAGGGCCGTGCCGCCCATAGGGCAGGTTAGGCAAATGCTAGGGGCGCCAGCATGCCAGGGGGCGCCATGCAACCAGCTGTTTTTTTTTTTTTTGTTCTTTTTATAAACTTTTGAAAAATTAGAAATGAATACACTAAAAAACAACAACAGTACATATATAGCCATAAGTCTTTAAATAATTGTTTTTCTCAGGGTACTTACGCATTTAAGCAAGTTAAATGCGTAAGTACCCTGAGAAAAACTCAGTGTTTTCCCCTCCACCACACGGCTCTCGACGGCTGCTTTTGCTGAGGGTTCGAGTCCAAACTGACGCACAACAAACAGGACGCGTTTATTAAGGTCTACTTAAAGAAGTGGAGGCTGGTGTTTCTGTTGAATGTTCGCCTGGTGTTCCCACCAGTCTCACCAATCCCCCAAAAACTAACTCTTACCCCGCAGAAACTACGCTGAAGTAAGGTAACATAAATAATTTGAACTTTTTGGTTTTAATTAACTCGCACAGCGCACCTGGCTCCGGCAGCCAGGAGCGCTCACGCTGGCTTTCTTTTACGCAGCCGCCGGTTTGGTGCACTGTGAGTTTTTTTTAACGTTAGCTGCTATTAAAAAGGACTTTTTTCAATGTATTCACGTGAAAAAACCTCTAGGATTGTAGTTTGGACCTTGAAGTAGCCTTATGTGGCTGTGTGAAGCTGTTTGCAGCGCGTTGCAGAAAGAATTCCGCCACCAACACGCATAATTAAGGCTGATTTATGGTTCCGCGTTACACCAACGCAGGGCTACGGCGTAGGGTACGCGGCGACGCTTACGTACGGTGCGCGTCGCGCCGTACCCTACGGCGTAGGCTCTGCGTCGATTTAACAGGTATTCACGGAGCTGACACTCAGCTGTCGCCTGGATAAACAGACCGGCGAGACTCGAGAGAAGAGAGTGGATGGCTTAAGGTTAAGCTCTATTGAACTTAACACAGCTAGAATAATTTGCATAATGCTGTTGTTATTGTTGTTAAAATTGTTATTGTAAGATTTTGTGGGCTAAATTGAGGTTTTTACAGGGTATTTTGTATATAGTTATTATTGGTAGTAGTTGTTATTATTTGTGTGCAATACCTTTTACTTGACCTATTTTACTATTTGAAATTTTATTTGTGTTTGCACTTGTTTCTTTATTTAATTGCTGCACTGAGTTGTTGTATTACTTATTTATTACATATTATATATTTAATTATTTAATACATCCTAAAGAAATTGCCATTCCGTTTCTGTGTGTGTGTGTGTGTGTGTGTGTGCGTGCGAGCGTGCGTGCGTGCGTGCGTGCGTGTGTGTGTGTGTGGTGGTAGTGGACGGGACGGGACAGGACGGGAACGGGGTGGGGGGGCGCCGGCAAATATTTTGCCTAGGGCGCCAAATGGGTCAGGAACGGCCCTGCAGACAAGATGGGGGTGAAACATGAAAAGACAACTCCCGATAAAGTGGGTGTTTACTCTGAATTAAGTGTTTCCCTTGAGCGCAAGAAACACACCCATATATATTATATTTCAAATAGAAAATATTAAAACATTTAACCCATGTTCCATTCATATACTAAAACACATTGAGTTTCACTTCATTCATAAAATAGTGACTTTTCCGAATGTGCTTGCTGAGATGTACACAATATATTTTAATTTTTTTGGATAGCTGAACACTTTTTAAAATTGTCACTTTAATATATGACTAAATATAACAGTATATATCCAAAGAGACTAGCTCAAATTATGTTAAATGAAATGAATGCAAAGATTACATAACAAATGCTCAAACAAAGAAATTCTGATTTTAACAAAATGGAGACAATAAAAGATGCCAAAGTTGTATCTCATGAAAAGGAAACAATTGATGTAATTTCCTTCATAATTTCCATTAAAGGTTCAGTCAAGACATTGTGTTTAAATTCATGACATGAATAAAAAAGGAAATAAAAGACTTGGAACACTGAAAGTTAGTTTTTGAATAGTTAAAATCTGAATAAATAAATAAATAAATAAATAAATAAATAATAATGAAGCTGGGGTAAGAGGCTGGAAGACTGACGTCCAGCCAGTTGAGGTGGGCCCCAGATGCTTTGTTGTCAGCTCCACCACAAGACTCCTTAAAGATTTTCGGCTCAGAGGAAATCCATCAAAACTCTGGAAAACATGGTAGAAAGGAACTACCACTGGCTGTGGATTAAGAGGAAGGATCCTGTCTGGGCTCCTATAAGTAATCAAAGGAGAACCCAACCTGTTGATCAGGTGTGAATCTACAGCCCCACCCCACCCCTAGATACACACACTTAAGAGCCTTGCCCCCCCTTTTAATGTTCTTAAAAAGATATTAAACATAAATGAATACTCTGCCCAAAAGCCCTCCAATGCACTGAGTAAGGCATGATTTTTTTGTTAAACTATAAAAAAAATCATCTTTGGCCCCTGAAATACTTAGTAATGCCCCTGCACATGCTGCAAGTCTGTTTGATGGACCTCCTGCCGCCGCTGCTGTGTGGGTGAGAGGACAGATTCTAACTACATGAGGATTGTAAACTTTATGCTTCGACCATTTAGGATTTGGCCTTTTGACATCCTCCGTGCTGCAGCATGTCCTGGAACCTGAGAGACGGCTCCTTGTTGGGGAGTTTTAGGATTGGGAGGACTGGTGTCTGGTGCGTTCCATGGATGTATGTCATATGTAGTTTATGTGAAGTAATATAACTTTGTAGCTCTTTGAAGTCATTTTTGGTTATAATTTTTGGAAATAATTTCCATAACATAACTTTGGTTCCAGGGAGCAATGCATAAATGGAAAATGCAGCTAATTAACTGACTGAGTTTTGGCAGTTCCCTGAACCACTGCCTTACCTTTACCTCAGCACCTGAGCAACACCCCCCATCCCCACCACATAAGTACTTTTCCCATGTTCATATTCTTTATGTTGCAGAGCCAGATAAGTCAAATATCATGATGCTTTGAAGGTGATCAGTAGGATTTTGAATTCAATATTAAATTCAGCAGTAAACCAGTGAAGGGAAGCAAGTACAGAGGAGATGTGCTCATACTTTTTGTAGCAGTAATAAGTGTTGCTGCAGCATTTTGAATTAATTGGAGACAATGGAGGGAAACCTGACTGATACCTAAATACAATGATTTTTAGTATTATTGGTATCAACAGTCCTTTTTATCATGATCAAAATTCTGTCTTACAAAGTAAACTTTTTTCTATTCAATTATGACAACTGATTGTAAGGAAATGGTCTGAATTTTAGTTTTAGTTTTTTTAGTTTAATTTTTGAGATGTTCAGAATGTTGTGATGTAGATCCAGGCAGAATCAGTTTTGTTGTGGGAAGAAAAGAAATTAGCAATAATAGGTAGTGCGATTTTAAGAGGGTCCTCAATCTCAATCACTCAATCAGATTAAACTCATTCAAGATACTCATTCACCTTTAAATTACCTTTGACTCTTATGCTTTTAAAAAGCAGGCTAAGGCCACACCTTTTTAATTTGGCTTTTAGCTGATTCCTTTTAGTCTTTCTTGTATACCCTTGTTTTAACTAGCTGTTCTTGTTGTTTTAACCCAGGTTTTATGGTTTTAAGTTGTTCATATGCTTTTTTGTTTTAGCATGTCTTGCTTTCAAGACCTACTTTTAGGATTTTATGTTATACTTTTATACTCTTTTATTGTGTATTTTAACTCCATAGCCTATATAACTTCATAGCCTCATTGATTTGATTTCACTCTGGACTTTGGACTACACCCATGTTTGGGATACTTGACCTGACTTTGACTTCTTACACTTACAGTAAAAACTAGAAGGATGGCTTTGTTCTTTGTTCTGGGAATATGTCGGCATTCTCAGCTGTATGTGGGCGGAGGACCTCACGTGCTTCTGGCTATGTTCATCTCATCATATTTGCTCCTCATGTTCTTGCTTCGAAAAACAAACAATGATGTCAGACCAGCCTAAAATATCATGTCGTTTAGAAGATAAGGGAAAGGATGAATGGTTAAAACTGTTACAAGTGACATAGCTACTGTATATGGATGACAAAATATGGAAGAATATCTTCAGCTTTTTCAGGGGTTGTGACAAGATGCCATTGATGTGAAAGATTAAATGCAGTAACAGCAAATGTGAATTTGAGGACGGGAAATTAGATTAAATCAAACAGAAGAAAATAAAAATGAAACCAAACATAACAAAACAAAACAAAGGTCAAGGGTAAAATATCAAATTATATTATAAAGCACATTTAAAAACATACATTATTGACCAAAAGACTTTTGAAAAAGTTTTGAAACAATAAGTTATTAAGAGAGGGGAAAAGTAAAAACAAAAGAAAGACAAGTGTGTCAATCATTCAGAAAAAAACAGGTGCTATTTGAAATAAAAACTAAAAACTATTGGCAAATAAAATACTTTTGGGTCATGCGATGACAGCAGATGAAAGAATCTCAATCACCCAAGCAATTGAAATCAAACAGATATTCAAAAACTATCAACAAAAAATAGATAATGTCATCTTTAAATGACTCATACTCTGGAGTGTGTGTTTCAGGTGTCTTTGAAAGTCTTCCTATTATGGAATTGAATCCACCATGCACTTGTGTCCTTTTATCAGCTATACTGTGTGTTATTGGTATGAATGGAACACCTTCCTCCCCTTCCTCTGAAAATGTGTTCAGAGATGTGTCAGCTATGTGGTCTGGAATAAATACATGCCATCAATATTTGAACATTTCCCTGACGTTGAAGCCAGCTGGCTGTGATTACTGCAGGAGATGTTTGTGTGCGCTTTTGTAAGGCTGCAGATTAATCTGAAACCTTTCAAGTAACTGTCAATTCACTGTTTTTTTTTTATTTTTTTTATCAAAACCATGCAGAATTGTGTGCTGTGGATACAATCTTTTCTGTGGTAAATCAGCGCCAATTAGCGAGTTTCAATGTCTGGAGTCTACCGGCCCGTTTACTACTACTACTGTCATTTTACAGACGCTTTTATCCAAAACGACTTACATCTGAGACACACACACCATGGAGCAATTAGAACACCTGAGGTTAGTCTGGGAGGAAGACAGTGACACGGATATGACAGATGGGGTTGTTGTTTAGACTGAAGCTACCATGAAACTGTGAAAACAACTAAAACTTTTTATGCTGTGTGTTTGTTGTTGGCTCAAAGATTCCAACTGGAAAACAAAATTGCCAACAACCTCGCAGCAGTGCTAGGAAATGATGCATGCTTATTTGGAGACATACATTGTTACTCATGGTAGATGTGAATGATTCCCATAAGGTATTGCAACATGTTATTGATTACTGAAAACAGGGAACAATAAATGAATCTACCACACCCACAATAGTTTGTCCGTGGTTGTGCATTTAGCACCTGCTGACGCACATAGGCATTTATGTAAACCATCTGGCTTTGCGTACGACGACGCTGTTGGTTAGCAGCGAGAATATGCTGTATAGCAGCCCCGGTGTTTCAGAGATTCAGCAACTCCTTTATATTGACTAGCAGGTGGAGCCTCACTTGATGAGGTTCCAGCCGAGTTCAATTACACCTGTCAGTTTCCCTGATATTTGTAAAGTACCACAAGGTTGTTGATGTTTTTATAGCTGTAAACTTATAAGCAGATGCCGAATGTGTGTGAAAACATAATGAGTGACAGAAATGATTTATGATTAATTTTATTTATGTAACTACAGAACCACTTGGGCAATTCTTTATTTTTATATTGTTATTTTTCTTCTTATGGGTTAGGGTTAGGGGTTCCAAGCATCAAAACAGGTTTAGACTATAATAGAAAAAAAATATTTCTCACCACTAAAGTCTAGGTTTTCCACCACTCATCTGTACACAAACATACCTGTTGTTCATGAACAACAGGCTTCGTTGGCTGTGGAAAGGTGTCAGTGGGTTTCATCATCATCCCACAAAGCAGCTTAAATAATCACCTGTGTCCATTACAGCACAATGTCTCTTACAGTAGCTTTTTAGATTATTTCCCACAATATGGCCCTGACTCTGCATGCGCACAGCGATGCGCTGGTCCTGATGGAGCGAAACTTTCTTCAAAAGCTGCTGCTCTCAGTCGCATTGCTGAGTCCCTGGATGCAACTTTGTACAGAGGTCCTGAATAGATGCTTAATTGGTCATTTTACCATGTCCATAGATATGTTTTTTTTCTTTTTTTTGAACCAGGTTCAACCCAAGGGGGTCTCTAGTCAGCTTCCTATTTGCAATGAGGCACCGTGCAGTTTATGAGCACGGGGAAAAAAAGGCTTCAACACGAAATCTGGAGCTTACAGTAGCTCCAAATTCTGAGATGCTCACAATCTGGAGGTGAGCTTTGGGAGTGCCTGATCTAATAGGATTTAGATCAGAATTGATAGAGCCATTTCAGAACTATCCGGCGTTCTGTTCCTGGCCATTTAGCTCTTTCATTCAGCCTTCACCTTCATGCATCTCTGACCTGTGAGCAAAAATGTTGACTCCGAGATCATGAATGTTTACTGAGGCATGACATGGGTACGTTTTCATGGGAAAAGGAGTAATTTCTCTAACCAAGCATAGAGGTACCTCCCTTACGTTGTTGAAATGCCTCATTTAGTCCGATGCAGGGTACTGCCTCTAAATCAGTGGCGTAGCCAGAAAAGAGACTTTGGGTGTGCACCAGCAAAGACTGGGTGTGACAAATTTTTTTTCAACAAAACTAGACGTTACACCTCCACAAACATTCAAAAGCATGTATATCCAACATTATTGACAGTGCAAAACATATCCACATGTTGTGTGTGCTCTCAATATATAATAAGTATAATAATATATATTGTAGCAGTGTGAGTGCCACGGGGCCCGACCAACAGGATGGAGAGACACGGAGTTCAGTGCAGACCCTCTTTTATTTAAGCTTCACCAACACACACGTGCTTCCAGCTTCAACAGCTTCCAAGGGAGACCAGCCCTTGCTGCTGTGCAGCTATGCCTTATCAAGGCTGGCAGGGTGGAGAGGCTGATTGGGCCCACCTGTGCCCTAATCAGCCTGAGTGGCTGCAGCTCCTCCACCCTGCCACACACCCCCAACGCCAAACTCGCGCCGGGGTCTGTCCGGCCGAGCCTACTCCCCCCCCCGCCCTCTCGGAGCGGGAGAGGAAGCCCGGAACCCCCGGGCCTTCCTGGTCGGGGGGGTCGTCCCCGGCGTCGGCCCGCCCGCCGTGGAAGCCGCTCTCGGGGCCGGGCCCATGGTGGCCTCGGGCCACACGGTGCGTCCAGGACCACCTCCTCCTCCGTGACGCGGCCCCGCGCCAGCTGCGCCTCCGGGACCGCTTCCTTCACGGCGCAGCCCCGTTCTGGAGCTGGTGCGTCCAGGACCGCCTCCTCCTCCTTGACACACTGCTCTGGCCGCTGGTCCGGCCCCGTCTCTGCAGGACCCGCCGCCGCTGGCGGCTGCGCCTCCGCAGCCACCTCCCCAGCCAACTCCGCCTCCGTCTCCCCCTCCGTCTCCGTCGCCGACTCCGTCCCAGGAGCCGTCGCCTGGCGGCCCGCAGCTTCTGCCTCCCGGCCTCTAAGCTGCGGCACCGCCAGCGCTGCCGCGGCGAACCTCAGACGGGGTGCAGGGGTGGGTCGCTCCGTTGGCCACGCCGCCTCGGGAGCCGTCGCCTGGCGGCCCGCAGCTTCTGCCTCACGGCCTCTCAGCTGCGGCGCCGCCAGCTCCTCCCGCGCTGCTGCGGCGAACCTCCGGCGTGGCGCAGGGGTGGGTCGGTCCGCGGGCATCAGCGCCGCCAACACAGCGAGCTGATGCCCGCCCTGGTCCCGGCGCAGGGCGGCCAGGTCCGCAATGGCCTGGGCGAGCGCGTCCAGGGCCCGCTCCATGCCTCTCCTCCCATCGGGCCTCACGTTGGGCACCAGTGTAGCAGTGTGTGTTGCTACGGGGCCCGACCGACAGGGGGCGGGTGAAGGAGCAGAGGGGCGCTAATCCATGACGTGCTGCCTTTTATGTTTAATCATATACATTACACACAAACGCTGTTAAATACAGAAAATGCACACTTCAAATCTTTTTCAAACATGAGCAACGAGAGGCTCCTCAGTCTCTCTGTGAGCGTCGTCCCTCTGACGGATCTGGTCCTGTTGACGACTAAAAAAAGGCTCCACGGAGCAACTTGTAACAGGCAATGCTATCAGAATACGATGCAAACAGTTAATCTTGGATAAAACATCTTTGTCGCAGGAGTAAGACTTCAATAATGGACGGGAACTCATGTCCGCCATCCACCTTCCGTTTGATGAGTTGTCTGAAGGCTGATTTATGGTTCCGCGTTACACCGACGCAGAGCCTACGGCGTAGGGTACGCAGCGACGCACACCGTACGTTGTGCTACGCCGCGTACCATACGCCGTAGGCTACGCCGTCGATTTAACGCGGAACCATAATTTAGGTTTAACAGTCCAGCTGCCGCGACACATCGCCTGACGGGGGTTTTACATGCAAAAATAAGATTTTTTATTTTGAATTATTTTGAACATCATGATTACATACTAATAGCCTAGATTAGCCTAGATTAGCCTAGATTTAGAATACTTAGAAGACTATACCAAAAAACAAAACAAAAAATGCATCAAATTTTTGGGTGTGCCAGCTGTCTCTTTGGGTGGCACTGGCACACCCGTGGCTACGCCACTGCTCTAAATATAAGAAACATAGATATACGTAGTTGTAGTGCCTTATGTATTCAGTTGGATCAGAATATAGAAACACATACACACATACATACACAAATGATGATGTTAACTATAATATCTAACTGGATTTGACCTGCTGGAAAAACTGCCCTGTCCTGCAATGGACAATTAGATCTGCGGAGAGGATAATTGGGACTAACCTCCCATCTATCCAGGACCTGTACAGGACCAGAAAACGGGCAGGTAGCACCTCTGCTGACCCCTCACACCCAGGACACAGTCTGTTTGAACTCCTCCCCTCTGGACGGCGCTACAGAGCTCTGTACGCTAAAACCTCCAGACTCAGAGACAGTTTCTTCCCCCAAGCTGTTGCTCTGATGAACTCTCATCACTCAGAGAGTCTCAGAGTAATCAACCACTGTGCAAGAATAATAACCAATAACCAATATGCTGTAACAATGCACCATTCAATAACCATAACTACATCATACTGCTGCACCTTTCACTTTTTTTAAATTGTATACATGTTAATAAGAGCTGTCATTTGTGTATTTACTGTACAGTGAGCGAAAATAACCGGAGTCAAATTTCCTGTCTTGTTTGACCTGACTTGTCCAATAAACCTGATTCTGATTATGATATTCTGTTGCCAAATAACTTTAGCCATGCAGTAGTTTTATCTGCCTTATGAAGACATCCTGTGGTTGTGGAAAAGATGTTCATCTGTTTCAGAAGGGTCAAATTATTGTCATGCATCAAGCAAAGAAAACATCTAATGAGATTGCTCAAATTCCTAAAAGTAGGTAAAAAAAACTGTTCAAGGCATCATCAAAAACTGGAAGGACAGTGGTGAGCCATCATCTTTGAGCAAGTAATGGGGTTTGGAAAAATCTTAAATGATTCTGATCTGCAATCTCTTAAACGTTTTGTGTACTCAAATCACAATAAAAGAACAGTAGAACTCAAAGCTATGTTTAATTGTGAAAGTAAGAGCATTTTCATGCGTTAGGGAAGTAAGGGATTGGGACTAAACAGGGTAAATTTAAGAAAATCCCTCACCAGTAAGGATAATTGAAACAAAAAGGCTTCAGTTTGCAAGGGAGCATAAAGATTGGACTCTGGAGCAATGGGAAAAGATAATTTGGTCTGATGAGTCCAGATAGACACTGTCCTAGAGTGATAGATGGGTTCAGTTTTTTTTCTGTTAACCTGCCTTTACTTTTATACTGTTGTATTTGATAACAGAAAACTGGTTTCATAAAGTGAAGTTAAAGCTGTCCATATGTGCATTTTGATTTATTTTCATTGTAATTGTATATATTTTATAGTACAAAGGTGCCCCCACATATTAATTTTATGTTTTATTTTGCACTTGGTATTTATTTCATAAAGAAGGAAATGATACACTTATTTTGTTATTTGCTAAGTTATATGTTTTTTTTTTAATAAAACTGTCTTATAGGATTTTGATGAAATACAAAGGTATTTTCTTTATTCAGTTAAACAAAAAAATGCCCTGATCAAACTAAATATTTATTTAATGTCATGATTGAAATTATTTGGTCTCCAAATAATTGAACACATTTGAGTTGGTTGAATATAAATTACTTCAAGTAAAGCAATATCATTGATTTAGCTCCAATACAAAACTAACAGTTCTTGATTACACAGCATTTTGAGTCACCCTAAATATTATTATTCCCCATATTTTTCATTCGAAAATTCCCAAAACCGCGTGCTGCTGTGGCGAAATAACAGTGAAACGTTTAACCACACTCTCTCTCAGGACTTTTCTCCAGTATGGTTTAAATTCCGAGAGGTAGATTGTGATCTTATATGGCTCAGAGACGCCTGAAAAGCGCGCATGCGTGTCTGAGGCCGCTGCTCAACGGCGGCCTCGCAGCTTCGTTTCATGTCTGCGAAATACAATGTAATACAATACAATTAAACTAAACGAATAAAACTGCACACTGCCCTACAGCGAGTGCGTTTTTAGGTAACCCCGTATAGCCATAATCCCTGGATGAAGAATTGGTGTTGAAGGCGCGCGGGGGAGTGTGAATACTTTATTACAGACTCAAAAGGTTCCATACATAAAAAAGTGTAACTGCGCGGCGTGTTATTGTCTCCCCGCCCGGTGCCTAAAGTCCATGTTGAGGGGAGAAAGCACGATTCGGGAGGCCTTATCAAGCGATAACATAACGGCCAGCGTTCTGTTATGAAAATAAATAGGCAAATTGATACATAAAAGACTAAAGAATTAGGACACAAAGTCTTAACGCAGGTGCTGATCAAAAGAACGTATAATAATATATATAAACAATATCAGAGTTTCTCAGTCTTTTTGAATAAGTGTTTTTGACATATTAAAAGGGCATTTTATCACCCAAAAACAGTTCCAAAACCAAAAAACTGTTTAAAATGGAGCAAACTAATTTCTTAAGGAAAGTAGTTGTTACCTTCAGAATTTAATTTAAAATAATTGTATTCTAAATTGTTTCGTTCTATCGTCTTCGGTTGGTTTTATCTGTTTCAATAATCTCCTATATGATCCCCATAAAATCCAGTCCAAACCTGAAGACCTACGTTTAAAGTCAAAGCCATCTTGTAAAAACTGCAGAATTAAATTGAGTCATTCCAAAGAGTCAGTTTTTGAGTTTAGGTTTTTAACTGCAGGCTGCAGAGTTATATATCTTCTCATACATCCATAGTCTGTACGAATATTAACAATAACAATTGTCAATTCATTTTAAATTGTGATCAGTCAGCTTTATCCAACTACGAATTTTTTTTTCTTTTTCTTTTCTTTACGGCCAGGAAAGTACATGAGAACTCTAGAACACATACGTCTTTTGTGGAAGATGTGCAATTTCTTCCAAGTATGTGTGGTTCCTTCTTCGAAATAGACGCAGTCGATAGCACAATCGTTTTAAAGTCCTTATACTGATTATGCTGATGTGCCAAAAGATTTGTGAAACCGATACCAAAATATAACTTCACAAGATGCTCAATATTCCTAACACGGAGAAGACTGCTCTTCCTGTTAGAGTTCTTATAAATTACGACTTTATTCTCGTAATATTACGACTTTATTCTCGTAATATTACGACTTTATTCTCCTAATATTACGACTTTATTCTCCTAATATTACGACTTTATTGTCGCAACATTATGACTTTATTTTCGTAATTTTACGACTTTATTCTCATAATATTATGACTTTATTCTCGTAATTTCCAATTTTTTTTTGTCTTGGCCCTAATACTCCGTCGTAGGAAAGGGTAGATCTGGGCAGAAATAACAGGCATTTTTTGGTTTTCATATCAAACTATGGTACAATATTAAATAACCCCTTTGAATACCACACACACACACACACACACACACACACACACACACACACACACACACACACACACACACACACACACACACACACACACACACACACACACACACACACACACACTACACGTTTTGAGTCCTTTCCGCATTGATTATTTGACAATTTACAGAACGAATGAAACGTTTTATAGCTCCTTACGGAAGAAGAAAACCCAACTAACCCTGCCTGTAAATGGTAGTAAGGAATAATTAGGATTTAGTGATGAAGAAAATGAGCAGCTCGCAACCCAGCAAGGATGATGATGGGGACAGTGAGAAAGATGAAGATATGAGCCAGAGAATGAGGACAGTGGAGACAGTAAGGACAGGGGGGGCAGTGAAGGTGAAAGTACAGTTACTTCACTGTGGGGGAAAATATCTTTTAAATTGTTTTTAACTTTCAAATAGTTGCAACTGTCAATATGAGGACTGTTTTTGCAATTATAAACCAAACTGTTTTCATTAATTTCCACTATCACACAGTGTTGCCACAGGGCAACATGTACAAAAAATAACAAAAAAATTAATAAATACAATTTTTAATGTGTCTTGATTACGTTTACTTGGTCTGTTATAGGCTATCCCAACGAGCATTAGGTTGACAGTTTTCAGAAATGATCGTTTTTGGTGACTCTGAGCTCCGTTTTCGTGTAAACGAACGGCCAAAACGCATGAAAACGCCTCAGTTTTTGCTCCGTGTAAACGGGGCCTCGTTGCGTCCAAGGTTTTATTGCCTGTTATGACAAGACTAACGACCTGTCACCCGCGGATGTGAGGGCGGAGCCCTCAGGGCGCATGAATCACCAACTATGCCACCCACTGATTTCCATTTGAAAACGTTTAGTGTTTACAAGTGAGAATGTGTAAAAAAATGGGACAAGGCAATAAAGCTGCTGATTCGGTTTGAAGTTGAAGTCTCCACACATGCACGCCTTGGTGCGGGAAAGGTTATGTTTCCTCACCAAGGCGCCCGCCCAGGTATCTGTGTTGGGAGAGTTTGTTAATAATCACGCCGTGAGGTAGAAAACATCCACATTCAAAGGTTTTCTACAGATCCTTGCTATATCTAGACAGTTATGGACTCAGGGGGGTGGGGCTTATTTTATTTGCCATTTATAGTCTCCAGTTTCAGTTGGAAGCTGTTAATTGCCGGTAAAGATGAACCTGCTCGTGGCTCTTGGATTGGGTAAGATGCGTCCCATCTTTAGTTGCTTTGCACACTGCAGTTAATAGAAATATGATAGTAATGCTATTTTTATATTCTTCAAGGTTGCCTCATTTTTATCCCCGTTGCCTTTTCTGGTAAGTGCAGATTATTTTTTCTTTGATAACTGAGCGTCAGGACCAGCTCTGAGAAAATAGAGGTATATGCATTTTAACTCTTTAAGAAGTGACCATATTTGGTAACTCCAATACAACTGCAGTCTATGGTTATTACAAAAAATGTTACAATCTTAATGAAAGAACATTTGGGCTAATATTCTCCAACAAACCTCTTGAGTTGAAATTTCAAGAATTTTATCTACGGTCCTATTAAAAGTTAAAGCATATGAGTCGCATAGTGCAATCTGGTGTGGAAGGAGGGCACAAAGGTTTGCAGCACAACCCATTGTTCAACATCATGCAACCAAGACAACTGATCGCTGAGAGTATAACTGTCCATCGTTTTTTTTAGTTTTTTGATTTTTTTTTTTAATATCATTGGAAAGTTTTTTTCTTCCCTTATTTCAAAAGAGTATTCACAGTGGCAAAATTCATTGGGCTCGAAAGAGCGGTTACGGGAGCGCGTCATATTCACAGTCTGCAGAGTCTAGACATATGTTCATTGAGAATATTTGGGATTGGTTGGAGACTTCAGCGCTCCTTTGTTTGTGGCCTTTTGTCTGTCTGTCTTTAATTCCTGCCTTTAAACTAGGCTATTTTACTTTTTTGTGGCTTTTAAAAATATTTTGTATGTAAATGTGCTATACAAATACACTTGCCTTGCCTTATTCTCTCACCATCAATGAGAAGAATAAAATATTAATTACGCCTGAATGAAATAATCAAACAATATATTGGGTGACTGAGCGTTATTTATTTATTTCGCAAATATGGAAAATGTAGTCGGAGGGAAAATGAAAGATCGTGCCACTGACACTCTTGAAAAGTGATACTTCTAAACAGATGATTGTATAAGAGAGACTTGTTTATATGAATGACTTCCTTGCACAAATTAAATTTAGTGGAGGTGGTTAAAGTGATAGCTCTATGACAGTTCCATTAACACCTAAAGTTAATTGCTGGAAAATGATTTACGAGCTTGCATATCTTGTTCACAAACATTTGCCAAATTAACAGTCCAGTTTTACCTGCTGTAAAACCTTATTGTGTTGTTGTCCGCCCCAGATGAAGGCAGTTTGACCGTATAGTTTAATTATTTATGTAGCCTAAGGCTTTTCCAAATGCGTCCCTCCCTGCATGAAACTAAACTTTCAACTTTCCCTTTTCCTTTGCAGCGCCCGCAGAAGCTAAAACGAACGGCAAAGTAGACAAGTGAGTTTTTTGTCCCACATTGTTCGCGTGCATATCAAACGTAAGCATTTTGGCAGATCCTTAAGGATCTGCCAAACTGCCAAGACTGCAGTCAGCACATTGGAGACTGGAAAATCCATCATATAATTCTGTTCAAGCGCGAAACAGGGGCCTCAATAATATGACAAGGTATGGCAGCCGCCACACCTTGGCTTCAGGGGGAAATGTAAATGTTTGTTTTTTAAATACATTTATGGAATTACTCTGTCTATTTGTATTGATTATTTTATTATTTAATACATATAAAATAACTACAAATGCAAATCAGAACAACATGATCGATTTCATTAGGTGTTATCTTTCCCAACACTTGTATCCCCCCCTCATATCTTTAAATATGATCTCCCAGCGTCCCTGACGACAGTGGTCGCTATAGGTCAATCTTGTTTTTAGCACTATTTGCAGTGTTACTAACTTACAAAAATGAAAAGGAAGCTGACAACCCCGCAATTTCTTAAAAAAAAAAAAGAAGGCAAGTGATGGGTCCAATGTTGCCCCAGCAGGCTATTAACGAGGCTGTTAGCCACTGATGGATTTATTATGCAATTTCATCTTAAGGTAAGATATCAAATCACCCTACCCTCTTATAAATGTGTTTAAGGGAAATATTTGACTTTTTTTTACACTCTCTCTTCTGCGCCCTCCCTCCCTCCCTCTCCTTTTTGCATTTGGACTTTAACTGTTTTGAGTTAAACTGGGATGTCCACGTGATATTGTTGCACTGGCTAGTGAATTAAGTGAACAGCATGAGTTAAATTGCGTGTGTCAGATACGAGATACGAGATTTCTGCTCTCTGCCGCTTGCTGTCCGTGGTGCCTAAAACGGATGTGTATTGCGTAAAGGCGCATTGACTGAATTGATCAACACGTTGTTAAAGTGTAGTGTTCGTAGTTACCTTATAGCAGGATGTGAGCGAGACTGCATTTGTAAAAGTTAATTGTTTCTTGACCACACAGATAAGCTACATACTGTAGCAGACTTCTGTGATGCCACTGATAAAACTTATTTTTTTAGGTTTCGATTTTGAAAAATAGCATGAAGCCATCGATCTCAGTCACAGCTTAAAGTGGACGATCGATCACACGGTATGAGTCAGTGGAGAGTAGTTTGTCTGGTGGAGAACCAGCAGGAGTCTGTCTAGAGAGGAGGGCTCCCAGACGCGAGCAGCGACTGGCCAATGAGGAGCCTTTGGATGAGGAATACCTTTCTTTCCTCAGCACCGACACGGAGTCAAGTCTGAATTATGGTTCTGCGAACCATACATCAGCCTTTAGTTGAGAAATAATCTGGCGCTACTCATGGACGTGTTTGAATATACTGTAACGTGTTCTTTTTATAAACATTGTATTGCATTGGATACACTGGTTTGTCAGGACACCAAATCTCACATTACCTCACATGTAAGACGCCCAGGATGGAGGAGAATCCAGGGGGAAAAAAATAAATAAATAAATAAAAACTCACATATTAAGTGTTTTCCATACATCCATCAATGAGTAGTGTATTTATTTGTTTGCTTAACACCAGCATCTGAGAAAACAGATATATTATCCAGCAACATATTATTTGTGTTTTGTAGAGAAACCTGTGCGGGTGCAACTGATTCACACGCTGTTGGGAAACAGTTTCTGCAAAAGCCAAGAATGTCTGAACATGAACATTTCAAATGTGGAGGAACAGTTTGCATAAGAGATGGAAACAACATTACAGGTAACGCACTAAATGTACACTTTTTGATAACCTACAAGGTCTGGATTACATTAAAGATAAAGACGTTGAAGGTTAAGACAGAATAAGATGCTTTTTTAATATTTCTGAAGGAGGTAAAAGATAATGTTGACTTCAGCGACACATTCAAGTCATTCCAGAGTTTTGGACCTCTAAATGTAATATTAAATTGATGACCAGATGTTTAACAGAAGGGTAAATGAAGAATGCCACTGTGTCTAGTTGGATATGAATTAAAATCAGATGAAAAAGTAAAAAACAGCTGGAGTGTGACAGGAAGATCTTGTTTTCTATTTATAAACCTATGCACAAACAAGCATGAGTGAAAAACATTAAGTTAATGAATGGATAAAAGTGAATATTTCATAAAAAGAGGTGCAGATGGTTCGTGTCTACCAGACTGAGAGATCATTCTTAAAAATATTTTTTGGATTGTCAGTAATTTGTTGAGAAGAGTTGGATAAGTTACGGAGGAGACAATATTGCAGTATATATGCAAATAGGAAACTATAATACAGAGTCAAGTGAGCAGAGGGATGGATCAAGGGACAAACCTTTTTCAGTATGCCAAGCATTTTCATTGATCTTTTGCAAACTTGATTAATATGATTATTCCAATTTAGACCTTCATCCAAAACAACACCCAGAAATTTTGTGTGTGATACTTGAAGGATTTCAGTTACGTTAATTAATATTTTTGCTTCTTCATTTGCATAAGGTTTATTTTTTTTGCAGAAGATCATAAAGTTAGATTTCATTGCATTTAGAGTTAGCTTATTGATCTGGAACCAATTAGAAACAGTTAAAAATCCATGATTTACACATGTGATGAGAGACTCGAAGTCATCATGGACAGCTACAAGACTGGTCTCATCAGCAAATAATAAGGGGAGAATGTTATTACAAGACATAGGTAAGTTATTAATGTAAATTAGAAACAGTAACGGGCCCAAGATCAATCCCTGTGGAACACCAGAGAGAATACTTGATTTAGTAGATGAGACACCATTTAAATAAACAAACTGCTCTCTATTATCCAGGTAATTGATCAACCACTTGAGGGCATCATCCTGGATTCCATATCTATTGAGTTTTGAAATGAACATTTTATGGTTGACAGTATCAAATGCTTTGCTTAAATCAGGAAAAACACCAAGGGCAAATTTGTATCCATCCAGAGCTGAAGAAATGGTATTGACAAGTTGCAGCAATGCATGTTCAGTGGAATATTTCCTGCGAAAGCCATATTGATGGTTATACAGGATGTTCTTAACAGCCAAGTGCTTGGAGATTCTTACATATAACAATTTTTCCAAGAACTTTGAGAAAAAGGGTAATATGGATATTGGACGATAGTTGTCAAAGTCCTTTATGTTACCAGATTTAAATATTGGTATGACTTTGGCAATTTTAAGTTCGTGGGGGACAATACCAGACTTAAGAGATAAAGAAAGGATGTGAGTTAGGGGATGGATGATGTAGTCTATAGTTTCTTTCACAAGACTGCTTTTAATTCCATCATGACCTTGGGCAGAACTTTTTAGATTCTTAATAATTTCACACACTTCTTCAGCAGGATCAAAACCAAAAATTGGAGAAAAATGTACCTTTAATAAAACCGCATGGGTTTACACCAGAGTCCTTAATGGTAAATGCCAAGGAAGAGCTCATATTGATAAAAACCTCATTGAAACCCTCAGCTATATCTCTTGGGTCACAAAGGGGTCCATCCTTTCCTAACATCTCAGCAGGTATGGCAGCAGAAGAGTTTTTGCGGTTAAGTAATTGGTGAATGAGGTTTCAGCTTGACTTAATGTCATTAGAGGCTTGAGTAAATTTATTGGCATAATGTGTTTTGCCTTCCCAAGTGATAGAGTAAATTTATTTCTATATTTCTTGCATATTTCCAAATTTTCAGAAGTGGGGTTAATAATAGCTTTCCTATATATTTTATTTTTATTGCGAGAGCACTTTTTTGGCTCATTCGTCATCCAAGGTTTTCTTTTGCTTGAATTATTGTTATATATATATAGAGAGATTAAACCCTTAAGTAACCTCTTAAATCACACTGTACTGTTGTCCCTGTGAGTTAACCTGCTGCTGAGGATTAGCATGGCCTCATTTTCTTGATAATTTTATATCAAGAAACAAAAGGATCAACAGTAGATCTATCTATATGTATAAGTACTTCAAATTAGTCATGAATACTCTTAGGAGGGGGATTTTAAAAATATTTGATGAAAATACTGCTATATTTTTGATGTTTTCATTCAATCCAAACACTGTTGCTGAGTTTCTTTTGTCCACTCATCTCATTTATCACTGCATACTACAGAGTATGTGCTGCACAGATGAACTTCTTAGGTAAATGTTTGCTTCTCTGAAATAATTGTACAATTATTGCAATTCCTGCACAGAGTTCACATAAAGTTTCTTTTTTAATATGTCCATTGTTTTTCTTAAATCTAATCCAAATTTCAGGATGGGTCAACATCCCACTTTTTTCAGGCATAATGAGATTTTTGTATTGAGTGACAACTGCAAAACTTTTATGTGATTCATTGTTGATGACTTCGTTTAACTCTGGATCTTTCGAGCGGCCGTTCATGACCGCTTCTATAACATCTGACTTTCGGCTGGCTGCATGTTCACTATTTATTTTTTTCCCTGTTATCGTAGATCTACATGACAATGTGTCAGCATGCTGTGGACTGAAGAAGTACAACCCACTTAATGAAATATGCTGTCAGTCAACTGTAGTAACCAAACCTGCACCACTGGCTGAGTGTTGTGGTAAAGGTGAGTAAGACAAATCTATGCTTAAAGACCATATCTATGTAAAATAAATATCTAAGGAATTGGTTGATGAGTGTATACACTATAAAAGAAAAGTATACCCACTTTTAAACTGGCTTAGATCTCAATTGGTGGAAAGATTGACACTTGCCTTGACTCTTTTCCACTTGTTGAAAATGTTTCCCATGGGAGAATTATGCAATGCAAATAGTCTTAGTTACAACCCTTCTCAAACTGATGGGAGGCAACAATTACTTTATTTTAACTGTTGGTATTTTTCCAACTAGGCATTGTGTTAAAACCAAAATTGTCCAGATTAACACCTAAAGCTTTCATAGAGTTGTTTAGACTTCCTGGTGATTAGTTGATCGAATGTATTTTAATAGCAGCACTTCAGTGCTGTTTATCCCTTTTTGTTGCTATGAAAACAGTCCATCCATCCATGAATTAAAGGGGACCTATTATAAAAAACACGTTTTTTCTTGCTTTAACATATATAAAGTGGTCTCCCCTCAGCCTGCCAACTCAGAGAAGGAGGAAAGCAACCAAATTCTGCACTGTCTGTATAGCTGCTCGGATGAGCCATTCAGTCTCATGTGACTTCTACAAGCCGTTCAGATTCTGCTTCCGTCGTTACGTAACGACGGGAGTGATTTACATCGTTTGGCCTCCGATGCGTGAAACCACACCCACAACTAACTCCGCCGGCCGGAGCTTCCGCCATTTTTTCGTAGCGGTGTATCGTGATGGCGTCTGTTCGAACTAGACATGCGAATTGCTCTGTTGTTGGTTGTAAAAACCAACACAAATGTCTGTATTCTGTCTTTGTGCCCTCCCCTGCTACGCGTCATTTAGGCAGCCAATCAGCACAGTGCCTCATTATCATAGCCTCCCGCCCACTCAGAATGCCGCATAGAGAATGAGGTTAGAGAATTGGATGATAAAGACATGGCTCAGAGGCTGAATTTCTAATTTATTTAGCAAAAACAATCAAAAGCTTGTTTTTAAGACATTCAAGGCCTGTTTAAGGCCCCGTTTACACGGAGCAAAAACGGAGGCGTTTTCATGCGTTTTGGCCGTTCGTTTACACGAAAACGGAGCTCAAAGTCACCAAAAACGATCATTTCTGAAAACTCTGAGAACGTCACATTATGCAACAGAAACGTCACCAGCGTCATGTGTGCGACCTGTGTTTACAATTTGTTTGGCCATCGTCAATATTTTCTTGTATTTTACCTGTTTTATATTCTAAAGTCACACTTAAAAGTAACTCCACTTCTGTCACTCCAAACGAAAGACTCTCGTTCCGTCTTGGAAGTAACTGGCAGTCCAGGCTGATTTATGGTTCCGCGTTACACCAACGCAGAGCCTACGGTGTAGGTTACACGGCGACGCGCACCGTACGTAGGCTACGCCGTCGATTTAACGCGGAACCATATTATTCAGGCTTCACATGTGTCATTTGTTGACGTTTTTTTCCAGGACTCTGATTGGCTAGCATGACTTTACACTTCTCGTTACATTGCCCCCTGCAGGTTTGGCTGCTCATAGCACCTTAACAGCATATTTATGCGGGTTCGTGTAAACGAAGAGATTTTGAAAACGATCTTGTGTAAACAATGGAATTTTTCAAAACGTAGAGGGGGAAATATCCTTTTTTGTAAATACCCGGGTATGTGTAAACGGGGCCTAAAATAGGTATTAGATGCCATAATCGGCCCCCTTTAAGTTAGATTATCTGGGTCGTTGAGGCAGCATAAGCATATAGGCCCAGAGCTCCCCCTTCCCAACTATCTCCTGTAGAGGTATTCCCAGTCTAGCTGAAAAACATAATTTCTCCAGTGGGTCTGCCTCAGGCCTCCTCCCAGTTGGACATGCCCAAAACACCTCTACAAGGAAGTGTCCAGGGGACATCCTAAATTCATGCCCAAGCTACCCTTAATGACTCCTCTTACTGAACTTCTCCCTCTCTCTCTAAAGAAGAGTCCTGCCAAAGGTAGTTCACCTGTCTGTATTGACAATCCCAGTTTTGCAGTCCCTCGCCACAATTGCAACCATAGGTGGGGGAAGGAACATAGATAAAACTGTAAAGATATAGTATTGTCATTTGTCTCAGCATTCACACCACATAATTCACACCCCATGCTTTACTTATTTGCTCTCATTTGTCTAATGACTTCTTTTCACAGAAGCATTTGACAGTGAGAAGCAACTGTGTTGTGGTCCACATGACAACAAGACAATCTTGACTAAGCAGTCCAGTAGTCATCTGTGCTGTTTTCACGAGCAGTATGACCCCAAGACTGAACGCTGCTGTGATACTGAAGAAGTTAAAATACAACTTCGAAGCCGCTGCTGTCTCAAGGATCCACGTCTGGCAAAAGGTAAGTTCTTAAAGCTCCCGTGTCCTGAATGATACTTCTGCCTTTTGTGTCTGGGTTAGCCACTTAAAAGGACAGATATAGTCTTACATTGGATCATGTATGTAGCACAAAGTGCTTTACATGTTAAAAAATTGTACAACTTAAAAAATTAAAGGGGACCTATTATGGGATCTAATACCTATTTCAAACAGGCCTTGAATGTCTTAAAACAAGCTTTTGATTGTTTTTGCTAAATAAATGAGAAATTCAGCCTCTGAGCCATGTCTTTATCATCCCATTCTCTAACCTCATTCTCTATGAGGGATTCTGAGTGGGCGGGGAGGCTATGATAATGAGGAACTGTGCTGATTGGCTGCCTGAATGACGCGATACACCGCTACGAAAAACGGCAGAGTTAGTTGTGGCCGTGGTTTCACGCATCGGAGGCCAACCTATGTAAATTGCATTTTGGTTACATAACAAAAGGGAGCTGGGGGGCTATAAACAAGCCCACACCAGCTTGCCACCTCTCACCCTGGGCAACTCCAGAGTAGTGGAGGGTCCAGCCCCGCCCGACCGGGTCCCATGGGCAAAGACCCGGCCACCAGGCGCTCGCCTTCGAGCCCCAACCCAAGAATTTTTCTTCTTCTTCTCATTTTGTCTCTCATAGTTGAAGTGTACCTATGATGAAAATGACAGAACTATTTCATCTTTCTAAGTAGGAGACCTTGCACAATCAGTAACTGACTAAATACTACTTTGCCCAGCTGTAGCTGGCAGCTGGCATGCTGTATTTGTCCCCTTACTACTGTGATATTTTCCACAGAGAAGTTTAACAGCACAACCCAGCTGTGTTGTGGACCCATAGGAGACAAGATGATCTTGGAAAAGAAATCTGAAGACCACAGGTGTTGTGGTCATAGCCAGTTCAACATTAAGACTCAGTGCTGCTGTCAACTCAACACCACACTTGAAGTCCAGCAAAAGAATTCACGTTGCTGCATCAAGGAGTCAAACCAGGTTCCAGGTTAGTCTTCAGAACCACATTACAGCTGCTCTATCGACTCATTCCACCTCATATTTAGCCATGGAGTCAGACGACCCATGTCCAAAGACCACACTTGAACATAAAGCCCTTTAAAGAAACATGTGATTTATAAATAAAATATTAACATTTTTGAATTATGATTTAGAAACAAATCAAGTGCTTATCTGCTTTTTGCAGGATTTACTCCATGTAACAAGGCATAGTGTTGTAAATGTTCATTTCTGCAGTATTCTGATTAGGTCTTTTGCTGTAAAAACTGTCTTTGTCCTCAAAATCCATATCGTTGCAAAAGACACAAGGAAGTTTACATTACTTGAGGAATGTTTTGCCTCTATAATAATGTGACTTGTCTCACACGGAAAGCACCTGCCAACCATATCTCTTCTGTTTCAAAGCCCCGCTTCTGCGGTAAAGGTGAGTGATGCTCATCATTAGGTGAATATTTATAACATGTTAATTGAAGCATTCAGTCTTAGAGACATGTAAGTGACGAGACATGTTAGAGCTTGTGGTGTTTACTGTGATATTTTCCACAGAGAAGTTTAACAGCACAACCCAGCTGTGTTGTGGACCCATAGGAGACAAGATGATCTTGGAATGGAAATCTGAAGACCACAGTTGTTGTGGTCACAGCCAGTACAACATTAAGACCCAGTGCTGCTGTCAAGTCAACATCACACTTGAAGTCCAGCAAAATAATTCACATTGCTGCATCAAGGAGTCAAACCAGATCCCAGGTTAGTCTTCAGAACCACAGCTACTCTATCAACTCCTTCCACCTTACATTTAGCCATGGAGTCAGACCACCCATGTCCAATGCATAAAAACCAAGAACTGATCTGTCCTGTCTGACCATCTTAGTATTTCATAGTTTAGTTTATTTGTATAATATATTTCATGTACAAGACAGTTCAAAGGGCTTTACAATAAAACATTGTTAAAAAATATATAAAAAAGTTTAAAAGTAGAATTAAAGATGGACAGACAGGGTCCTGTTTGCAATGCGGCTCAAGCTAAAAATAAGTGACATTTTAACACATTTAAATCCAAATCATGTTTAAAAAAGTGGTGTGAATTTTTCTAAGTAATTTTTTTAGCACATTCACAACAGTATTTATTCACTTAAAAATAAAGTAAATAATTAAATATAAATATAAAATGTTATTCCTATATCCATCCATTATCTATACCTGCTATGTATATTCTTTGCAGGGTCACTGCTGGAGCCTATCCCAGCTAATTTTCAGGCGAGATGCAGGGGTTCACCCTGGACAGGTCGCCAGTACATCGCAGGTTATTCCTAAAATTTTAAATTTAAATCCTAAAGTAAATATAAAGCTTAATGTTACATCAAAATTTAAATATTAAATGTTGTATTTAAATGTTTTGGGTGAGATTAAATATTTAGCCAACATGCAATTTCACACTGGAAGTACCAAAGTAAAAGCTTGAGGAGGTCAGACTGTTATTTAAGAAAATGCACATATGGACATACATTACAATGGCAATAATTGCCTAAAACAAAAACATGATTTCAGAAAAAAATTTTGACATGTACTTTGAGTGTTTGAGGTGTCTCCTACGTGTGACTGTTTAGTTGTGTTTCTACTACCGGGAGATTTGGATAGCTTTTTCCGTTCCGGGTTGTTGATGCGTGTCTAAATAACCAAGAATGGCCCTGCAAAAGTGGCCTTCAGGAACCTGTACAGGGCAAAAAAAATGTACTGTGGTAGGAGAGGTTGGCCAATAGGGGAACCTCCTACATTGAAAAAAAAAAACTTCTGAGAAAGTAAAAAAAAAAACTATGGCTGTTTTAGAGCACCTTTGGGATGTGGTGGAACGGGAGATTCACATCATGGATGTGCAGCTGACAAATCTGGAACAACTGCGTGATGCTATCATGTCAATATGGACCAAATTCTCTGAGGAATGTACCTTGTACCTTGTTGACTCTAAGGATTATGGCAGTTCTGAAGACAAAAGGTAGTCCAACACGGTACTAGCCAGGTGTACCATGGTATGTTTAATCTCAGAGTACACCGCTGTTCCAGCTGCAGGGATGTGTCATTGCTCTGTGTAAAGTAGAACCTTGAGTTGTGCTTGCCAAGTGTGATCTACCCATGTTAACATGTCCAGACTTGGTGTACTTGGAACTGCCCAAGTGAAACAACAGCCCAGTGTTTACCCCAATACATTGTTTTGCCACCATGGCCTTTTGACAAAGAGAAGTAAAAAAAAGTTTTGCAGTATTTGTTCCACCAAAACAGCAGAATCCCTTTCTCTGCTTATTACTAGGATGACCTAATATAAAAAAAATCTACATTTACAAAATATCCTCCTCCCATAGGCCACATATACTGCATGCATAGTTTGAAATAGAATAAATTATATTCAGAGGACTCTGCCATTGTACAGGATGGACAAATTAACGTGAACAAAATAAACATTTAGTTTTTATTATTTTATTTTTTTCTTCCTTTTTTTCAAATATCTCAAAGCTAAAAGGGAAAACCATTAGGGTGCAAGTAGTATAATAAACTCCAAAAAACACTATGTTTTGTGTCATTTTTGTAAGAATAACTCATGTAAATGTATGTAGTAGTGTCAAAAATGAGGAAGGAGAAGTTGGCAGGGCACGGTATGAATCCACTGAAGTTTGGCTGTTGGAGGTGGCATGTTGAGGAGGAGAAGCAAGAGCAGGGAAAAGGATTTCAATAAAGTAGAAATGGAGTCAGGAAACCACCCCTCAATCCCCTCCAAAACAACAACAACAAAAAAGATAAAAATAAAAGGAGCCATTAGCTAATCCCTCTTTCCCATGCTGCATATAGCGAGCGTATAGTCTGTACTACTTGGTTGCTCAGTTTGTGGTTGCTGGTCAAGGCAATTTTCTTACAAATGATGTCTGAGTCTTTAATAGTGTCCACCCAAGGCACCACTTTGTGGCCATCAGGTTTCTTGGGCCTCTCTCCAGGGTCCAGAGTTAGAACCTGCCATCCAGTCGATGCTGAATCCACTTGACGTCTTCCGGATGATGTGAGCTATTTGCGCTTGATCTATGTATTTGGGGCACCAGAGGGCGATCACATCCATAGGGTCCACTCTCTCACTCATACGGCCGGATCCGATGAGTCACCTGCTCCCCTCAACTTCCACAAAGTATTTAATTTTTTTTAAATTATTATTCTACAGAAACTGTCTGACCTCCTTGAGCTTTTATTTTGGTACTTCCAGTTGTGTCAATTTGCATTTTAGCTAGATTTAAACATTTTAGCTAAATAAAAAAAAAAAAACTTTTATTTAGATTTAACATTTACATTTAACATTTTACAGTTAGGTGTAAAATTAAAATTAATATGTCACTATTTAGTTTACTTCTTAGTTAACAAGTAATGTTATAAATTTGCTACATAGTGACTTATAATGTTATTTTTAGAGTGAGTTGTTTTACAAACAGGGCCCAATAGACATAAATCAAAAAGAATGAAATAAATGAGATGCAATCAATAAAAGTTTGTGGGATTAATCCAAGTTTATCATTGTAAAAACTGCCAGAATCAGAATTAGAAAACTGCCTGTTTATTCTCATGACATGCATTGGTGGTTCAGTGGTAGAAATCTCGCCTGCCACGCAGGAGGTTAAAACTGCTGACTTCCTGGTTGGTCAAATGGACCATTGTTTTTAGGCACATCAGTTCCAAGACCCCCATCACATGCTCTAAACAGATAACAGGGCAGCCACTTCCTTGGAGAGACTCAGGGGGGTCGTCTGACAGCCGTCTCATTGTCTTTAAGGGTTTAAGACCATCTCATGACAACAAAACCCCCTTGACCATTTCTTAAAAGGATGTCTGTTGCTCTGCACACCACAGATAAGTTACTTACTAACTGAAAAGTCATAAGGTGTGACTTTTTCAACTGTCATCTGATACCATGTCTGTGTGACCATCTGTTTCCTGTTTTTGTCAATTGTCTATCTATACATTCACTGTTCCAAATATGGTCAAAGTTTCCTGTCAGTTTTACCAATAAAAGCGCCAGCTCTGCAGATAGCCAGTTGTCAGAAGGCCGACGAGTTCGAAGAGAGGGCTGTGTTGCCCTACAACTCCTCAGACTTCTGTCCAACCTTCTGCAGAAGGCATTGAAAATCATTCCATAAGTCTCCGGTGTCTTTTTCTAAGTTAATTAATGTATGTTGATGACTTTTTAACCTAACATTTTGGTGCCGAAACCGCAGGATCTCTCGAGCTGCGACGATTGGGGTGGCGTAAGATTCAACAGGCGATCTAAATCTGTCGACAGCCGTTTCCGACTTCAGGGACGGGGCCAGGTTGATCTTGCGCTGTTCCAGAGTCCAGACGACGAGATTTCCCAGCCAGGGGAAGACACTAGGAGACTAGGTGAGAGACCTCTTTTGAGTGAAATTTCTGTGTATACTGACCGCGGGTTGGTGAAAAAAGTGTTGGTCGAGGTCTGGGACCCATTTTTAAGTTCAGGGAACTTTTAAAAAGACACTATTGCCTGGGGCTAGTGCAAAAGCCAACACTCACTCGGTCTAAGGACCGGCTTTTGAAGTCTGGGACTTTAAAAGTACAGGATAACGAGGAGAGGTTTCTTGGAAATGATTTTTAATGGTTGTGTTTTATGTTTGTCTAATGTTTGTTTTATGTTCGTCCTGTCTAATGTTTGTCTGATGTCAATGTGGGGTTTCCAAAATTGAGAGGGAAACTGTGTTCAATGTGGGGTTTCCAAAATTGAGAGGGAAACTGTGTTCAATGTGGGGTTTCCAAAATTGAGAGGAAAACTGTGTGTTCAATGTGGGGTTTCCAAAATTGAGAGGAAAAAATTTTAATTGTTCACTAAATATCAGGCTAAAACCAAACTGTTGAAAAAGGAAACTTGTGTCCTGAGAGAAACTTAAGAAAGAAAAATAACTGACGAAAAATAGCAGAGGCGTGGTTAAGCTGACATTTATGCTTAAATAATCTCTAAAAGATGCTTAATTGATGGGGAGACGTCCTCAAACTTAAGAAAATGGAGACAAATCTTGCAAAATAATAATATAGGGAACTTAAAAAGAAGTAAATGGACTAATTTAAGACTAGAAGAAGAAACAAGAAAATTGCGAACTTGTGAGGAGAGGATGGATTTTGGGAGAAGTGGGGGCTGCTGCAGGCTGCAGCATGAGGAAGTCTGTGTCTGTCTGTGTGTGAAAGCATGCTCCGCTTTACGAGCGGCTGCAGGCTGAGAAGTGAGCTCTCCTTTTGGAGGAGACGTACAAATGGAGAAATATAGTTTGTTCTATCATTCTAAGCCCTGAATGAGGGCATAGAATCATAGAAGTTTTAAATTGGGTTAATTCATCATTTAATTTGCAGATTACTTTTGTAACACTGTATTTGACTTGGATTGTATGGAAATGGGATTCCTGCAATTTGCGAGCATGAGATAAAATGATTGGGTTGTTTGTGACATGAATGTAAAACAAATCAATCATTTGTCCTTACTCTGTCTGTTGTGAAATCACTACTGATGATTGACAGCTTCAGAGGATGGGTTTCGTACAATGAAATTAGTGCCGCTATATTTTTAGAATACAGTGGAAGGGTGTGTTCATGAGCCTACTCTCATTTGTATGTCAGTGACATTTTACACAGAAAGGGGTGTATGCAGGAGTAACAAACCCGTTGTACTATCTTTTTAGAAAAGAAAAACTCTGAGTGCATACTAGGCTATTCACACTGAAAATGTGTACATTTGTGATCAGTGTTGTTACCATTTAGTTTTGGAGTTAATTTGAAATGCACCAATTGAGTTTGGTTAGTTTAGTTGGAGGATAAGTAATTTACACATTTGTACTGATACACAAACCCACATGCAGATGATCTGAAGTGTGTGTTTAATGTTAGTGGGTTTTTGTCTATGTGTAGTTTACGCATGGGAATTTATCCCACAATTTTCTTAAGACTTCTATGAGTCTTCATAGAAAGCATGCATTTGCGTTGCAGCATGCAAACAGAAGATTAAGAATCTCCTGAAGACTATATGATTTATCTGGAGACAATTTTCTGACAATTTTATGACAATTTTCTAGCGTTTCTTTTGATTTGGGGAAAATATAGCTCAACAACAGTTGAGAAGGCATTATTTGATAGAATGCTCCTTTCAGTCCGACATTTTGTGACTATGACTTATTATATATATAATATATATATATATAAGTTCACTGAAGACTACTGTTTACGTTGCAGGAGAGTTGCTGCACTGACAGTTTTTGTGTGGTGTTACTTTAATAAGATCATAACCTACTTGGGTTGAAATAAGAACGTTTTTCAATGAGAAATTCTGTAGTCTAATCTACGGTGGGAGACAGAATTTTAAAGGTTTTGCCCCATCTAATCTGGTGATGGGAGGGGGGATCTCTGAGGGACATAGATATCCAACCCTAGAGAATCATTGAGTCAGACCTGCAGACTTGCCAGGGTGCGAAGGTCAAGAAGTGGGAGGGCCACTTATCTGGGGAGCCTGACTCTGGCAGCCTGACTCTTCCGGGGAGAAGTCAACAAGGAGGGGGTCTGATGACACGAAACCCCCACCCCTGTTGGCATGCAAAATAATGCTGTGAAGCAAACTGGTGCTTCCAAGGAAGTTGTTCCCCCTGGTGGCTAAGTTGAGCCATAGGGAATTGCTATGGCTCAACAGGAGGGAGTGGGAGTATGTAGGGGTACATATGATACATCATGAGGATTAAATACTAAATACCCTTTAAAAATTTTTTAGTAGGAGCTTTCCGACATGTTGCAGATACAACATGAAAGGACCTATCCATTTGAAGTTGTTCATATGGATTTCATTCTTTGAGTGAACTAATGGGCTGTTAAGTTAAGGCTCAAGAAAGCCATGGCCTGAATGCCAGCCATTAGTCGAACTGTACATGAGAATCGTCTTCTTGTACGCTGCTGTTTTCTTCCTCTCTCCCTCTCCTAAAGCAGGAACTGCTGAAACTGGGTAACCGGATCCTGAGTCGAGTGGTGAAACGTCATCAATCCGTCAGGACGGGCCCTTTTGCTGTCCAAATCAGGACACCGACAGCACCGGCAGCAGTAAAGGCTGCTGAATGATCTACTGCGTTCACCAGTTGCAGTGAAAGCTAGCGGACAAACGTGCCAGGCTCGAGTAGTGCGGGAAGTCGAGCGGTTCCACAACCTTTGCTCGCCGAAGTAATCATCTGATGCCTATCTCGCCAGCCCAGCCTGAAGAATATGACTAGCCAAACTGACTTGCGACAACAAACTAGGAGAGGAGTCCGAGGAATGGAAGAGACTTTTTCACTACTGAGTCATGCTGACATAATGACTGAGATTCCGATTCCGACTATTACTGTCTTTGTACTGTTCTGTGTTTTCATTACCTGTATGTTTACGATGACACTGGAGTGTTTTATTTTGTTTACTGTTGAAGTTTCAAAATGATAAAAAAGGAGGGAAATGTGGGATTAATCCAAGTTTATCATTGTAAAAACTGCCAGAATCAGAATTAGAAAACTGCCTGTTTATTCTCATGACATGCATTGGTGGTTCAGTGGTAGAAATCTCGCCTGCCACGCAGGAGGTTAAAACTGCTGACTTCCTGGTTGGTCAAATGGACCATTGTTTTTAGGCACATCAGTTCCAAGACCCCCATCACATGCTCTAAACAGATAACAGGGCAGCCACTTCCTTGGAGAGACTCAGGGGGGTCGTCTGACAGCCGTCTCATTGTCTTTAAGGGTTTAAGACCATCTCATGACAACAAAACCCCCTTGACCATTTCTTAAAAGGATGTCTGTTGCTCTGCACACCACAGATAAGTTACTTACTAACTGAAAAGTCATAAGGTGTGACTTTTTCAACTGTCATCTGATACCATGTCTGTGTGACCATCTGTTTCCTGTTTTTGTCAATTGTCTATCTATACATTCACTGTTCCAAATATGGTCAAAGTTTCCTGTCAGTTTTACCAATAAAAGCGCCAGCTCTGCAGATAGCCAGTTGTCAGAAGGCCGACGAGTTCGAAGAGAGGGCTGTGTTGCCCTACAACTCCTCAGACTTCTGTCCAACCTTCTGCAGAAGGCATTGAAAATCATTCCATAAGTCTCCGGTGTCTTTTTCTAAGTTAATTAATGTATGTTGATGACTTTTTAACCTAACAAGTTACAGTGCATTCTGGTTGATTACTAAAATGCAGCAGTATAGTACATGTTTTACAGCCTTGATTTAAAGCACCTGATTAATTCTGGGAGTTTGTATCACAGATGAGGAGCATAAAAGCTGAATGCTGCCTCACTGTTTGGTTTGAACTCTGGTTGGTTCATAATGGACCAGCAGATCAGAGATGTATTTTGGCCCAAAACCATTCAGAGATTTATAACAGCGGGATTTTAACATCTATTCTGTGACAGACAGGAAGCCAGTGGAAAGATGTAAGAACTGGAGTTATATGGTCCACTCTCCTGGTCTTAGTGAGGACTCGGGCAGCAGATCTGAACTAACTGCAGCTGTTTCATGGATTTTTTTAGGGAGACCCGTGAGACCGGTGTTACAGTAGTCTACCGAAGATAAAAGCGTGGACAAGTTTTTCTAAGTCCTGCTGAGACATCAGTCCTTTAATCCTTACTATGATCTTTAAGTGACAATAGGCTGACTTCACTACTGTCTTAATGTGGCTGTTAAAATTCACGTCTGATGTACCACGATTTCTGTCTGGTCTATTGGTTTTGAGCTTCACTGCTAGAAGCTGAGTGCTGACTTTTAATCTTTCTTCCTTGGGTCCAAACATTATTATTACTGTTTTGTCTTCATTTACCTGAACGGCTTTCTGGCACATCCACTCTGTAATTTGATCAATGTTTGAACTGGATTATGATATTCTGGTGAGATGGTTATTTTGCTTTGTGTGTCATCTGCATAGTTGCGGTAACACATTTTTTTATTTTTCATAATAACACAGTATAATTTATTTACTCAGTCTTTATAACATCTATCTGGTGTTTCCTTCCTCCGAACCCAATACCTCTCTTTTTAGGTCATCATCATGCTAAGCCCTTGGTCTCCAGCCCAACAACACAAATATGTTCTGATGGACATCTGTTAAAGATGAAGCCTTTGATGGATCGAGTAATGTAGCAACTTTTTTTTTTTTTATCTTCTTCATTTAGAAACTCAGACCGCCCATCTCGGTTAAGACTTAAATGTCTTAACCGAGATGGTTAAAAGTTATTATTATAGTTATTTATTCACTTTTTTCCCCTGATACAAACACGTATCAGGAAGAGCCTTATGTACCCTTTGGCAATGTTTTTAGTGACGATTAAAGGCTCCTAGTAGCAAAGAAAAAAGGTACTAATCTTTCAGAAATGTCTACAGACAAAATTTGAGAAATGACAGCAGTGCGGTTCAGAAGAGAAATCCTGTTGGTTTGGTGTAGATCTGGTGAAAAAAGAAAACCTCCAACCTCCATCTTCTTATACTAAAGATGGTCTTTTCTATCTGATGCATGAAAAGATTTTAAGAAGAAGCACTAATGCAAAATCATATGATCATGCTCAGGAAAGACATAAACATATTAATGTTTATGAGTACAAATGAAATGTAAGTTATGTACTGTATACGTTTTGTTTTTGACGCTTGGATTTCCATTGTGTTTGTTAATATCTTGTTGAATCTATATTTCAATTGTATTTTTCTCTGATTCTTCAAGTGCTGTGGAGATCAACCGTATAGTTTGGCTCAGCGTGGAGTTCTCTGCTGTAATAACATCTTGTACAAGGACAGAGACGACGGAGAGGAATGTTCAGAGAGCGGTCGTCCTTACAACCCTACCAAAGTGACCATGTGTGGCTCTAAGGAATATAAATCCTCTGGACAACACTGCTGTGGATCAGAACTGTACTGGCCTCAGGAATTTATCTGCTGCAATGGACACAGGTGATGGTTTAAGCTGCTCTGTGTGATGCTGATGAAACCCACTGAAAGACTCCCACGGCCGAGGAAGCCTGTTGTTCGTGAGCTAGTTGATTTTTGTGTCTCTTATTGTAAGGAAGATTAGCGGAACATCCCAGACAAGCGTGGTGGGGAAAAATACACGTCTCAAAGATTTTGATTTAAAAAAAAAAAAAAAAAAACTAAAAAAACACAAAACAGACATTCCTGGAGCCGCCTTCAAGTCTGTCCAGCGTTTTTCCACTGTTGAACTCCCACAGCTGCTGAAGTCTTATTGTTTACGTCTGTCTGTGTAGATGCAGATGTTTCATTCTTGTGTACTGTAAGTTAATGCTGTGAATCTAGTTTTAAATGATAAATTAACAAATGCACAAAAATAAAATGAAAAGAGCACATTCATAAAAATTCCGGTATTTGGCATATTATATCACTTAAAATGGGCAGTGTATGAATTTGGTGGTTAAAATACAGCCAGAGAGTTACTTGGTTTGAATCTGTGTGGAGGATACATGTTCTTGCGAGGATTTTCTTCTTTCCACAGTTTTATAAACATGTAAGTCAGGTTCCGTGATTGTTCTAAATTTCCCATAGAAGTGAACATTACTGTGTGGTTGTTAAACCAACACTAGAGGTCTCCAGAAAAGTCCAGAACACAGAGCCGTTTTTGGTCTGCATCTTACAGATAGTAGCATGTAAAGTGACAATATGGAACAATTAACCTGCAAACATTTAAAAAAATAATCAAACAGGTAATCTTCTGAAAATATTATTCCCGTGGCAGTAAAATGTGTACCATAAGAAGCTACACAGTTTTATGCATCTCGTCACAGAAGTACAGTCATGTGAAAAAAGTGAACTCTCTACTTTCCAAGTCATATTTGCTAAAGCCTTGTGGGAGAAGGTCTTTAATTCAATTCAATTTTATTTGTATAGCATCTAATACAACAGATATTGTCTCTAGATGCTTTCCAGAGACCCAGAACATGACCCCCGAGATATTAGTACATCATTATATCATGGAAACATGACAAGAAATGTTGTAAGGGATTTGTGAAGACAGTGTGACTTCTATGAGCTGTGACGTGAATCTATAGTGGTAAAACTACAGCAGCTGGGGAAAAAAAAAAAAGTTCATGATGTCCGTCATCTAATGCTTATCATACAGAAAAGATCTTTGTCATGGGGTTTAAGACCTGGAAATCACTTTGAAAAAGGCTTTTAAAATCTAAAAAGGGTATTTAATCTTTGTTAGTGATAACTTATCTTGCTCTAACAGGCTCATACACCTCTACTGGAGCTGCAGGCACCTTAATATTATCTGGCAGATGACTTCTGATACGCTGCATTCACTTCAGCTGTGTAAACAGTGTTGAAGAACTAAAAAAATTATCTTCCAGGTTGATAGTCAGTGTTCTTAACACAAAGAATAGTTGCTTTCTAACTTGTGCCCTTGTATTTCTCATTGTTTTCTTTTCTGATACTGATGTTTGGCTAATCAGATATCCCAAACGTGAGATGCTTCACTGCTGTGGGGTTCACGCCTACAGCATCACAGACCTATCAAAGAAGTGCTGCTCAGGACAACTGTACCACCTGGAAAGTGGGGACTGGGATGAAGCGCAGTGCTGCGGGTCCTTCCTGCAACAGCCAGAGGTAAACTTCCCTAAGGCAAAAACTAGTTCAAAAACTACTATTTTGCCTAAATCAATGTGTCACATAGAGATTGAAGTTAATAGTATAAAAGGACAGCTTCTGTTTGGAGGAACACTGGTTTCAAAAGCAAATATTATATTGAAGTTTTTGGTTGTTCTTTTAGTATTCTACCCCCTACTGACCTCTCATGATAAATGTAAATGGTAACGCTTACAATCATTTGAAAAAGACTTTCTTTTAGATCTCTTTCAAATCACAACAGCAGGAGTAAGAACTCCCGCTTGTAGGTCTGACCAATAAATAAATGAACAGTGGCGTGGTGTAATTCACCATGTGACATGTTGTTATACTTACCGTATCTAAAATCAGGACCTAGCAGACACTTTTTTTTAAACCAAGTTTAATTCATTTCGCTCCATTGGGTTGTTTATGTCATGTCCCCATAACTGTTTCTTGTGCTTTTAACTGTATTTAGCTGCTAATTTTAGCAGAAAATTTAAATGCACAAATAATATTGACTTCAGTCTGAGATTATTTTTTTTGCTCTTTTTTCAACGTGTGAAGGTCAACGATGTCTTATCACATGTTAAATGTTGAGATGGTTATACATTTAAAGATCAGTGTGTCCTTCCTCCAGAGGAGATTAATGGCGAGACCATACTGGATATATAGCGAATTAAGTATCATGGTATTATTGTATTCAGTAAGATGACCTTAGAGCATCAGATGACTGAAGTTTGCATTCCCTTTTTTTTTTTTTTTACTTCTGTTCTTACTGTTGAGATTCAAAACCTGAGAACCCAAATGCAGGAGGCTGTGAGATCTGGAGAAAGAAAAAATATGTCCTTTGATTAAATACAAACTACTTTTTTTTTAAGCAATAGGTGTCCCTCTATTTTTGATAGAATAGTCTTTGGCAGGATATGTCAGTTATGCTGTTTATCCTGTCTGAACTTAGCCACGAGTCAGTTGAGGTAAAGCAGTGGTGTATGAGTTACCATGGAGATTTATTCTGCACAGTCAGCTGAGACAGGGTTTCTGGTGGTATCCTTATGTAGACTTCTGTTTCACTTTCCTTTTTCAAATCACATTTGATCAAGAACATAAACAAGATGGCACAAAAATGTACCATAACAGTGAAATGATAAAATATAAATGTTGAAAATGTTAAAATTGAATTGTTGCCTGAGGTTTCGGGGGTTTCTATATAAATATTAAAGGGAATTAACAGTTCCTTATTTGATGAAAACATTGGATATGGTATTTCCCTTAAAATATGAATAAATAAACAATATACAGAATATTTATATTTTTCTAGGTCAGTCCTCCATACCTAACAATACATATTTGTCTGGGAAGAGATGTAAACTAATTTTCTATAAACAAAATTAACAATTTCAGAACTGAGGAGGAGATTTTGCAAAGTGTTTTTTACAAAATGCCCATTTACAATCAAAATCCCACTCCAATTAAGAATATTTTTACAGAATAACAGTAATGGCCAATTTTAAGGGAGTTGCTTTAAGGGGCCCGAGCATCGAGCCTGTGGGCATCCTTGTGGAGAGGCGATGGAATGAGGACATTTGTCCTTGCCATGACAAAAAGGAATGCCAGGAGAAATAAAATTGGACATTTGCAATGTATAAAACCGTTGTTTCACAGCAAACTAAATGGACAACTGAAATGAAAGCTACACTGAAAAGCAGTGACTGTGACAGGATGTATGCAACACCATCACCCTGCATATCAAATGTCCAGAAGTGGACTTTCTCACTTGTATATCAGAAAATGTGATAAGAAGTTCTTTAGTGGGAAAAAAGAATAAAAAATTGCATTTTACATGCACCATATAACTAGATTTAGCAGTCACATCAAATTATTTGATTTTGTTATTGCTATTTAATGTTTTTTTCCTGTGGAGTTGTGCTGATATTGGATATGTCTACTAACCAGGAGGTTTGCTGCTCAAGTGAGGACAGACAGATCCTCTACTCTGCCAGGACTGGACTCCAGTGCTGCGGTCACCTCTACTACAACACTTCTCTGTGGTCGTGCTGCAGAGGGAGACTGAGTCCAGTGAACCAACCAGCACAGAATCAGCACACTGCAGGTCAATTTCTACTTGAATAATGTCTCACGAACTAGCACTTCACAGTTTAGTTCCTGATTATTGACCAGAATATATGTATCATTTTCTTTTACAGAATCCAGACTTCTATCGGTGAATAATCTGAAGAAAACCAAACTTTGTACACAAAGTAAGTCATTGTTATAATTTTGTAAAATTACCTTTATTGATGTTTTTTGCATTTTTTTCCGAATTTAGAAACAAATCCTTCTTATTAATATGTGTGTATCCGTCATGTTTTTGTGTCTAGTTAACGTTGGGATTGTGGAAAGTGTGTCTGTGAGCAGCATTGTGTTCAGAAGTGTGCTGAAGATCCATGGAGGAAGTAAATCAGTGGAAGCTGTTGCTGGGCCCTACATCCTGGAACCAAAGGACCACTGTAGGAACTTCAAACTGACTCCTGGGAGATCCTACTTCTTTGTCGAAGTTGACGTGTTCACTGATTTCAACCATGACTCTGTTCTCCAGTCCCTCTATTTCATCCTGTCAAGGTGTTCTCAGTAGGTCACCACTGGTTGGTCTGATCTTCTACACTTGGTCACTGTAATAAAATATTTATTCACGTAAGCTTAACTTCACTCAGGAAATACGATTTGCTATGAGAAATATTTGTATCCATTTTGTTACATGCTACTTTTACTGATGCAGTGTTTGTACAAACGTTTCACTTCAACCAAATGGATCTTTGTATGTGAAGGATTTATCTGAACTTTGACAATGGTAATAAGTGATTTGATGAACATTATTACATAAATTCAGATTTATAATAAGCTCTTCGTCTCACAATATATCTCACAGTTTACTTTTTTGTTACAAGTTTCTACACACAAAGGGCCCGATTTACTAAGATCCTAAATAAAGAGTACTAAATTGCGTGTGCACTGAAAAAGTTTGCGCGTGCTGTTGTTGTGTGTTTTGCGGGTGATCAACTAAGATTGCATGCGCAATTGATAACAGGTGCAAACAGCAGTATTTAAATGAGGTGTTGCGTGTCTTACGTTTGCGGCGCAAACTTTGCGCCCTGGAGAGTCTGGATGGAAAGCAGGATATAGTCGCAAGCGCAAAATGAAATTTGACGAGTTGGAGTTAGAGATATTAGTGGAAGAGGCAAATTGTTGTGCCGTATTCAGCACCCCTGCCGTGAAAAGCACCCCCTCGTATATTCAATGATAAGTAGACCAAGAAAAAAAACAACACACTGACACCTTAATATATTTATATACACACACTCACACAAACACATATTTAGGAGTTTATATTATATATATTTACAAATATTATGGAAGACAACACAGTAAGCAGGCTATTAATTAATGACATCAATAACCATTTACCCGATTTTTGTTATCTGTGACTGTGATTGTGGGAAAGTATGACTATTGTGGAATCCATGAGCGCATTTAAACATGAATCATTAACACAAAACTGGACGCTAAACAGAACGTGACACAGAATGAGAATATCATTTTTGTCAGACGAGGGGGTGCTTTTCACGGCAGGGGTGCTGAATACGGCACAACACCGGGGTATGACAACTGCTGAACAAGTATAGGCACACAATAAGAAACACTTTTTTCTCCATGAAAACACGTGATTTATTTATTATCACAAATAAAAAAATGAATGTGCCTCCTGTGGCAACCTTTTGCTGAATAATACTCGATTTAACATTCAAATAAAATATTTCTTCTTTTGCATGTGGAGATTAGCACCTTCCTTTCGAACGTATTAAATACAGACGCAATCACAATCCCCGCAATTACTTTCTGGCTTGGTAAATCTCATTGCGCGTGGTAAATGGACCAATTTGCATCTTCCCCTCCCAGTATTTAGCGATTTCTGGTGGGTACGCCCCATATTGATTATTCATCAGGGCAAAAGTACTAACTGAATTGCGTGTGCTATTTTGCGCATTTGAGAGATGCAGTCGTCTTTGCACGCTGTTAGTAGATCAGCTGGCACTTTGGTTTGCGGGTGCTGTCAAGTTTGCACACGTTTTTACACACGCAAACCTTTAGTAAATCAGGCCCAAAGTCATTTATAATACACCAATTGTGTCTTCTCATTGTGTTTTATGTAATGAAGTGGAGACTTTTATAAGTGGATGTTTTCAGCAAAAACAAGTCTTTGATAGCACAGATTCAATTGCCATTTTATTTTAATGATATTTATTTATATAATTTCTTCATATTACTAGACATCAGAAATTCTATCTATCTTCTTTGTTATGTATTTCATTTCAGCAGTATTCAATATCCCTTTACCTTTTTTGTATTGATATGTGGCTTAGTTCCAGTTACATCTTCTTCATGCCATGTCTCCTTTCCGTACCAAGCTGGGGATACGTCCACCTTAGTTCAGTCACCACAACCGTAAGGTCCCTATTGTAGATGAGCTTAGCTCATGTTAGCCTGTAATGCAGACAATATCTTACATTTATTTAACTAAATGTTAGTTCTGAAACATCTCAAATAATGGCCGCCAGAATCAAAACAAGGCCAATGAGAGCTGCTGCAACTCCCTCGTCACTAGCTGTTGCATCTTTAAATAAAATCCATTGTCCACACTTTGCATGAAGTTTGACTGGTCTTTACTTTCTCTGAATGGAACATCAGCAACGTTACAAACACGTTTTTATTGGCCCTTATTCGTTCTTCTCTTCTTTGCTATCTGCTTTAATGCAATATGGGTTCTGACATCGTGTCATAATTCTTTTCATTACAAGATCCATTCATCACATGACACTTACCTTATTGATATCAACATAAAACCTTGACTGCCAAATTCCTTCTAAGTGCAAATGGAATTATTTACATCATAATTTTTGTTGCACTGGCAGGGTATTTAGAGCTATATTCATTTTAACATGACAAACCTCCAAGTGTCGCGTAAGTTAACAAAATGAGTAAAGAGTACAGTTTGCGCACTCATGGAGGACACTGTTACAGAGCAGAGGCCTTCTGGCTATAAGGGCATTGGCAGCGATCCTAAACAGAACATGTCACCTTTGAGAGTGTTCTTACAAAACTAAGAACGCTAGACTTCTCTTAATATTTAATCATCATGACTGCACAAAACCAATTCATCAACTGTGGTTCATCAGGACTGCACAATGTCAATCTGCTCCCTCGGTACAGTTCTTGTTATCTTAAAGTATTTTAAGTACATTACCCAGTCCGGTTATAGTGGCGAGCTAAGTGGACGTTGTTACTCAAGCTCTATTGATTATCTAAAACTTAATACTACCAACACAATCCCAAATAACATAAAAAGTACCACAAATTATTGAGAAATAAGCGTTAATAGTGAAGGTGCCAAGAAGCGGAGTCAAAGAGAAGACTAAAACAACTGAAGAGCCCATTACTAGAGCCCAATGATATCTACGATCAAGGAATCACAGAATTAGAGATTAAAAATGGAATTAGTGGAGTTAGCGTTTTTTTCCTGGACTACAGTAAATTAACTTTTCTTTTGAGAAATTGCTGGGGACACTGCACATTTCTCTGCCCCCACTTCCCTCATTAACAAAACAAACATGTCGAAGAGGCCGCCTGAGAAACCAGCAAAGAAGCTACGGAACCACCGGCTTACTCCCAGACACAGGGCAGAGCAGCTCCCCCAGGACTGTTACCTGTCTGGTGATTCAAAGTTCTGCAAGTTTTACCAGCACATGGTTGACTGGACATGAAAGGATACGTGTGAGGATCACTTACAGAGTGAAAAGCATAAATGTAAAAACACAATGAAGCTGAAGATCATTTACTTTAATGGCGATGTTTGTAATGGTGGATGCCTCTTTTTGCAGATTATGTAATTGTATTCCTTAAACATTTAGACACCTCTATACCTGCTCTCTTAGACCTGATCAAAACCTGATGTTTTTAAATCTTCATTTATGTTGTGTTTATGTTATGGCACTTTTACATACTTGGGTATCAAAATAGCTCCTATATCGGAAGATATAGTGGCATAAAAACTATGAAGATATAATGGATTGACACATAAAGCTATAGAAAGATGGTTGACTCTTCCTATCCCTCTCATCGGGAGGAAACATATATTAAAAATGAGCATTCTACCCAAGTTTTTGTACTTATTTTAAAAGGTTTCATTGGCGCCACCTGAAGGAACATTTGCAAAAATGACATCACTCATTACAAAATGTATATGGAACAAGAAATGTCCTAGAGTTCACCTGTCCCAGTTATATCTTCCATTTGATACTGGGGGGTTAAAATGTCCTACATTCTACTGGGTTTATTTGACAATACAGTTATAATGTTTTATTTCTCAAAGAAAACTCTCCATCATGTTTGGATATAGAGGCATACTCCCTCCAATTACCATTAAACTTGTATCTGTACTCAAGCAGTTTAAAACATCTACAAACTCACACCACTCATCCTATAGTGCTTAATTTATTTAACATATGGTATGAAGTAAGGAAAAATATGATAATATATAATTCTTTCAGAATTTAGCCCAATATGGGGCCATACTGTGTTTAAACCAGGATGCTGGATTCCAGATTTGGGCAAAAAATGGATTAAGAAAAATCTCTGACCTTTATAAACAAGGCGTTTTATTGACATTTGAGGACATATACTTAATGTTTAATATTCCGAGTAAGCACTTCTTTAAATATTTACAATTAGGGAGCTTTATTTCTTCCTCGGAGAATCAGTCACTAACAATCCTGACTCTATCAAGGAAATTTACTAAACATTGCAGAAGTGATGGCTTGATCTCACTCTTATACAACTGTCGTGTCTGGTTTTTGCAGATCAGCAATATCCAATAGAATAGAATAGAATGATGCTTATAGAATGATGCAAACTTGATGCAATGGGGGTTCAACCTTCAGGTTGACATTTCAAACAATGAATGGAAGTCTGTAAGGAGGCTCAAACAAAGGCAGCCAGCAAAAATGTAAAGTTTCTTCAATATAACTGGCGGATGCGGACCTACATCACCCCAGTGAAATTGCATAAAAAAACCACCAATATACCGGACATGTGTTTTCAATGTAGAGAAAATCAAGGAAGATTCATCCATTGTATATGGGAATGCAATAAACGTAATGCAATCTGGAAAGAAGTGGCAAATAAAACAATGACCATTGTATAAATATCCATATAGACTAAAAAAATGATACTGCTACATCTGTACCCGACAAACTTGAAATTAAGAACCAGAGAATAAACATTTATTAACTTTGCTATACTACAGGCAAAATTATTAATGGCTGAAAGAAAGCCCCAGCGCCTTCAATAGGTGCTTGGATTACTACTATGGCACAGTATGTCAATGCGAGGATAAGTTACATTCTGAAAAACAAGTTGGATGTCAATGAGGGAATACGGAGACCGTTTAAAGACTTCATGAATCATAGAGATATTGAAGTGCTTATACAGGAGGAAGAACCAGGTTAAGATATATATGAATAAATATGGTGGTAAAGGAGTTGATGAGGACAGGATATTATTAATGCTTTGTTTAGGTACAATTGTGTAAATATATATATATATACATATATATATATATATATATATATATATATATATATATATATATATATATATGTGGATTTGTACAACCTATGTATGTATATTTCATTTGGATTTACTTGGAGTTACCATTGTCTTGGAATAGTCTAATGTTTTAAAGGACTAAATGTAAGAGATTGTTCTTTTAGAGAGAGCAGGGATGATTGGGGGTGGAGAGAGGTTACATCAAGTTTGTTAATTCTTTATATTACGGTTTATCAAAATATGTACTTTAATCTGTTAAACTGCATATATGTAAAAACAAAAATGAAAAAAAGTACATTTCCCAAATATGTTTATTGCAGTACAGGTTTCTGAATTTGTGTCACTGGCTTCATAGCTAACCTTGGACAGGAACATATGCAAGGATGATAAGAGGGAATGTTCAACTCTTTATCTGTGAATCTTGGCTTTGAATCTGAGACCAACAAATGTATTAAGAATGTGTGGGGGACATGAAAATGTCAAAAGAAGACAGAACTGTAGAGGGTGATTTGCAATCTGAAAAGGATCCAACTATCATACAGCTGCAAATGTAGGCGATCTTCATTCTGGGAACTAGAGAGGAAGTAGAAAGAAGTTTGTGGGTGGACGTGTGTGGGTGGTGGTTTGAAGGGGGGGGAAATAGTGGACCTACATGCTGGATCTACATGCATGAAACAGTTTCCACACACCTGTGGAATAAAATAAAACACCCAAAGAATAAATATTTCCATATGCAGTCTAATACATAAATACAGTTCTTGCAGCATTCCTTGCTTGCTCACTTTAAACCCATGGCTTTGCTCTGTCTTGACCATTAAGAATAAGAGATTAGCAAATACACAAAAGTCTCATTGTGCTCAAATGGCTTTGGTGTTAAAGAAAATCATTCGCTTGTCTATTATGTACTCTAGAGATCATTATCAAACAAGAATTAGGAATAAATGACTGTATGTAAGTGGTTCCTGGAACAGAGTTATATGGAGTATTAAATCAGTTGTGACAGCAGAGCATTTAGAAAAGCTTTTGTGTTTCAGTATTTCTTACGGTAGGAGCTAATAGTAGGCCTCTTTCACATCAGAAAAGATCTGTAAACATCAGCACACAACAGTGTCTTTTTATACTTTATTTCAGCAGCTGACCTTTGGTTTTGAGTGTCTGCATGGATAACCTTGTTTTAGTACCAAGGTTCTCAACTGGTTCTTCAGGAGCCACCACCAGTGATAAGTTGTGACCTAACTCAAATTTTTTAAGTTAAAATATTGTGCAGTTTAAACCTCAGATTGTATAGTTAAGAGTGATTTCACTCACAAACATGACATAAAAAAGTGTAACAACTGAACAGTACTTCCAAAAAGATTCAGAAATATGTAGCTTTACCTGAGAGCTTTACTTTTACCCGAGACCCATAACCCACTGAAGAGTGCTGAGAATCACTGCTCTAGATCAACATCTATTGAAAAAGATATATTCCATAGACCAAATTCTTTACAGTTCACATGTCAAAACAAACTGTCAGGTGCATGGCTGCCCATTGTCTTTAAGCTGGGACGCATCTAAAATGTGCAGTACACGGCCCTCGAGGACCAGGAATTGCTCACCCCGATGTAGGTAAAAGTTCAACTCATTTCTATGCACTTGCAAAATTAAAATGTATAGAATAATCAACCATAACACTACAACAACTGCCAGGCAAGTGAGTGAACCGTCTAAAGTCTATAGTGAACCAGTCATTCCTGGACAATGCTAAGATGCTCTTCAATTGACCATATAAAGAACCTGCTCAATATCTATCAAGGTAATCATTGTGTTTTGTGTGCGTGTGTGTGCATACAAATGCAGCATGTGCTTGCTTTTCTATTTGGCCTATGTGCAAGCGTGTTGGTGTGATATCAAGGTAGTCCAAGCAGTCTTCATACAGCTTTTAAAATGTAAATGACTCCGCCTTTCAGCTTTTGTTCTTCTTGCTCTGCTTCCCATGTGATGTTTTTGTTCCCACTGCATGGTTCCACACCTCTGAAAGAGCTTTCACTGTATTATGCTCCATATCGCATCATTACCTTAAATCTCAGCCCATCTAGTCAATCATACTTTCACGCACACCATGTCAGGGGCGTTTTCAGCTGTGGTTAGGAAGGATCCCTTGTAGCGGTCCATATTGCACTCGATCTAAAGAGGTTTCTGAGTCTTGCTGAATCATTGTGTTTTAAAGAGGATGCTTATTATGTTTCTCATTTTATGAGGCAGCCTTTCTGTGCAAAGTCAACTCAAGAGGCTTCCGCAGAAAAGAATAATCCTTCATGATCAGTTTGTCTGATCACAGTTTTTAGGACACAGGCTCTGATGCTGCCACCTCAACAGATGATTGCAGATAAAATTGCACTCTCCCCAAGTATTATATTGTTTACATTGTTTGCAGTGTTATCGCTTTGGTAATCTTTGGAAGAAAGAAACCAGTTGCTTCTCCATATCACGTTGTATGGCTGTGCGCTAGCTCGCTCATTTTATCAGTCTTTGCTCTCGTAGTTATCCAGCTTATGGGGGAAGAACTAATGCAAGCTTTATGTCTTGATTCACAAGAGATTCAGCTCCATTGGCAGGCTTTGATCATCAAAGTTTAAGACTGAGCTGGGTGGGCGTGCAGGGACGGACTGGGACGGACTGGGACTAAAAAACGGCCCTGGACTTTGACTAGGCCCGGCCCAAAGCAATCGGCGCGCGGAAACTCAACAACAAGAACAACAACAATAACGCCTGGCATGAGTGTCACAATGCTTAATCGTGGCTCATGATACTATACCATCCAAATTATAGCAATAGCACTGATGTTGACTAGATGTTGTGTTAAGAACATAGTATTCTAGTTTAACTTGAATACTCACATAGAAATGAAGGTCTCACTGCAGTCCCTCTGGTTGAACCAATACAAAACAGGAATCTGAAATACACAACACTGTATGAGTTATGATAAATCACAATGTAAAGAGGCTGTAAATATACAGTTTAACTTGAATACTCACATAGAAACAAAGGTTGAATACTAACCTAGAAAAACAAACCAGCAATGTCATTTTTCTCAATGTTTGGTGATAAGGAGTTTCTTCAAGGTCACTTTTTTTTGCAACTCTGTCTATGACCAAGTCATTGTCAAGGGACATGAGGATGTTATTGTTATCTTGTTGTCTGAAAGATGGTTCAAATGTTATTTTATTGTCTGAAAAATGGTTCAAATGTTATTTTATTGTCTGAAAAATGGTTCAAATGTTATTTTATTGCCTGAAAAATTGTTCAAATATGTTATTTTGTTACTTGAAAAATTTAAAATATGTTTTGTTGATGAGAAAATATGTTTCTGTATTTTTCTTATTTTTGTGAGGGGGATATATATTGTTTTTCGGCACTACCTTGTTCTCTATAGCTGATAGAACATGAATTACTCCTATGTGGGATCAATAAAGTTCTTATTTTTGCCATCTGAGAAAATTAAATATATTATATTTGGTGCCTAACTGTTTCCCAAATATATTAGTGTGTGTGTGAATGAATAAATGAGACGTAAAATGTACATTTCTTTGTAGAAAGGCGCTTTATGAAAATAAGTCCATTTACTTGTATTAGTTTACAGCGCAGCCTTGAACATCCAATATGGCGCCAATATGGCGGCGACGTTGACGTACGGCTCAGCGCTCCGTAGACTACTACTTCTTCTCCTTCTTCTCCTGGCACGGCCACGGCAGCGGACTGCGTGGTGTGTGGCCGGCCGCCGGCCGTTCTGTGATTCTCCAGATCACACAGATGGCCAGTCCGCCCCTGTGTGGTCCCCTCACTTGAGGAGGGGGCAGGGACTGGGGAAGCTAGTGCTTTATTTATCTGAATTTAAATGTTCTTTATAAGTGTTTGGGAGTATTTTATCATAACATTTGTGCCCAAAGACAAATGCCTGAGCTCTGTGTTGTTTAATCCACCCGAAGGCTAACTACAACGATATTGCAGACAGATGTAGCAGTTATTTCAGCCTGAAGAGACAGACAAAGGACAAAATAGGGAAGGAAAAAGACATTTGTCCTGGCAACCGGCTTTATTTTTAAGCAAGAGAATGGGGTGGATATGAGAAATACAGTAGATTTCTTTGTTTTCACATTAACAACATTATCAACATTACACTTCTCCAAGTTGAAACAATACAAGACCCACTTTAATTAGCAAATGTCCACCAAGGAAGATATAAAATAACTACCTGTAATATATGTTGCCGTGCTGGTGTTGTTGATTACTGGAGGACAGCTTGCAAATGTTTGCAGTTCATAAAAAGAGAGCAAAGATAGATTATTGAGCAGCTGATAAGCAACACCCACACAGATCATTAAAACTCACTGCTAAAGCTACTTCGTACTCACAGGTACAGGTCATAGACACACTATCGGAAAAGACTTGCATTAGATAAGTTGGATTTACATTGCACCAAACTATCACTGCTTAGTACATTAAGTACCTCACTGCACAAATGTCAGTGAGGAAAGGATTCTTGTGTTGCTGTCTATTCCTGATCCCCAGCCGGGAAACTGCTCGCTTCTATCTGCTTGCTACACTCATTCTTCTTTACATGCTGGCTGGTGCAGCTTTATTTTCGTCTTTGGAGAGACCTGCAGAGCTAAAGGCTCACCAGCTCTGGGAGATGAGACTAAGAATCTTCAGTAAGGAGCATAATATTACCCGTGAAGCCCTGAAATCCCTGTTGCGTCACTATGAGGAAGCCAGGACTGCAGGCATCCACACAAAACGAGACAGAGCCGTGTGGGACATCCCAGGTGCTTTCTACTTTGTAGGAACTGTGGTCTCCACCATTGGTAAGTTATGAAAACAGACATACTGTATACTAAGAGCTTAATGCTGTCTTCCAAATTGTGAACATTTTGAGTGCTTTTACAATGACAAATCTGTCTTTGAAAAGTACACCAGAAGTTCCTGGGTGGTGCATTTGAGTGTGTAATGCTCTACAGTTTTTCCACCCAGTTCTCGACATTTTGTTGACACGCCAGAGCCTGGCATGCCATTTAAAAGATAGTCTAAGAATATATCAGAAAATTCTTAAGAAACTTAATTTGGAAAAAGTGCAGCATATTACAACAAAAATAAAAAAATGAGTGAAACAAGCATTATATTTTATAATAAATTGAAAATAATCAGAATCAGAACAATATCCTAGAAGATGATATCCTAGAAGTGACTTTGAAGCTACTATGAAGATGAGGCTTTCCCTTTATCATTTTTTAGCCGTATTTTGTTGAAAAAAGGGGGAGTTCTTCAACATACTGGTTGGCATCCAAGTGGAAGGTCACAGACCAATTCCCAACCCGTTCACGTACTCAAATCTCTCTGGGCTGGGACACTCCTGGTGCCAGTCCCAAGTCAAATTAGGAGGATTTGGTCCAGAAGAACATCTAAAGTAAAAGCTGTGCCAAAATTATCATGAAGAACACAATAATACACTATTTTCACCCCTGCAAAGGGAAAAAATAAAAACTTAGAATCAGAATCAGCTTTATTGGCCAAGTTTGAACATGCCAGACAGGGAATTTGACTCTGGTTATTTTGCTCACTGTACCCAGATTTAAATAGCAAACAGTAAATAGACAAATGTAGCTTTTATTACATATATAATATAATATTAACATATATACAATTAAAAACGTGAAAGGTGCAGCAGGATGAGGTAGACATGGTTATTGAATGGTGCATTGTTACAGCATATGATTATTGGTTATTAGGGCCCGAGCACTTACAGTGCGAAGGCCCAATTGTATCTGTAGGAAATGTTTTCATGGTTTTTCTCTTTATTTTTATTTTTATGACGAAATGAGGGCCTTTTTGCCCCCCTAAACGTGCCCCAAAAGTCACCAAATTTTGCATGCAAGCCAGGACTGGCGAAAAATGTGATATTTAATGGTTTGCATTAATGGGCGTGGCCTAATGTCTCAACAGCGCCCCTTAGAATACTTCGTGCCTTGAGCCCCACAATACGGTTTGACGTACATGCACGAAAATCGGTACACACCTGTATCATGTTGCAACTTAAATAAAAGTCTCTTGACGCCATGGTTGAAACTGAACAGGAAATCAACTATTTTGAATTAATCGTGTAATTTTGGAGCAATTTATGCCATTTCTTCGGCCGCTTCTTCGCACGAACCGTGCACCCAGGTGTGTTATACATCAAAATGTGCATCTCCATCCTGCGACGACGCACATTACTTTTCTCAGTCAAACCGTGGCGCGTTACCGTGGTGACAATAGACGCCAAAAAGCATGCCCCCCCCCTTCATCTGATAAAGAGTTGTGAGTGGTGTCATCGGACTCGGTTTTGAGTCCTTGAACATAATTGGTGCAAATTAGCCCCGCCCCTTCCTCTGATTGGTCGATATTTGATAGTCCCTATTTTCTGCCATAACTTTTGAATGGTTTGACATAGAGAGTCGTGCGTGGTGTCATCTGCCTCGGTTTTGAGTCCTTGACCTTTATTGGTGAAAATTGCACGCGCGAGGGCCCATTCAACGCTGCTAAACTTTAAAAAAATACTTTAAATTTATATATATCAGAATTATTAGCAGATTAAAAACAGCCATGTTATCTGGAAAATCATTTTGTTTTAATCGGATAATAATTCTGCAAACCACATATAATAAGCAGTAGGAAAAGAAAAAGTAAAAAAACTGACCAAATTATCAGTCTTCTGTCTTTGTTCTTAAAGTCCAATTCATTCATATGACAGATTCATAAGACAAGCATGCTACAGTATATTTAAACTTATAACCAATTACTTTATAGTTTCAGATGATGAAAATAGTATGTAAGAATATACTGTATTTCCTGACAGCTGCAAATTGATGTTTATGCCATTAAAAACTAAAATAAAAGCCAGATGTTCAACATTTCCAGATGAAGGCCGCGAAGTAGATGCTTTGATGTCTTATCATTACCATATCACAGAATTACATACCTATTTTAAACAATAATGTAGGAAATCATATTGATTTGGATTGGTTCAAAGCTGAGTCAATATTTGTTTGGAGGCTAAAGAGGACCAACATGTGATGTTTTTTTTTTTTCTCTCTTGTACATACTCTTTTTCTACTTTTTATATTGCTCTTTTTATTATTTAACTATTTATTGGTTATTTCTATTTCAAATTTTTTGTATAAAGCGTGTGTGTGTTTTGGCTGCTGCACGACTGAATTTCTCCTCTGGGAGATAAATAAAGTCTTCTATTCTATTCTATTCTATTCTATTCTATTCTATTCTATTTTATTCTATTCTATTCTATTCTATTCTATTCTATTCTATTCTATTCTATTCAAGCTTCTGAAATTCAGTTCACAGCTTCTCCTGTCTACTATATTTACTCAAATATGTCTCCTGGAAAAGTAAACAACAGGATTATTTACGCATTTAGAGAAATCTGTTTACTTTTTGAAATAATTGACACCACTGGGACCTGTGAACCGGAACCCAACTTTCAAATGGATGCGTTCCCAAGACATAACCGAATCAACTACATGACTCATGCTGTCTCCCACATGGTTGCTTGGGATGCCCGCCATACACAGGGTTCCTTCCTGCCCTCACACAGTTCTGTGGCTACTTGATCACGCAAATGTCTACACAGGAAACGCTTACAATGACCTGTGTGCTTGGACTCGACAATGTTTTTTATATTGCCCCTGAGGACCATTGAGCTGTTTAGTGCAGGCTCTTTTTCACTTTTGATATCAAGCTGGCTTTGACACTCTTTGCAGTAGCCTTTTATAACAATGTAATTTGTGGCCTGTGAAGGATACACCTTGGCTCTCTTAAAAACAAATGTGCATGGGCTTTTAACCTGTTTCCAAATATACTCATTTATAGTATGAGTCCAGATCCCAGGTTTCAAAATTGTGTAGCCCCTTTTTTTATTTGAAGAAGTTTTGTCCTTGTATTCCACCTCTTCAGGTATGAATTGAACCCATTTGTCAAATGGAACTTCTAGTGGAAATTCCTGATCGTGTTCTTGTGTCTGTGTCACTGTTTTCTGGATCCTTGGTCTGATTATTGAACCCTAACACTGACCACACATTGTGTCTGTTTAATTTAACAGTTGTATACAGGGCCTTTGCAGAGATTTTGTTTCCAAGCTGCTCGCTCAGCTCTGTCCAGACTGTCCAGAGTTTTAAGATACAAAATATGTGAATTTAATTTGCCTTTTTTGCATTGTGCCAATTTACAGCATTATCTAAATAAGACAAGAAATGTTGCTCTAAGTCTATATTGTATTAGAGTGTATTTGCACACTTACCTTGAAATCAGATATTAGATCAGAGTTCTGAGAACCATTTAAAAACTATTTTAATATTTTAGAGCTAAAGAACAAAGAACTCCCGATGGTTTACGGTACAAACGCAAGTTTTTCCCGCATAAAAAAGATACAAACATTGTTCAAATGTATACAACAAACTTTATTGAACATTGAGTTGATGAACAAAGAGCAAAAGCTGGATGATGACGTCGTCTATGAATTTATCATCAGACCACAACACAGTTCTTAAAACAATACACAGCTTTCTATCTATGGTTAATTATTTGTCCGGTTTTCTGTCTGATGGAATGTTGTACATTTGACAAAAAATAAAAGAAACCATTTCGGGGGGTTGCGTGAATTTTGTTGGATCTTTAAAAATTACGGTATAGCCTACTGTATATAAAAAACCAAAGCACAGTAGCGAAACTCCTTGAAATTGTGTTCAGCCAAAACAAAACTAGATCTCCTCTTACATTCTTCCCTTTTCGTAAATGAAATGTCCTCATTTCATTTACGAAAACGACACTCACTCCACCGCTTCACCGTCAACAGAGTCGGGGAGCTGCGTGACGTCATCGTGTCATAATCCGGTTATATCTTCAAAACTAAAGCAGCACAAATGAAATTTCTTTCTGTACAAACCAGCAATAACGCAGCACAAACAAACTAGACCATTTTGGTTCATTTTGGACAAAGTCGGGGGGCTACGTGATGTCATCGTGTCATAATCCGGTTATATCTTCAAAACTAAAGCAGCACAATGAAATTTCTTTCTGTACAAACCAGCAATAACGCAGCACAAACAAACTAGACCATTTTGGTTCATTTTGAACAAAGTCGGGGGGCTGCGTGAACTTTGAATGACTTTGAAATATAACGTGATATCTTCAAAACTAAAGCAGCACAAACAAAATTTCTTTCTGCACAAACCAGCACTAACGCAGCACAAACGATTGAGAATATTATCCGACACTTGTCTCCCACACTTGACTAGACCATTTTTAGATGTGTTTGGAAAGGGGGAAGTACAACATGCTGTAATTGTTTGCACAAGTTCACTTTGGATTGAGCATTGAGCCGTTGTGAAATGTAAACTGTTGACTGACTTCCCTTTCCCCAGTCATGACAAAGTCCCTCTAGCGTGTCCTGGATCTTCGCCGGGGGTCTCGTACCCGGTGGGACATGCCTGGAAGACCTCATCAGGGAAGAGTCCAGAAGGCATCCTCACCTGATGCCCGAGCTACCTCATCTGGCTACTCTCAATGCGGAGGACCAGCAGCTCTAGTCTGAACCCCTCCCAGATGACCGAGCGTCTCTAAGAGAGAGCTCAGACACCGTGCGGAGGAAGCTCATTTCCGCTGCTTGTTCCGCGATCTCATTATTTTAGTCACTACCCACAGCTCTTGACCATATGTGAGGGAAGTAACATAGACCGACTGGTAAATCATGGCAGATACAATAGTTGAAGAGTCGACATCACTGCGGGTGACACAGCGATCCACTTAGCGATCCCAAGCATGAATATATTTTCCCTGAAATGTTTACTACTTTTCAGACCAAATCAGGTTGTTAACGAGTATGAAAACAAAAGGAAGGACAGGGGGTGGACAACCTCCGTTCCCTTCCTCTGAGCGGAGGTTGTTACCTCAGTCCTTGAACCATTCACACTAAAATTGAGTAATAGGCCAAAGGAAGTTGAGATAATATCAGACTACTTATTTTCATCTTTTGATAAACAACATTTCCTTTATAGGAAATTACATACTTTAGCGAGACACACAGATTGAATGCCTTTCATCTTTATCTGTTTCTCACAGGATTTGGAGTGGCAGCACCATCCACTACAGCTGGGAAGTTCCTGATTGTTTTCTATGGACTCCTGGGGTGTTCTGCATCAATACTCTTCTTCAATCTCTTCCTGGAGAGAGTCATTACGTTTCTTAGCTTCTGGATGCTCTGGTTTCGCACAAGGAGGAGCATACAGAGGGGACTGGAAAATAGATTGAGTGGAAATTACAAATGGATATCATCTGTCTACCTTCTCACCCTAATCCTTCTTTTTGCTGCTCTGCTGCTTGTGTGTGCAGCTGCCTCCCTGTATTCTGCCATGGAGGGGTGGTCATATTTGGATTCCCTGTATTTCTGCTTTGTAGCATTTAGCACTGTGGGGTTTGGGGATTTTGTAAGTGGTCAAAGGGCACACTATGAGGGAACCTGGACATATAAAATGGCCAACTGTCTCCTGATGCTTCTGGGAGTTTGTTGCACTTACTCCCTTTTTAATGCCTTTGCTGTGATAATCAAAAAAGTACTCAACTGGATACTGAGTTCAGTAAACTCAATCTATATTTGTATACAGAGCAATGGATTACGGTTTAGACCATTATTAAAACTGTGCTTTTCTAAATCTGAGTCACATGTATCTTACACTGAGGATGACTCTTCTACTGGACAAAACCTGCAAACCCAAGGCCACACCGTGCAGTGGCAATCATGTGTTTCCCATAAAATATGTCTTTGCGACGAGGCTATGGTAGAAACTGTATATGACAAAATACTTTTTGCACAACAAGAGCCTCAAAGCCCATCCATCCATCCAGCTGAATAATTATTATTCAAGTGATGTATTCTTATGGTAGGCTATATGCAATAAATACAACCACAGTTTTCAAAAAGCTGTGATGCTGTGTGGAATGTAAATAAAAACAAAATGCAATGATGATTGATTCAAGTCTGGACTCTGGCTGGGCCACTCAAGGACATTCACAGAGTTGTCCTGAAGCCACTGCTTTGAAATGTTGTGTGCTTAGTGTCGTTGTCCTGCTGAAAGATGAACCGTTGCCCCAGTCTGAGGTCAAGAGCGCTCTGGAGCAGGTTTTCATTCAGGATGTCTCTGTACATTGCTGCATTCATCTTACCCTCTATCCTGACTAGTCTCCCAGTTTCTGCCGATGAAAAACATCCCCACAGCATGATGCTGCCACCACCGTGCTTCACTGTAGGGATGATAGGGATGGCCTGGTGATGAGCGGTGCCTTGATTCCTCCAAAGATGACGCCTGCTATTCTCACAAAACAGTTCAATCTTCGTCTCATCAGACCAGAGAATTTAGTTTCTCATGGTCTTGGAGTCCTTCAGGTGCCTTTTGGCAAACTCCAGGCGGCTGCCATTTTACTAAGGAGTGGCTTCCGTCTGGCCACTCTACCATACAAGCCTGATTGGTGAATTGCTGCAGAGATGTTTGTCCTTCTGGAAGGTTCTCCTGTCTCCACAGAGGAATGCTGGAGCTCTGACAGGGTGACCATAGGGTTCTTGGTCACCTCCCTGACTAAGGACCTTCTCCCCCGATCACTCAGTTTAGACGGCCGGCCAGCTCTAGGAAGAGTCCTGGTGGTTTCCGAACTTCTTCCATTTACGGATGATGGAGGCCACTGTGCTCATTGGAACCTTCAAAGCAGCAGAAATGTTTCTGTACCCTTCCCCAGATTTGTGCCTCGAGACAATCCTGTCTTGGATATCTACAGACAATTCCTTTGACTTCATGCTTGGCTTGTGCTCTGACATGCACTGTCAACTGTGGGACCTTATATAGACAGGTGTGTGTCTTTCCAAATCATGTCCAATCAACTGAATTTACCAAAGGTGGACTCCAATTAAGCTGTAAAAACATCCCAAGGCAGATCAGTGGAAACAGCATGCGTCTTAGCTCAATTTTGAGCTTCATGGCAAAGGCTGTGAATACTTATGTGCATGTGGTTTCTTAGTTTTTTATTTTTAATAAATTTGAAAAACCTTCGGAAAAAACTTTTTTCACATTGTCAATATGGGGTGTTGTGTGTAGAATTTTGAGGAGAAAAATGAATGTAATCCATTTTGGAATAAGGCTGTAACATAACAAAATGTGGTAAAAGTGAAGCGCTGTGAATACTTTCCGAATGCACTGTATGAAGTGGCAGTTAATGTGGCAGGGTGGAGGAGCTGCAGCCACTCAGGCTGATTAGGGCACAGGTGGGCCCAATCAGCCTCTCCACTCTGCCAGCCTTCATAAGGCATGGCTGCCCAGCAGCAAGGGCTCCTCTGAAGCTGCTGTGAAGGTGCTTCTGCACGTGTGGTTGGTGTTTGA